>NC_069388.1:102892977-103200477 GCF_027475565.1 Acinonyx jubatus | reverse complement strand
GACGCTTAACTGACTGAACCACCCAGGCGTCCCTGAAGCTGCGGATTAGATGAGCCTGTTGCTTTGAGAGAATGGCACATTCCAATTATGATTGCTCTTTAGAGGTTTGAAGAACATGAGTTAATTAGTTAAGTTACGTGCTCCAGAGCAATCCTTGCAGTACCTAGTCTTATTTCTTCTTTCAGATGGAAGTGCTACTGAGACAGGAACAACCAAAAAGGCTCAAAAGCCAAAGAAGAAGCACTCCTGCAAAACCATCGAACAGAATATAAGCAACCTCAATGTCTCTGAAGCAGATCGAAAGTGTGAGGTGAGGAACTGTGTGCAGTGTGGTCTCTGACTAATTCAGAGCCTCAGTGGCTGAAACTCGGCAGAGCCAAGCCTGCCCGGTATGCGTTTGCTTAGGCCTCAAGGGAGTAAAATATATAAGTGGCATCTGCATTATCATCCCTTAGCTTTATAGTGAAGACTGACAGGTATAAGTCCCTGCTTTCCCCACAATATTTCAGAATGATTGAGTCGAAAGAGATGGCAAATTACCAAGGACTCTAATTGACCATACCATTAATTTTCTTTCCTAGTACATGCAGCAAAGATAATGATGGCTAACTTTTAGTGTGCATTTACTGGGCACCCTGTACTGCCCAAAGCCTGTGAGCTGAGCTGTGTTACCTCGCTTGAGGTACAGGGCGTTAAGTAACTTGCCCAAAATGATACAGCTAGTAAGCAAGCTGGGATTTGAAACTAAGTGGCCTCGCTCCAGAGTCCTTGCTGTAAACAGCCTTACGATCTGGCAAATCCTAAGGAATCTGCTTAAAGGCAGCCAGAGGCTTCATTTATCTTTTGCATAGTTAATTTAAAGCAAAGGTGTTGATACAAGCTTTTTTAAAATTTTGCTATTAAAAACAGTATCTCCGTGAACATCCTTGTACATATTTGTGCTCTTCTGAGGATGTATCTGTAAGAAAATTCTGAGTCATAGAATTTCCATTGGGTTGTACCAATCTACTGTGCCACCAACAGTGGACGAGATTACATTCTCCTACTTCCATGACATTTGTAAATGGCAGTTAAGATCAAGAGACTGGAATTGATCACCAGAATGAGCATATGTAGAAAAAGGACTGAGCCCTGGAATACCCCAATCTTAAGAATTCAAAGAGCCAAAGAAGAAACATTCAGTAGGTAGGAGGAAGACCAGGAGGGTGTGGCACCCAAATGAGAAGGTGTCAGGGAGGAGGGAATGATCAGCTCTACCAAAGTGGCAACCTGGGGCCACTGGTATTCTTGGAGAAGGAAGGGCCTATGGAGCTGAAACTCAGACCAAGGAAGGGGTGCTGCTTGGCTCAGTGTCCCTGAGTTTGGAAGAGGGGCTTGTGGGACCCAGGACCCAGACCTCTGAGGAAGGCATTCTGGTTGGTGCTGGTGTCTCTGAGGGGCACACAGTGAGGCTGGTTCTGTGAGTGTGAGTAAAAGTGCAAATTGAACTCAGTTAGTGCATCTGGGGCGAAGAAGTCCTGCTGGGTGACAGCAACAGGAAGCCTACAGAAAGAAGCAAGTCCCTTCTTGTAGCCTTGCAAGCTCCCTCTAGTGTCCCCTACTTGTGGAGCCGAACAGGGAGCTGCTGGCAAAGCCCAAATGTGGTCCTAGAGCTAGCATCACAGAGCGGACAATACAAAGTTGGTTTGGGTCTGAGAAGCAATACCTTAATAACTGGCAGAGAGGTAAAGTGTCACAATATCTACTTCCGAAAAGGTTCGGTGGGGGTGGCAAGGAGAGAAAGCAGATATGCAAAATGTTACCCAATGGGGAATCTACATAAAAGTTACACAGAGGTTCTTATTACTATTTCAACATTCTTGTAGGCTTGAAATTTTTCTTAATAAATGGGGGCAAACAAATGGCAAGAGAGGAATGAAGACACTATAAGCTGTTCTTTTGAAGAGTTTTGCTATAATTTGGAACAGAGTAATGGGTGGCAAGTGGAGAAGAAAGTAAGGTCTAGAGGGTTTTCTTGGTTTTTGCTTTTTTTAATGGGAGAATTAACAGCATGTTTACTTGTTGATGGGAACAGTCTAGTGGAGAATGGAGGAGACTTGCTCAAGTAGAGTCTTTGAGCTCATGAGAAGGGAAGGGAATGGACAGTGTCGACAGAATTTGGCTAAGGAGCACCCATGGCTGGTGAGAGATGGCATGCAAGTGTGCACGTGTGGGAGCATTCCAGGTAGTCCCTTCTGGTTGTGTCCCACCAGCACCCGCCCACCCCCCCCACCCCCCCCACCCCCCATTGAAAATAGGAAGCCAGACCATCAACTGACTGTGTGGAAGAGGAAAGGTAAAGGTTTGAGGAGAGAAAAAGGTAGGAGGGTGGGTGAGCGAGTGGACCGGGGAAGTAGAGTTTGCTTGCCAGACAATACTCATGGTTGACTTGAAGGCCGTGGCAGATGGATATAAAGTAAGTTCAGTCAATGTGACTTTGTGTGTTTCTCCGACAGTGGTTAGCTGTGTGGGTGCGAGCGTGAAGCGGGCAGAAAGCTGGATTTAATACAGGATTGTGTTCAGCTGAACCAGTGTGACACAGCTAGAAAGGAGCACTGGAGTGAAGATCATGTGTGAGGGGGTGGTTACGATCGGTGTTTATGGAACTTTGGTGGGGAAAAGAGGGACAGCATAAAGCCGTATGATCAGTGGTTGTAGGGCCTGGTGGGTCAAAGACTTCTTGGTGTTAGAGACAAGAAGGTGGTGGCTGGAAAGATGTGAGGTGACTGTCAGGGGCACTTAGAGTTGAGCAACAGAGAGGCTGCAGTCATGGTTAGGATTCAATTCAGAGAAGAAGAAAGGGAGTAAAAGACAGGAGGTGTGGGGTTCATGCTGGGATCTCTGGAAGTCCTGGGATTTTCAGGATGAAGCTCAAGACCATTGAAGGAGAGGATATCAAGGAACTGAGAGGCCAGAGTGCTGGATGGATGGATAGATGGATATTGAAACCACCAAAAACTATGACAGCAGTAAAATTGGAGAATAGTAATGAGCCAAGAGTGCATATTAAGATCTCCCAAGAATTGGGTAGACCTGGAGATTAGAAGGCGATTGAAAAACATATGGGCATGGGGTGCCTGGGTGGCGCAGTCGGTTAAGCGTCCGACTTCAGCCAGGTCACGATCTCGCGGTCCGTGAGTTCGAGCCCCGCGTTGGGCTCTGGGCTGATGGCTCAGAGCCTGGAGCCTGTTTCCGTTTCTGTGTCTCCCTCTCTCTCTGCCCCTCGCCCGTTCATGCTCTCTCTGTGTCCCAAAAATAAATAAACATTGAAAAACATATGGGCAGAGGGTGGTGAGGTCTGACCTTATATTATGTTCAAAGCTGAGGGTTTTAGGACTTGGGAAGGAGAGTAATCTGGAAGCAGCGATGAGGAACAAGGAACTTCACCTATCCCACATCTAGGCCAGCGGTCGGTTGGAGAGCTGCGGAAGAGGAAGCAGCCGCACTGGTGAGCCTGCAGGGAAGCAGTGTCCTTGGGCAGACAGCAGGTTTCATTAGAGCAGTGCCCCTCAGCGTTTTGTCATTCTCTTCCTCCTCCAGAGCCTTTTTAGATATTGTCTTCCTACCCCCTGCCCTGAAATGAATTATAAAGGAATAAGATTTTGTCAGGTAAGTTTGAGGCTTAGAACCACAAGTTATTATAACTTCTGAGATTTTTTTTCACCCTCTCCCAGAACCAGTTTTCACTTCCTTTAGAATGATATCACCCCCATTGAAAATGAATGAGTTTACAGCTGGTAGGTGAAGAAAGAAGTGGGGGGATGTAGGGAATTTCGGTGATGACTGACCGAGTCTAGAGGGCCCTGGCAGAAATTATCAATTGTTAAGAGAGGAGGGTGGGGCCCAAAAAGGGGATGTCAGAGCTGTATAGGGTTTAGAGCCTGGGAAATGTAGAATCCTGGGGGGTCCTGAGTCTTTTATACGTAACTAATAAATAAACTAAATAGAGGGTAATAATGAAATTAGTCCTGGTGGCCTCATGGCAGATGGTAGTGGTAGAGGCTGAGCATGCGGGGGGCTAGGAGAGAGGAGCCTTGCCAGTCTTATTCTGAGTGGTGGGGCAGTTCTTCTCGGGACTTGCCTGGAGGCTCTAGCCTGTGCTAGTGTGAGGACTGTGTGTGAATTGGCAGGATGGGGCCTGAGGAAGGTGGATCCACTGAGGCCAAGGCCAAAGAGGGAGGGGGAAAAACAAGGGTGGCGGGTGCTTTGGGGAGAGAGAGTAGTATTTATCGATGTGTCAGCATTGACCTTGGGTAGTGCCAGATTTCTAGGCAGGTGATGTAAAGTTCAGATCCTAGTTCCACTGTCTTAGCTGTGTGGTTTGGGAAAAGACTCTGAATCTCACTTTGTTAAATTGTGAGAACAGGTGACATTAGTCCTATCCACATATGGGTTTTGTGGTAGTGAATCTGTTCCTAGCAAACTGTTTTTTATCCATAGTAGTATGTTGCATACGTCTGAAGAGAAGCCATATAATTCTTTCCCACCTTCCTGTCCCCTCCCCAGTTCTCCATTTTCCCCCTTCTTACATCCAACTTCAGCTCTTACAGAAAATTCTGTTTCCAATCATCTTTTTTCTGACCAGGTAGACCCAGTTCCAGGGAGCCCGAGGAAGCTTGCACTAACTACCCTTTCCCGTTGTTCTAAAGAGAGAATGAGAGAGCAAGCAGTGCTGCTCCCTCTAAGCCTGTGGTGGTCAGCTACATCTAGGCCAAGTGAAATCATTCGTCTTTCGTTGTTGGGGTTTTTTGTTTTGTTTTTTTTTTTTTTAAGTTTATTTATTTTGAGGGTGGGACAGGCAAAGAGAGGAGAGAGAAAGAATGTGAAGCTGGTTCTGTGCTGAGAGGAGAGAGCCCAATGCGGGGCTCGAACTCACAAACTGGGATTATGACCCAGGCTGAGTTGGATGACTAACCGACTGAGCCACTCAGGAGCCCCGTCATTAGTCTTGGAGAAACACCAAGTACCCCATCCTAGAAAGTATTTTTTTGCTCTGTAATCTGCCATAATGGCCCAAAGCCCAATTTGGAAGATAAACAAGAGGGAGAGATTGTCACAAACCTAAAATTTGAAGTTTCAACTGTTTCTTGAACCCACATTCTCTTGGAGATGGCATGGAGATGAGAAAGCAAATGTTCTGTGGGTGTGTCTAGACCAGTTGAGAACTCTTATTTGTGTATGAGCTGATCTGTTTTGGACACAGCTCTCTGTGTGCAAAATGTTTGCTGTCATGAGAGATTCCAACCTGATTATGCTCCAGTTCTTTAAACCAGGAGAGCACAAATAGATACAATGAAAGGAAGTTCAAGGCACATAGTATAGGAAATCAGAGTGGGTGGAGGTCAGAATTGATGGAAGAGGTGAAATTTGAAACTGGGCCTTAAAGGAAAGGTAGGTATTTTCAGATGGAGATTGCCAGGAAGGTGATTCTAGGCAGCTAGGCAGCTGGGTGGTTTATAAGTTTGTCTGGAGCCAAACTAGAGTTCGTCTAGTATTTACTCACACAGCTGAAACCACCTAGGCTTTACCATGCAGTTTGTTGTCTACCAAGGTCTCTTTTTACTCTCTCTTTTCCTTGCTGTGGACCCTTGTTTCAAAAGGTTGATCTACCCAAGGTACCTGGCTATCTCAGTCTTTAGAGCATGTGACTCTTGATCTTGGGACTGTGAGTTTCAGCCCCATGGTGGATGTAGGGATTACTTAAAAAATAAATACATAAATAAAAGACAAAAGCTTTATCTATCCAAACTATGCAGTTAGCAATAATTCATTTTCCCATCAAATTACTCAAAGATGTTAGTCAAGACCATTGTTCTTACACTAGCATGATGTAATTCTAGACAAAAGTGAGGAAAACTAATGTTTTTCAGTTTTATTTTAGCATTTACAGTTTCTGCATTGACTCTTTGAAATGCTAAGTTTCATTAACTACCCACACAGGACCTCAAAGGGTGTGGGGTTCCAGGTGGGAAGCCAATGGTCTGGGTAGCATCTTAGGAAGGGAATGGGAATAGCAACACTAGTATTTTTGGAATGGGAAATGAGAAAGACCAGAGGCAAGGGTTAACTTAGGCGTGGGTTGTATTGGTGGCAATAGGGGTGAAGAAGGAAGGGATAGATGGTAGAGATGTGCGGGGAGGAAAACTTGCCAGGCTGTGTGACTGGGTGAGCGGTAGGGAGACAGGAAGAACGTGGAGGTGATATATGTGATACTCGGGCTAGGAGGATGGTGAGACAGGTTTATTGGGAAGGCGAGAGGAGAGTCTTGGTTCTGGTGGGGCCAGGCTCAGAGCTAAGGGGGCCAGGAAAGAGCCAGAGAGCCACATCTGTCATCCCACCTGAGGCCTCTTCTCTCCGTAGTAGCTACATCCTGAGACATAAAACCTGTGAATCCAGTACCCAACCTGTTTCCTGTCGCAGGGCCACCTGTACAATCAGGTGACTTCTAACCTCTTGCCACACGTGCGTGTGCCTTGCTCTGTCCTTGTTCTCGTGCTCTGTGCCCTGTTCTGCCTTTGGGACTGGTGTCATGTGGCCGTGCCACTCCTACTCCTTATCCCAACCTTGGGAGCCTTCTTACAGCCTCTTCCATGTTTTACCCATCCATCTAGTCCTGCTGACTCTGCCTGTCTTTCCCCTCAGTCTCTTAGTGTATTCCTTCAAATCTGTGAAAATATTTCTGTTCAGAGTAATAATGGGATCTTGTGAACAGATCCCTCATATAGGTTTTCTAAGTCCACAGAATTTGTTGTGATAGCATTCTACTAGAGACAGCTATTTGAAAACAGTGACTTATGGAAAGAGACCAGCAGAGGGATACTGTCTGTGTAGATTATAAACAGATTGACACAGTAGAAGCTTGTTCCCATTTACCGTGTACTTGAGCACTATGCATTTATTCATCTGACCACACACAGGCTTCCTTTTCAATTGGTATCTGCTAGGATGAGATTCTACCTATCAGAAAGCCCTCGACCTGTTTGGATCATGTGCAGAGATACTTCAATCCAGCATATGCAGTTGTGTATAAGTAGGGTCCAGTGAATGAGATTTTATATTTGCTTTGGCTGCATTCCATAATTCTTCGGTTCCCTCTGTTTTTACGTTCAGATCGATCCCATGTTTCAGAAGACAGCAGCCTCATTCGATGAGTGCAGCACAGCGGGGGTATTTCTCTCGACCCTCCACTGCCATGACTACAGAAGTGAGCTGCTGTTTCCTTCCGATGTCCAGACTCTCTCCACTGAAGAACCCCTGGAGTTGCCAGATTTAGGTTGGGTAGAAATGACAGATTTAAAGGGTGAGTACACATAGTGCGTCGCACCAGAGCATTTCAGTCATCAGAAAAGTTTCCGTACAGCCCTGGAGTGTAATAAGCCTGTCATTATGTTGCTTGGCTAAATTACCAGAAGGTGCCTCTGGAATGCCAAATTGGGCATCCTTTTGGGAGAAACTAACTTCTCTTCCTCTCTGCAGCATGGAGTCTAAGAGTAGTAAGTAGCTGATGCCCACCTGGTCTATATGTGTCACATCCCTCGTGTGCCCCTGTCAGCAGCCAGCTTACACAGTCACGTTTTAGAGCCCTGGGCTAAGCCTGGCCTGTCACAGTTTGGACTTGGGAAAGGAGCTTTAAAATAGGCTTTTGGTGAGCCAGGGAGGCCTTGTTCTTTTGTTACCAATTTAGGGGGTCCTGAGGAGAAGAGGGCATTGTGAATTATTTTCAGACTCCACTGTGGTGGTCTGAGAATGGACCTGTCCTTTTGTTAACTCCTTATACTGGCTTGGAAAGGGTTTTATCCCCCCTCCCATCCTACCATCCATACCTCTCTGAATCATCTGAGAAATTGTGACAGCCGTGAGTGGGGGGATGGCAGGTGCAGGAATGTGGTAGCTACACTTGTGTGCAGTCTTTTTTATGTGTTGCATGAAATTGGTCCTCCCCCCCACCCCCCTGCCCCCAGGGCCACACAGATGTTACGGTGCCCATTTTCATCCTTTCTATTCTTGTATAAAGTTTTTTTTTTCTTTTTTTTGTTTTTTGCTTTGAGAGAGAGAGAGTGCACACGTGCACATGTGTGAGCAGGGGAGGGGCAGAGGGAGAGAAACTTAAGCAGGCTGCGCGCCCAGCATGGAGCCTGATGCAGGGCTTGATCTCATGAACTGTGAGATCATGACCTGAGCCAAAATCAAGAGTCAGACACTTAACCGACTGAGCCACCCAGGCGCCCCGATTCTCATCTAAAGTTTTCTAAGTACAGCTGTTTTGTGCTCATGATCTATTTCCAAGTTTATGCTCCCAACTGGGACTTTAATCTTGTGAGGTAACGAGTTTAGTTTGGGACTAAAATAAGTAGCATTGCATGATTGGTTATGCAGTTAGTACACTTTTTTTTTTTTTTTTGAGAGAGAGAGAGAGTGAGCACAAGCAGGGGAGGGGCAGAGCGAGCGAGGGAGACAGAAGATTGGAAGTGGACTCTGTGCTGACAGCAAAGAGCCCAACGTAGAGCTCAAACTCCCGAGCTGCAAGGTCATGGCCTGTGCTGAAGTCGGACACTCAACTGACTGAGCCACCCAGGTACCCCCAGTTGGTACACTTTTTGGAAGGGTTTTTGATTTCCCAGCTATAGCATAGGGGCACAGAGTCCATTTCAGAGTCAAATGTCTGTGCTTCAGGTTTCTGCCCTAATGTTTCAGTAATTCTTGGAATGCCAATGTGGAGCCTGCTTCCAGTGTGGGTATGTCTTTGGAGCACCACCCTCTCCCTGGACAGAAGTCTGTGACCTGGAGCTTGGCCTCCAGCCAGCCTCTGCCACAGAACAAGAGGCAACTGAGCCTCCCATCTCCATCGTGCTGCTCTGGTCATTCTGAGCAGGGAGGAGTGTGCTCCATCCACATTCTTTGCCATCGTCCCTCTTTTCCCTCTTCTGTTCTCTCCAGCGCCCTTGCAACAGTGTGTGGAAGATTGCCAGATCTGCCCTTCCCTGGCCGGGTTCCAGTTCACTAAATGGGACAGCGAGGCACATAATGAGGTGAGTTCAACTTTTAGACTTGTAAGGGCTCTGGGCATTTGTCCAACTGCTCATAGTTTCAGTGAGATGGCCCAAGACAAGTCCTGCCCAGTGAGAACCAAAACTGTGGCATCATTTTTATTTGGCCAAGAGTATAGAAAATATTTCCCTTGGCCCTTCTGTAAAGACTAAAACCTGGGGGCTAGGAATGGAGGGTGAGGCAGCCCTGTCATTCCTGGGTGTGCATTTTTTTAATTAGCTTTACCCTCTAACATGGTTAATTCCAGTCCTCTGGTCTCAGGCTGCTGTCAGGCTCGAGGAATTTCCTGCTCTTCAGGGTTGAGTCCCTTGGCACAGAGTTTCCTGAGAAATTGTCATGTGTAGAGCTTTCCTCTGTATATTTTTAGTATGGCCCCCTTTAGCCTACATACTACCACTTCCAGAATAAATGGTCTCCATGGAAAACAGTTTTCTCTAAACATGTAGTTAATGGATACAGATTCCTGTTTCATGTTTTACAAAATGTGCCTGATGACAATACAGCTTCATCCTGTGCTGCACAATATAAACTTCCTCAGCGCTTTACTATCGTGAGAACGTTGGCTCTGGGGAGGTGGGAGGAGAGGCTGGAAACTCGAATTTTGGGATGAGAAAGGAGTCTGTTCCTCCAGCGGTGGCTGGGGTGGCCGTGGGAATGGGGAGTACTAGAGAACCCTCTCTTTGTCCTCTCCAGTCCGTGTCTGCCCTGGTAGACAAGTTCAAGAAAAACGAACAGGTGTTTGACATCAACGCCGAGGTAGAGGAGGATGACTGCGGGGATTTTCCTGATGGGCCCATGGAGGACGACTTTGATGCGACTGACGAGCCTGAGCACAGCATGGCTGGGGACAACGCTGAGTTCAGGAGCTGGAAGGAAACCTGCCACACTCATAGCTGCCCGTAAGGCTCTCAGGGCCACAGATGTTCCCAGCGGAGTTTTCCATTTGTTCTTTCCCTGCTGAGACAGTCGAATTTCATCTCTGAGACTGGCTAGGCTGGCGTGCTGGCCATGTAGTCCACACAGGCTGAGCCGTTCTGACTCACGGAATCACACCTGCCTGTGAATTTGGCTCAGCAACTTAGTGGTTATAAAACTGACACTGTGGGAGTTTGTAAGGATAGAACTAAAATATGTAAAGTGATGGAAAAAAGTACCCGGGATACAGGAGCTACTTCAGTGGTGGCTCTTGTTACGTGTTTTGGTAGCGCAGAGTGTGCTTTCTTTCTACACATGATGCATAGTCTGGCTTTTGGCTACATCACTGCATGTCAGTTATAGACACAAACAGGCTTATGTGCTGCTTACAGAAACAGTGGCCCCTGCCTCTTCAGGGTCAAGCAAAGAAGGGGGGCTGGGCAGTGTTCAGTTACCAGATAGGCAGACCAGGGATAAGCAAAGCAGGGGAAACTAAATAAGCAAATAAAACTGAGCATATTGGGCAGGAGGAATTAGCCTGTAGTAATTTAAATTTTTTATTACTCTAGTAGGCATAGGAGAAAATCAGAGCTTTCTGGGCCTTTTTATACGTACTGAAGAGATTAGTATTGTTTTAATTTTGAATATGGTTTGGAAGCATCATAATCACGTAGTACCAAGGGCCTCTAAAGGTCATGAATAGGCTTGGGTGTGGAAGATTCCATAAGACTACAAACGAACAGTCCCTGTGCCTACAGCAGTTTTGTGTGCCTGTGACTGGGGACAGCTAAGCTGGTTTGCTATGGGGTAAAACCTTAGAAGTTGTCCCGTATAATTTGTCTGCTTATGTGGGAAATGATTTGATTGATAATGTCTCTTCAAATTGGAGTAGATAGTGATGGGCTAAACATTTAGCACCTCAAGGCAAAACTACCATCTAAGACCTTTGGCACCGTCCTTTCTTCTCCTGATTTGTACTATTATTATACTTGCAGTCTTGTCCCCGTTCCCATCCTATCCTATCATCTACAAAGTGAGAAATGGTAGGCAGGTTGGTGGGATTAGCTCTTTTAATATCATTTTCAAATGTCAGAGAACAACTGTTAACTTTTCCTGGCATCTGAGGAATTGATGGTAACAAAGGGCTTTAGTTACTTCCATTTTGGTATTTTGAATAAATGTCTCCATTTCTCTCCAGTTTCAAACAGAACGAAATCGTAGAGTCCATCCTACTGAATGCATTGGGGCCAGGGCGCTTAGGTTCTAGCCTAAGGTTTTGTCCATCTTGAAATCCCTATCCTTGGCCTGGTGCTGTTCTTTCCTGAGAGCTCAGTCAGTATTTAAACTGCACAGACTTGACTCTGTCATTGATAGATGTGAGATGTGGGGCAGAGGCAAGTGGCATCACCTTTTAGGGTCTTGTGTTCTCATCCAGAAAATGAAGGGTTTGGACTAGATAATAATAACGTCTGAGCTCATGAGTGCTGTATTATTCTGGCTTTGTGCCAGACCCATGCCAGGTGCCTTACCTGCATTACCTCACATAATTTACTTAGTGCAGAAAATGTCATTTCTTAAGCCTTACAGCAACCTTATCATTAAGTCCTGTTATCCCCACTTCACAGATGGGGGAACAGGCTCAGAGAAGTTAAATACTGGGATGGAGCTGGGTATCACTCAGCACCTTTGGCCAATTCTGGCTGCATGTAATGAACTTTGGATAGTAGGCTCCACCCCAGAGCATTTCACTGAGAGTCCCTGAAGCCAGGCTCTTTGTCACATTTCCCAAACTTTTCCTGGGTGATTGTACTGTGCACCCGTGATGACGACACTGTACTGGACTAAAAGGTCTTTAAGGGCTTCTCTAGCTCAAGGTGGGTTATGGCAGTGCTGAATTAGAAGTTCCAGTGTTCTGTAGGATGCCCCATGTTATTGGTCCCTGGATGGCAACACTTGGACAACTGTGCACATCATCTGTTAACGAGGCCGGGCCTGACAGAAGTGTTGTATGTCCAGCAGCATCTTGGGCGCATTCCCTCTTCCTGCAGCAGTGGGCCACGTGTGCTCTAGCCAATCTCTCTGTGTACAGGTGCTTGCTGTGGTTACAGACCTAGTCTATAGTCCGGGGCCCACCACAGCCCGCTCCATGCATGTAAGAATGAAGCATTTTGCTGAGTGCCGGGTGATGTGCTAGAAGCCAACTGGGAGGAGACCTTTACCCTGCAGGTTAAAGTGTGATGTGCTGAACTGGTGCTGAATTGAAGGAGGAGCCCTGTGGTGGGGGAGCAGGTAAAGGAAGTAGTTCCCCCAGAGGGGATTAGAGAAGCTTGATGGGGGTGGGGGGTAGGCCTTGAAAACTGGATAGATCATGAAGTAGGTTGGTTGTTGAGTCAGGGACTTAGGACCAGTAGGGCGCCTGCCACATAGTATTGTGTATCATAAGATAAAATGGCTAGAGTTCAAGCCTCAAGGGCCTTAGCCCTGCCATGGCCCACAGATTCTCAGGAGATGGGGGCCAAGCTCTTTATAGCTTTGCCTATAAGTTCCCAATAAATTCCCAGCATGACTGCCGAAACAGAACAGTATCTGTGAGAATTGAGCAGAGATTCTACTGAAGGCATCGTCTTTCTCCCTCCGGAGCTCACAGTGTAGTACAGTTGTTATCAGTAACATGGGCGTTCTACAGACTGGAAATGTGAATTTTTTTGAGCATATTCTTATTTTTAAAATTAAGTTTTAATTGCACAATAATTATACAAATCCAGTTTCCTAGTTTTTAAATAAATATTCTGTAGATACAGGTGAAGTCCCCTGTTAAAACTTTTTAACCTTATTCCATAAGGTTTGATGTAAATTTACGAGGATTTGTGTGTCTATGGATCGCACAGTATGGATGAAAAACCCCTTGGTGCCTGAAGTTTCCTTGTTACCTTTACCTTTAGAGGGCAGTATAGCAGCGCTAACATACTTTCTGATGTGTCAGGGGCCTTTAGGAGAAAGCTACCTCGCACATACTAGTACCTTGTAGAAAGGTTGAAAAATCAACCCAAAACTGCCATTCTGGACTGGCCAGTTAGACTTCACACACAGCAAAGAATAAAGCTAAGATGGCTTAACGGATTACAAGTGCCCCTCCCCCACCCCGATCATTTGGGGGACAAATTAGAATAACATCTTTTCACTTTTGGTAGACATTACACTAGTGTTATTGGAGCCCTCACTTTTGGAAGGATGGTGAAGAAAGAATGAGAGAGAGATTATCATCTTGTGTGGTGGGAAATCTTCCATATGGAAAGATCTTGAAGCTGATTCAGAGAATTGTGTCCAACTCCCAGCTCTGGCATTTTATTAACTGTGCAGTCCAACTTTCTCTCTGCCACTTTTCTTGTCTCTCAAGTGGGTAAACTTGAGAGTACATTTTATGAAGCACTTTAAAACCTCCTTGTATAGCTATGACCGTATTGTTATAAAATTAAGAGAAGCAAAAGCACTTTGACTAAGTAAAAACTAAAGGATTTTTAACGATGAAGTATTTATATTGAACTAACTCTTAGAAATCCTGCCCATCTGTGAAAACTGAGTAGGTAGTCTTCAGTTGCCTCACATGCTGCTTTACATATAAATGCGTGATTGTGTTATATATATTGACATGTACATGGTTGTACATTAAAAATGTGATTTCATGTGTGTTACAGGGAAGAATTGATTCCCCTTGGGGATGGAGACATTAGGACCATGTGCCCCCTTCTGTCCATGAAACCTGGAGAATATTCCTATTTTAGTCCCCGTACCATGTCGATGTGGGCTGGCCCGGATCACTGGCGCTTTAGACCCCGACTCAAACGTATGTACTTCTAGATGGAACTTGAACACATAGTGTCAGTGACCATCCAGCATATGTGGGAATGACCACAAGCTTACAAGGCAGGACTCTAGAACTCTGAAGGGCTTGCCAGCGTTATATGTTTTGCATTCTATCTTTGAATGGAAGGGATTAATTAGCATATTTTTTATTGTGTTTTGTTAGCAAGACCACAAATTACCAATTGATGAAATAGGTATGTGGTTTGCCTTTCCTAATGCCATTATGTTGTTCAGATAAAAATGGTATTTTGCCATTGATAAGGATCTTGCAGAATGGGTAAATATTGTCCACAGAGGTGAACGGTATTGATGTCTGTGTTCATTTCTGCAGATGATGCTGCCTCCAAATCAGAAAACAAGAAGAAGAATACAAAGAAAGATTTTGAAATTGACTTTGATGATGATATTGACTTTGACATATATTTTCGAAAAACAAAGGTTTGTGCTAGATTTATTAGCATATGTGCTTTCTTAAATTACTCTTTTTACTCTTCTTTCTTTTCAGATGTGATTTTTTTTTTAATTTTTCTTTTTTTTTTTTTTTTTTTTTTTTTTTTTTAGTATTTATTTATTTTGAGAGAGACAGAAACAGAATGCGAGTGGGTTAGGGGCAGAGAGAGAGGGAGACACAGAATCCAAAGCAGGCTCCAGCTCCAAGCTGTCAGCACAGAGCCCGATGCGGGGCTCAAACTCATGGGCTGTGAGATAATGGCCTGAGCCGAAGTCAGACGCTCAACCGACTGAGCCACCCAGGCACCCCTAGATGTGATTTTTGTTTTAAGTTTATTATTTTGAGAGAGAGAGAGCACGAGTGTATGTGAGCAAGAGAAGGGCAGAGGGAGGGAGGGAGGGAGGGAGGGAGGGAGAGAGAGAGAGAGAGAGAGAGAGAGAGAGAGAGAGAGAATCCCAAGCAGGCTCCGTGCTGTCAGCATGAAGCCCAATGCAGGACTCAAACTCACAAACGGCGACATCCTGCCTTGAGCCGAAATCAAGAGTTGGACACTTAACCAACAGCCACCCAGATGCCCCACAGATGTGATTTTTTAAACAATTAATTACAAATACAAGTTTTAGAGTAAATAGATGGTTTCATTCTCCCTCAGTCTCTAGAGGAATTGAGAAAAAACCCCGAACTCAGTGGCAGATAGAATCAGGTTTAGAATATGAATAATGTCTAGCAAAATCACTCTTTCACATGGAACTGGGAATTCTGACAGTAGACTAGTGCTGCCCAAATCCTTTCCAAGCTCCTTAAAAATATATATATATATATATATGTTTTGAACATTCTTATTAAAGATGCCTAAAAACTTTTTTTTTTTTTTTTAATAGGCTGCTACTATTCTGACCAAATCCACTTTGGAGAATCAGAATTGGAGAGCTACCACTCTTCCTACGGATTTCCTCTATGAGACTGATAATCTTGTCCAGCTGCATCTCAAACCAGGAACCAGGGTAAGACCAGGATAAGACTGTTCTTGGTTCGTTCAGGCTGCTGCTGTTGTCTAACCTGCTGATAGCATCAGAGGTATCGGATGATGGGTAGTGTGACTGTCAGACAGTGCCTTTAAGGAAAAGGAGAGAGCGAGAGGAGAGATGTGTGTTAGCCCAGGGCAGTTACTGGAAGACGCAGTGGGAATAGCAGAGCTAAAGGGAAAGCTTATGGGATAGATGCACACCAAAGATTTGAAATACATCAGTTGGTTAGACCTCCAGATGGACACTGAGCCCTACACGCTGAAATGCTAGGGTGATAAACAATCTTTTGTTGAGGTTCTTACAAGATGTTAGTTATTGCTTGATTCTCTACTTTCTCGTTGAGGTGGTGGATTCACTAGGCAGATGCTGTCCCCAGTCCACGTTGCCTTCCTCATGGTCAGGGTGTGGACGGGGTGTAGACTGTGACATGAGGGGTGATGTAGGTGCCAGTGTCTGACTGTGCAGTCCTCAGGGAGTTCTCCAGTGCTGCGCAACCTTCCTGGCTCCTCTGTTAAGATGAGCACTCCAGACCACTTGGTGCTGTACCTAGTCGCCGTTCGCTTCATCTGCCTGTGGTTCTTCTGGTGATGCTGGTAGCAAGCGCATGTCACTGTTGCCAGGGTAACCAGTCAGTGGTTCAAGCTAGGTTTCATTTATCTAGACCCCCGTTCATTTGCATTCCTGGTGGTTCTAGTCTTGTGGCGTCATATACACAAACTGTCTTCAGTTTCCTCTTCCTTATTTTGCCTCTTTCTGTACAAGACCGTAATGATATGTATACAGCTCCCCCAAATCACTGATATCTCACATTGTGTTTTTATAAACCAACAGTAATTTATTTTCCTTTTTAATCAACACTGTTTACTTAATAGAAATACTCTTAAAAGTGCAGAAAGAGATACAAAACCGCAGTACGAGAGAGTATGGCTATGGTCAGTATTGGTAAGATGCTAGTGCCCTCGTTCTGATCAGAAAGTGGAACCCTGTGGCGGAAGAGCAGGATGGTAGGACACTTCTCAAACCTTGCCCAGCCTGGAGCTGCTCTCTGTGGCCACAAGCCACCCCCTTTTCCCTCAAGCCCTTATTGTGAGCATTTGAAGATTGTGGCCTTCGGTGGGAATTTGCATATTCAGATGTTAAGGTGGTAGAACAAAGTCATTGAGACCTTGCATTCCAGGGGGTGGTTTTTTGTTTTTGTTTTATGATTGTCTCTTATAGAAGAAAGAACTTTTGCTTCTGATTGTCCATGGGAACAAATTCACTGTGTGTGGTAGGGCAGCCAGGCAGCAGGAGCTGGAGATCCCTGACCTTCCCAGCAGAGTTACACTGGGAAAATGACTGTTAAGCTCTGGAAACCCTGGAAATTAGATGCTGGATTAATAAGCACTATTTGGTTAGAGACTATACAGATCAACCACCCATCCAGTTTAATATCTTGCAAGGGGATTCTAATAGCAACCGCTGTCATATTCCCTTCCTGAAACACTTTTTGTAGACTGTGGACAATTTAGAGTGTGCCTCGAGGAGAGTATCCTAAATGGAGAGAGATTTAGAAATAGTGTTATAGGAGGAACAGTGGAAGAAAGTAGACAATAAATGCCTATTGTTGAATATTATTTTTGGATTTGTATTATAAAAACATTGTGAAGGGTTGTTTTGGCTGCTTTTGGGTATAGAGTTGTATTAAAATACTCAGTATGCTTTGTAAACTACATACCTTCAGCCTCATGTCCTTCTCCCCAGAGAAACCCCTCAGGCAAAAATCACTGGTCTAACGATCAGCAAATATCTGAAGGGCTGTGGTCACAGGCATTCCCAAAGGAGGAGGCAGACTTGTTCTCTGAGGCTCTGGAAGGCAGAACAAGGACCCTGTGTGTAACAACAGGGAAAAAAGCTGGATGTTTCTTATGATTGTCCCAGAAATGAGACAGGCTGCCTGTGAATTAAAATTGTGAATGGGTTTTCTCAGAATTGCTCCAGCAGCAACCAAGTTGACTTCTTTTCAGATAGCTTTAGGCAGTTTTGTTTTTAATGAAGAAACCCTTTCCAATAAAGTTGTGCACAGACCTAATTGCACACCAGCTCTCTGGTTTATTTGGGTTGGATGGAGTCTCCAAGCCCTGCTGCCCCAGGGCTTGCTCTAGAACGGAGCTGTGCAGTTGAAGTTGTCAGGATTAAGATGACTTTTCAGGGCCCTTAGAACTCTAAAATTCTATAATTCTATTTTTTTTTTAATTTTTTTTTTTTTTTTTTTTACATTTTTATTGTTGAGAGACAGAGAGAGACAGAGTATGAGCAGGGAAGGGGAAGAGAGAGAGGGAGACACAGAATCTGAAGCAAGTTCCAGGCTCTGGGCTGTCAGCACAGAGCCCACGGCTCGAACTCACGAACCGTGAGATCATGACCTGAGATGAACTCAGACGCTTAACTGGCTAAGCCACCCAGGCACCCCTAAAATTCTATAATTCTAGGAGATTGATCATAAGAACTAAGGTTATTGTCCATCTTAGTTTAGAGATGCTTTCCTAGAAATTGCTTTCTACTGTTATTCTTTCCTTCATTCTAGTTACTTAAGATGGCCCAAGGCCAGAGGGCAGGAACTGAACATTATGAAGAAATTGGAGACTATGATTACAACAACCCTAACGACACCTCCAACTTTTGCCCTGGATTACAGGTAAAGGAGAGAAGGGCTCTGTCCTCTCTTCTAAGCGGAAGAGCCTTCTTTCCTATATGGTAGAAAGCTGCAGGAAATTCTAAATGAGGTGGGGAGTTTGTGGCTGCCTGCCCTGCCCCAGGCATCAGGGAATGAGCAAAGCAGAGGAAACAGCCAACACCTTGGCCTGCTTTGCCGCCAGTCCTACATGCGGAAACGAATGATCATACTCCAATAAACCAGTCAATATCTTTAGCCTGTGCAAAGCACTTATCTTGGCTATTTTGGGATTTCAAAGGAAAATACTCTTCCTGCTCTGAGGAGCTAGTATTTCGGCTAGGGAGACAGAGCACATAGACATGTGAAGATGGTGTGATCTGATAGGCAAAAAGTCTATGGGGTAGATTCAGGAGACCAGGCTTCTAGCTCTGATTTTGGTTCTTACATTGCAAACTTATACAAGCTACTCCCCAAATTTAGATCTAGGTTTAGGCTAAATAATCTCAGTATTCCTATTGTGAGTCCACTAATGAGATAGCAAATGTAAATAACAGAAAGGGGGAAAATATTAAGCCTCATCTGTGTCCCTGTAGGGAGAGGGACAAGAACTGCGGAATAGTTTGTTCATCTTACCATCTTACGTGGAGAATTGCGTTGTTACATTTTAGTGAAAATCCAGACCTCTTGAGTGCTTCTCAAACTTTCCGGGTGTTTAAGAATCACCCTAAAAAAGAATCACTGCTAAAAACAAGTCCTGGGTCCCAGCCCAGAAATCTGATCCATTCCTGCTGGCCTTGGTCCAAGAATGAATTTTTCATGGCTCCCGGACAGGAATCCTGTGGCCAGCTGGAGATCCCTGGCGACTCTTGTGCTCACAGTGGGTGAGGGATGTGGGTCAGATCTCCAGTGTTTCAAGAATGCTTTCTATAAAATGAAATCTTAAGTTGGCCTGAAGCCAAAGGTGATACTGGCAGTTGTGATTATTGAATTCCTTTTAACTTGCTCTAGAGGTCTTAGTTAACAGAAGCTTTCCTCTTAGGGTTTATGTATAACAGGAAGATAAGTAGAGGCACCTAGAAGTCCATCATAGGCTTGACTCACACAATGAACTCTCAGGTGCTCTGCTCTTGATGTGTAAATACAGTCTTTTTCAAGGATACTTCTAAGCCTCTCAGACAGCTTCTGCCAAACTTGAAGAACTGTTTTCTTGCCCAGGCTGCTGACAGTGATTATGAAGAGTCGGATGATTTATTTGTGGGACCAGTTGGGACCTTTGACCTTACATCTTGCCATCCACCTAAAACAACACAAGAGAATGATGATATCCCTGAAGTCCAAGGATTGGACATCACCACTTATGGGGAGTCGAATCTGGTAGCTGAACCTCAGAAGGTAGAGGTGAAAGCTGAGAATTATATTGTTTGCCTGAGATCTATTTAATTTGCCTCCTATATGAGAGTCATATTGGTCTGGGCTTGATTTTTTTTTTTTTCCCCTCCATTTTAAGTCGTTGCTCTCTAAGTGGCTGACTCTTAAGTAGGGCTGTGTTGGGAATGAGCTGATGCTAATTAAGTAGGTGTAGAACTAGTCATCTCTCCAGAGATTGTGATAAACCATATAACTAGGAACAAAGTGGTAAAGTATGTGAATGAAGGCTGCAGGCGGGGAAAATCGGTTTCTGTGCTGATTGCGTGAGGCTAGCTATTTGTCTCTGGAAAATCTTGGCCAGATTCAATTTGTATTAAATTATCACGCATTAAGCATCTGTCCCATACCAAGTGACAGGCTTGGTGATTTCATATATATTTGATTGACCTATGTCTCTTTCCAGGTTAGTCTTAATGTAGATTATACTTGATCAACAAGAAATTAGGTTAAAGGAAGGGACTCTATTTTGGTATATCCAAAGGAAGTTCTAGAACTCCTTGGATTAAACCAAACTAGATTCTTTATTTGAACTCCAGACTTTTGATTTTACAATGGGTTGATGGTAAATGTTTTTTTTTTATTTTACTTAGTTTTACTTGGTTATATATCTATTGCAGGTAAATAAAATTGAAATTCATTATGCCAAAACTGCCAAAAAGATGGACATGAAGAAGTTGAAGCAAAGCATGTGGAGTTTGCTGACAGAGTTCTCCAAGCATGCAGACGCGGAGGTAACATGTTCTGCCTACTCTCTAGGTGCCCGGCATGTGGGAGGGGAATAGCTCATGGTTAAGGCTCTAAGATCAATGGCGTGAATTCAGAAAGCATTCATTCAGAAATACAAAGAAACTTCACACCTTCTGAAAGAGAAATGAACCAAGTATATGAACATGCAAGTCACACGAAAGGCGATGCAGATGGTAAACTAGTGCACGTGACATTATTCAGCCTTGCTGGTAATCAAAAAATACAGATGAAAGCATTTTAGGCTCCTTTAAAATAGCAACTTTAGCAGTTCAACAATTTTTTCAGTACAGAGTTGAGGAAAAGCTTGGAGCATTTACTCACTGCTGGTGCAATTTAAGTTGATAAATGACCCTTTTGGAAAGCAAATTCTAACATCTCAGGTGCCATAAAATGTTTAAGCCCTTTGATCTAATACTTCTTGATTTGGGAAATATAATCAAAGTAGGAAAATAGTTACAAACAATTTTGTCAAATTGTCTCTTTCTCCTTCAGAACAAGGTGAAACCTTGACTGACTCTTTCCAACTAAATGGAACTCTCAGTTAACCAGAATCCTTCCATCCTCTCTATTGGACCGCTAATGCTCAGGCAATGTTCTGAGCTTTCCAAACCCAACCCGTTCTCCTATACCTTCTCCTGTTGGCTGAGAAGTGAAAATCATGCTTTGACTGAGGACCCTGAGTTGTGTAGTCCTACATATCAGCTAAGGCTCCGATCATATGCCTAAAACTGAATAGGATGCAAATGTAAGGGAAATGCGCTTTTTACAAAGTAGAAAAGGGGTGGGGTGCCTGGGTAGCTCAGTCGGTTAAGTGTCCGACTTTGGCTCAGGTTATGATCTCACAGCTTATGAGTTTGAGCCCCGCATCAGGCTCTGTGATGACAGCTCAGTGACCGGAGCCTGCTTTGGATTCTGTGTCTCCCTCTTTCTCTGCCCCTCTCCCGCTCACACTCTGTCTCTGTCTCTCTCTCAAAAATAAATAATAAAACATCTTAAAAAATTAAAAATAAAAAAAAGTAACAAAGGGGTTCTACGTAAACTTTGAGTTTATTTATTTATATATTTATTTTGAAGATTTGTTTATTTTTTAAAGGTTTTTTTTTTTTTTTTTTTTTTTAGCGTTTATTTATTTTTGAAAGAGAGAGACAGAGCACAAGCTGGGAAGGGGCAGAGAGAGAGACACACACAGAAGCAGGCTCCAGGCTGTGAACTGTCAGCACAGAGCCTGCTGCGGGGCTGGAACTCACAGAGATCATGACCTGAGCCAAAGTCGGATGCTTAACTGATTGAGCCACCCAGACGCCCCTAAAGATTTATTTTATTTTTAGAGAGACAGCACGCGACCAGGGACGGGGGGTGGGGGGAAGGAGGGAGAATGAGAGAGGGAGGGAGGGAGAGAGGGAGTATCTTAAGCAGGCTCCATGCTCAGCACAGAGCCCGATGTGGGGCTTGATCCCACAACCCTGGGATCATGACCTGAGCCAAAATTGAGTTGGACACTCAACTGACTGCGCCACTCAGGCACCCCAAACTTTGAATTTAAACAACTTAGAATACCCTCTACTCCAAGGATTATGGTTAACTAAGAACTTATTCTTTTTTAAAAAGTCTTTTATCACGAAAATACTCAAACATATTAGTAGAGAGAGAATAGTATAGTGAACACCTACTTCTGATAACTATCACTGTTTTATGTATACTGTCACCCATCCTGTCCTGCCTCCCCATCCCACCCACCATGTACACATTCTGAATTATTGTAACACAAATACGAGACATGATATCCTTTGACAACTGCTTGCCGTATGGATTACGGATTCTGTGCTACCCTTGGCTGCGTTAGGCCAGTTGAAACTATAAATGATCATGGCTTTTGTTGGTTTGTGTTTTTTTTCCTCAGAGAAAACTAGAAGACTTTTTGCAGTTTTTCCTTTACTGGGATTACATTGACATTGACATCAACATTTACCATCACTTGGTAGTCAGTGTCCTGGTGCAGGGCTAAGGAATGGAGTCCCCTTATGGGTCCCTTTTCTTTAAGATGTAACTTAGAAAATGTGGTTTCATTCAGATGTAGACTTTTTGGAGATACACTCTTTAGGTTCATGTTGCTTTCTCGAAAGTGAACTGGTCCTACAGATCGGAGTTGTCAATATCCTTCTTCTGTTAGACAAACCACAGTGAAACTGGAAAAGAAGGGGACATGGGAAAGGTGGCTGATGAGAAGATGCTCAGCGGGCTCACAAAGGACCTGCAGAAGAGGTGCGTGCCAGTGACCGCAGGGCTGACAGACCCTTTGCACACGCTCTGCTCTTTTAATACTTGGGGCAGTTTTTCTGTGTCTTCTTTGCATTGTGAAATGAGTTAATATAGACCAACTTTTAAAAAGGCATTTTTCTGCACCATTGGCTGGAATGGGACAAGTGATATTTTATTTCCAAATGAGAAACTAGAAGAACCTGCTTATAAAATGCATCTGAAATATTTCTTTGTTTCTGCTTAGTTTGTTCACTGGACATGTGTATTCATACTTGATGAAAGAGCCTTTGTTCCTAGAACTGCAGTGACCCAGCTAAATACTTGCCTCTTTGTTTTATAGCTTGCCTCCCCTCATGGCTCAGAACCTCTCTATACCTCTGGCCTTTGCCTGTCTCCTACATTTAGCCAATGAAAAGGTAGGTAAGCATGGTAAGCATGCTGGTAAGCATGGGAGTATTCTTTGTTCATAGCAACCTGTTTGAGCTCTTAATTAGATCTCTCACGGGCAACCTCATAAGACATCTTAAATACAGTGACTTATGCAGTACTTTCAACCCAGAGGATTAACCATGCACTTAGAAGTAACTTAGAAAAAGGCCACTGGGTGTGATTAGCAATGAAAATAATGAGGAGGACCCAACTGGGGAAATTTTTAGGTGCTGAATTGTGATCTGTCAGTTCCCAACTTTAAAACATAAAGTGCTTTTGTATTTTGGGGTGTCG
The DNA here is from genome assembly GCF_027475565.1 of Acinonyx jubatus. Taxonomy (NCBI): domain Eukaryota; kingdom Metazoa; phylum Chordata; class Mammalia; order Carnivora; family Felidae; genus Acinonyx; species Acinonyx jubatus. The sequence continues at coordinate 103,177,319 of NC_069388.1, read as the reverse complement.
GAGGCTTTAAAGGGCAAATCCTGCCGGTGCCAAAGTCAAGACACATGGAGATGTGGTGGAGGACGGAGGGCCAGGTGAGGATGAAAGGAAAATTGATGCAGGGAGAGGATAGTGAGACATGGAGGCCATGGCCAGCAGGGCTGCACCACCAACAATGCCAGGCTCCGCAGTGTGCCACGCCAGTCAGCAGAACTGAGCAGCTGTGGCACAGTCACCAGAAGAGCGGGCAGGGACCCATCTTCCCAAGAGTGTGGTGGCAGCTACCCAGGAGGCAGCCCGGTGAGGTAGCCAGCAACAAGCCCCAACAAGTGGCACTGCGTGAGGCTTTGTACCCTTTGTATCCTTTCGTGTCCTTAGGCAGCTGGTCCCTCACGTAGACTTTGGCTCTTGAAGTAGAGCATCACTAGGGTTGGGCGTGCCTCGCTGCTATCGTGCACCACAGCTGTGGATTCTAACCTCCTCCAAGACCGGAACCCTGCCCCAGAGCCGAGAGTGTGGCGCCTGTCTGAACGCTGAAGAGTGGTTTGAGAGGATTGATAAGATTGCACTGGAATGCCAGCAAAAATGGGGTGCTGCAGAAGCACCCAGGATTTCCTGTGTGCCAGTGCCTGACCTCTGGCCTCGTAATTAAAATGACGCAATGATGATCGGCTGTTTCGCGGCTCTGGGCTTGCTTGGACCGACTGCTGGGCCCGAAGGCGAGAGGTTCCCTTGCAGGATGACCCGTGTAGGATAGCCTTCAGCCTATCCACGTGGACCTCCCACTGGGAGTCAGGGACCACGTTTTCTCTTTCGGAGGTCATGACCTCACTGAAGAAGAAGAAAGTGTCCATTTGGCAGAAGCTAGTTTTGAGGCTGTGCGGGGAAGAGATGTGGAAGAGCCAGTGAGCCAGGACAGGTGCTGCCTGTGTGCACCTACGGTGCTGACTGTTGGGCCCGGGCGTTCACTACTGAGGCGTGAACAGAGCAACCCAGCTTAGCTTCTGACGGGAAGAGCTTATACATTAGAGCCACCGTGGTTGATTGTTGACCCAGGAACACTGAACTCACATGGCTGCTGGGTGAAAGGTAGTAAGCAGCAGTGGCTGACTGGAGAGGTCATGTGCCCTGTTCAGAAGTCCTGAAGACAAGGCCAGGGGACACACAGCCCCATCCGTGGTTGTGGGAGATGGCAGTGAGAATGGCTCCGTGTGATTCTTGACATGTTCCAACTTATCCAATGTCAGAAGCAAACTACATGAAGAAAGAATAACTAGGAGGAAAAAAAAAACCAAAAAGATATTATCATCCTGACAAGAAATCCACAAATGGCTCTGAGGAGGATTCCCCATCTGAAGAGGAGGGCACACAAGCCATCCATCTGTCTGACATTCAGAAGTGTGACTGTAAAGCTGTTCTGGGGGAGGCCTGGAACCTCACACCATCTTTACAGACGTAGGTGCTGGTGAACTCTCCCTCTGGGTGTGTTCTCCTAGTACACACAGGCTCCTAAAGCACAGGGTGCCCCCAAAGCTCAGAAACCCTCATCTTGAGTCCAAATTGAGAATGTTACTGATTTCACTCAATTGCACCAGTCTGAGAATCGGTGGTGCCCTGGGCTGTGTGTCTCTGCAGAAGCCTGCCTCTTCCCTGTGAGAGAGCGGCTGTATGATCTACACTCGGTTCCCAAATAGACCGGGCCGAGGAAACCCTGCTAAAAAGCATCGGTGATTTTGTGGCCTCACTGAGGCACATAATGCTCTGGCTCCAGCACTGCGCTGCTTCCCCCAACAGCAGGGCCGGGATTGTTGTGCTGTGATCGAGTGTGTCTTTAGGGGCCCAGAGCGCTCAGCATTTAAAGGATGGGGAGATGGCACCAGACCAGAAACTCTTGGGCTAAGCGCCGAGGGAGGCCATTGCTGGGTCTTGGCTTTGGGCTGTTTCAGAAGATTTGACTGTAACATTGACCCTGTCAGTTACCATGATAGTCTGCAGGGGTCTGTGGTAACTCAGTTTAGAACCACCAAGAGAATTTCACAACGCTTAATACCAGAACATGACTCTCTTGTGGCCTTCTTTCTCCCTGTCTTTCCCATCTGGACTCTTCATCAGCCACTCTGGGAATGAGCTCCCCTGAGAAGTGCGACGGGGCTTGGGGTGCAGTGGTGGACGCTGGGTCTCTTCTACCTCTGTGGGCCTGAGTGTCAATATGGTGTGACTGATTAGCCAAACCTAAACCGCTTCTGGAACCTGAGTTGTAGAAGTCACACTTCAGGGGGGTATGACTTCAGCTTTCCATCGTTAGCAGTACAGGAAGGTGCACCAGAAAGGGTGGTGTGGTTGCTGAGTGCCAGCACATCGTGCCTGCCTCCAGTGCCAAGTGAGGGGAGGTATGCTTGTGGTGAGCTTAGGCAAGACAGGCCTCTGGCAATTGTTTGGTCCTAAAGGAAACAAGTGCCTGGGATTGGTGGGGAATTCATGGGGTGGGAGAGTGGGGGTGTTAGGTGGGGGAAGAGCTGAGAGGTAGGGAAAGGCCTGAGCAGATGGAGCGAGGGGGCTGTCACGGCCGTCCTCAAGGATGAGGTTATGGGGCAGGGAGGGGGAGGGCCTGGACAAGGCCACACATGGACAGGGTTAACAAGCATGTGTTGTGTCTCCTGGTGGCTTCCCCATCCGCTTTTCGTTCCTTCCAGAGCAAATAGCTTAGCTCTTGGGCCCGTTACAGAGAGAGGTTGTTGCAGGAACCAGCACCAGGAAGTCTTTCTTTTTGCCTTTTTTCCCCTGCAGTTGGCAAGGATTTGCAATTAGCTTTATTATGCAAGTGATATTTGCTATAACATAATTTTCTTACAATCATGGGACTAAGTTCATTCTTTGTAGTCACCACCCTGTTACCTTGATTAGAATCTGTTCATGTGTTTGATCTTCCTTCAGAATCTAAAGCTGGAAGGAACTGAGGACCTTTCCGACATTCTTGTGAGGCAAGGGGATTGAGTTTGCCCGAGAAGAGTTGGCAGAAAGGGGCTCATCGCTTCTTCGGTGACCAGGACGTCCCCACTCTGGGTGCTGCAAGTGTGGCAGGCCTGTGGCAAGGCTGTAGCCCACTACCAAAGTGCCAGGTTTTTTATCTGTTGCTCTTCCCTTCTCTTCCTCACGGTCTGGGAACCAGCACCCTGAAGCTCTTTGATTAAAGTTTCCTGCCCTGTGGTGACCACAGGGAGGAGATGGTGAGGGCACTGTTCTTGATTATGAAAACCTATATCCATGTTTTGAATTCATGTCTAGTTTTTGCCTCCTCAGTTGATCTTTGTTTTTTTCCACACTTTTGTAAAAAATTATTTCCCAGTAGGCACTGGTTGTCTTTAAACAGCTGTCTAAGCCATGTACATAAGATACATTGTCTGTGCACTTACAAATGTATATATGTTATGTCTGCTTAAATAAAATCATTCTGAATCATATGCTTGACAAAATATTTGACTATCTTCTAGGTAAGTTTTAGAGCTGGTGTTTTCCCTTACGGGGGTTGCAGTCTTGTTAGCTTGATGAGGTACCTGTGTGTCAGTAAAGGCAGGAAACACTTAAGGGCTGAGAAGATTGGTCTTGTAACGGTAGTGGAGAAAGAAACCACTGGCTGGAGGTTCAGATTTCCAGATTGGGTCCATTGGGCCTATGAATTCTGCTGGAGGGTGACGGTGGTAAAAATTGCTAGCCTTTGTTAAGCGGCTACCTCCTGTGGATTACTTCACTCAGCCTTCTTAGCATCTCTGTGAGGAACATAGTTTCATCACTCACCTCTTACAGAGGAGAAATAGGTACTTGAAGGTAAAGGAACCTGCCTAAGGGCAGACAGCTGTCAGAGACTGATCTTGAACTAATGTGCTTCTTAGAGTCTGTTCTTAGCCACTGGTACTATATGCTGCTCAGATCACAGGCTCTGCCTGTAGACATTGATCCAAGTAATTCTCTCCTTGGCAGGTCCTCCGTCTATCAGAGCACCCTGTCACCACTCACTGGGTAAATAGAGATCTTGGATGTTAGATCAGAAGCAGTGAGGTATTTGATTGGCGATAGCTCTTGATAATAAAGAACTTATTTCTAAGCCAAAAACCACACAAAACACACCCCAGAACGTGCTTCCCAAATCGTGTCCAAAAAATGTTACCTGTCTGCCACATTGAGAGGGTAGACTTGTGAACATGTGTTAGAGGAAAAGGCGGTGATGCTGAGTGAGGATCCCTGTCCTGCTGGGGCTGAAGCCCCCCCATGCCTTTCCCCTGCCAGGTGAGCGCTGCCTCTCCTGCTCTGCTCTTACTTCTGGGAGTGCAACCAGCCAAGCCCGTACACTCCTCTCTAGTCCTGTTTCCCAGGGATGATTCTGTTCAGTAAAGCAAGGAAGAGCCTGTGTTTGTTCGTCTGCACATTAGGTGTACCACATGCACTGCTCATAGCTGACTAGAGAAGCAAAGTGCTCCCCTGGGCTCCAGTCACCAAGCTGCCTCGGATTCTTCCAACAGTGCTGAGTTCATCACATTTTATTCTTTTTGATAAAAATGATTTATGACATGGGGTGCCTGGGTGGCTCAGCATCCTACTTTGGCTCAGGTCATGATCTTGCGGTTCGTGGGTTCGAGCCCCACATTGGGCTCTGTGCTGGCAGCTCGGAGCCTGGAGCTTGCTTTGGATTCTGTGTCTCCCTCTCTCCTTGCCCCTTCCTCATTCATAGGGCTTCTCTCTCAAAAAAAAAAAAAATTCTGAAGGAAAAGGCGATTTCATTTGCATACCTTTGTAAGATTTCCATATGCACAAAGTCTCAGAGGGAAAAAAAACCTTTGTCAGGTTAAATGGGACGGTGCTGCATTTGTGTCTCTGTCATAGGCCACGTAGTACCTCTCTCAGTAGGTTGATATCTCAACACTGTTCATTCTGGATTAAGTGTCTCTTCTTGCTTATGATGTCCTTGCACCCTCTCTGCAATGATAATTCAGACTACGAGGAGCTGTGGTGAGGGGTGGGGTGGTGGTCGCATTTCCAATGAAGATAAACTTCCTCTGTCCTTTGGGGATGCCTGAACGGAAAGTTTCCTTCTGGAGCTCTGCTAAACAAGATATTTTTTTTTACTTCCCCAGGAAGGAAATAGAACAGTTTCCCAATTTTCCCTGCTTGTCAGGAGGCTCTGGGAGCAAGCTGTTCCAGATCTTCTGAGTCCGAGTGCAGAGTACTTTTTCATAACAGAAATCGTTTCCCTAACATTAGAGATTGTTTTTCCTGGATAAGCATGAGTGGAGTTCATTTACAACTGGGTTTTCCAAAGTGAGATCTGGTCACAGTTCCTTAGGAATTAAAAATCCTGCAGAATCAGAGGAGGAGGAGGAGGCCATTCCCTGGAAGGAAACACTAAGGCATCAGAATGCCCTCCCTCTTCCTGCTGAAGGTGCGATCAGGACACAAAAACAATGGAGGAGAGTCCTCCTGTGGCAGGAGGAAATGCAGCCAGTGTGGAAAAGACAGATGAAGCCACCGAGGCTGAAATGCTCAGCCTCACCAGTGGGGGTGTCCTGGGCAAAAATACGCGAGAACTACTCCTTTGCCAAAATGGAAGCCCCGTTTGGGAAACCATCCCCTCTTCTTACGGATGAATAGGAACACTGAATTCAGGATATTGCCTTAAAAGTGTCCCTCTGGGTTGCAGTCACCTCCTGTAAAATATAGTTTCTGTAAAATAAAGATGGGAGTTGTAACAGGATCTAGTCAGGAGACAGAAACCTAGAACATGAATAAAGAACTTACTATAAAGAACTGTTTGCTAGTATATAGGGCATCTAAAGTAGCAACTGCTAGAAGCAACCAGCAGCCCCAGGGCTGGGAAGACAAAAGGACCAAAGGAAAACTTCGAAGAGGGCTCTGCAGAGCAGAAACTGGCCCCTGAGGAAGGGTGCTGCCCGGCTAACGATGGTGTCTAAGGGGGACATGGCGAAGCTGGTGCTGGGTGCTGGAAGATCGGTGGGTCGCTACTGACGTGAGGAAGCACCGCTGGGTGATGCTCACAGGATCAGGAAGCGGACAGGAAGGAGCGAGTCCTTTTTTCTACAGCCCTGCAGTCTCCTTCAAGTGCCTCCCGTTGGCATAACCTGGCTGGGAGTGGCTGGCAAAGCAGAAATGGAGCTTGCAGAGTGGCACAGAATAGAGGGTGGGTTGGAGCTGAGGGATTGATGAGGGAGCGTGGGGGGCAGGCTGAGGGCAAAATACAAGCTAACAGCACCCCCATCACAGGTGGAATGTGTGTGATAGTCCTCGGACACGCCCGGTTACCCAAGAACAAAGGAAGGGGGTTTAAGTGCTTGCCATAATGATGTGGGAAACTAAGGCAAATGTAAAATTAAATTTCCTTACTGCCTGTAGCCCATTGACAAGTCCTTAGGACCAGCAGATTGACCTCCTCTAGGAACTCAGCTGCCTCGATGACGACACTATGCTAGGGGCAAAAGAGAACCTTGGCTTAACATTATCCCAACCTTGAGGATCCTGTTAAGTCTACTGCCTTTATCTCAACTGCCCCAAGATATATGCTGGCAATCATACTCCAAGCTTATGGCCCCCCCCATATACATCTGAAGGGTCTTATGCCTGAGGTTTTACTAAAAGGTAATAAATGGTGTTTCCCTAGCAACAGCGAGCCCCTCAAGGTCCTGGAAACCTTGCTTCCCAAATACCTTAGAGACTTACTCTATCCCTGACCCCCTCCCAACCTGAGGGTATATAATGAGTTATCCGTCACAACCCCATGCAGCTCTTCCTGCCCATAGGTCCTGTCCCTGTGCTTTAATAAAGTCACCTCTTTGCACCAAGGATGTCTTCGAGAATTCTTTCTTGGCCGTCGGCTCCGGATCACCCCACTGTCACCCCCAGATTTCATCAGGATGATTACCTCAGACCTGGCACAGGGTAGGTCTCATCTCTAAGGATTCTAGAATCCTTCCTTCATGCTTCTCTTTGAAATAGGCTTTATTTATATTTGTTCACCTATTTCGGTGAGATACTGGTAAATGTTCAACTGACCCTGAAGGTGAAGCCCAGGGAGGCCTTGAGGAAGAGGTGGCGGCCGTCTGCCTTGAAGGGTTGAGACCTGCCATAGGTGTTCCAGGCTGACAAGGGACGCAGGGATGTGGAGTGAGGGGTGTGCGGTGTGGCAGGTGCTACTGAGACTGAAGGATAAAACAGAAGCAATGTCCCCAAATTGGAGTAAAAATGTCAACAGCTGGAAAAGAATGGAGAGGACTTAGGAGGGTCGCTAGGTAGGTCCCACATATGACAATTTGGGGGCCCAGAAAGAACAGAGAAAATCTTTTTTTTTTTTTTTTTTTTATAATTTATTTTTATTTTTTTTGAGCCAGAGAGACAGAGAATGAGCAGGGGAGGAGCAGAGAGAGAGGGAGACACAGAATCCGAAGCGGGCTCCAGGCTCTGAGCTGTCAGCACAGAGCCCGACGCGGGGCTCGAACTCACGAACGGTGAGATCATGACCTGAGCCAAAGTCGGTCGCCCAACCGACGGAGCCACCCAGGCGCCCCATGGATCACGCGATGTTTAAAAGATAACAGAACAACCCTCACACGTACCCCTTTCCAAGAAGCTGTACTGGTCCACACCAAGACCCTGCTAGGTGCCCAAGAGCCCTGAACCCCGTGCTTCTAGGCCTCCTTTGTGGCCTTGCCCACTCACTGCTGGCGTGGCCCCATAGATGCTCAGGGGAGTCGAGGCCAGCCTCTGATGCAGACATTCTGCTTTGACCTTCTGATGCCTCCATCTACTGGGACCAGATTGCCCTTTCTTTGCACAGTGGGGTATGATGTTTGCTATTCATTTTCTTAAAACTGAGCAATACGTTGTTGAGAGATCCTACGTAACTAGTAAGACTACGAAGAAAAGCAAGAGAATGGCTAATATAAAAGTCAGGGAAGGGGTTACCTCTGGTGGAGAGAGGGGGAGAGGAGCACGTGGAGAGGAGCCCCAAGCGGCTTCTGAGGTACCAGTGTGATGGGGCACACTGGTATGCTTTCGTTGCCCATCTCCTCGGCACATGGGTCTCTGGCAGGAATCAGCATTCCAAGCCTTCTTCACTCAGCCTGCCCTCCGCTGCTGGTGTCTGTCCCTGGGAAGAGCTTGCACTTGGCGATGCTCCTCATCCTGGGCCCAGTCACAAGCGCCTGGCAAGTACTGCGTCCGTGCTGAAGGCCACGGTGCTTCAGGAAAAAGTGACTGGGGCTTGGGATCTGGCTTTCGTCCCAACCAGCAGTCCGGGGCTTGGAGAGATGAATGGGCACGGACTTAGAGCTGCCAAAATGAAAGAAAATCAGGGCCCAGAGAGGAAGATGGGCAAGAATGCAGCAACATGCAGTGCAGGTATGTTCTGTGTCTCCCTTTATCCCTCTCATTCATTCATTCATTCATTTTTTTTCATTCATTCATTTTTAAGTTTATGTAAGTAATCTCTACACCCAGCGTGGGGCTTGGATTCACAACCCTGAGATCAAGAGCTGCATGCTCTTCTGACTGAGCCAGCCAGGCCTCCCCGTGCTTTCTTTTAAAAGAAATTTCTGCTCTGCAATGGGAATTGGAGGGAATGGGATGGTAGGGAAGGGAAAGCCTAGCAGAGGTACTGCCCAGTACAAGCAGGAGAGTCAGCTTTGCTACACGAGTCTGTCCTCCATCTGTGGCAGAAGCCAGTCCTCAAAACTGCAGGCCACCAGCTGCCTCGTTAGGAATGGATCCATCACAGAACCAGTATGAGCCACGCCTTGACATATGACGACTGCCTATGTTTGTATATAGTTAGGACATCATTTCATTTCTGAACAAGCAACTTGCGCATCACATGAGTTCTCAGGAAGCCCTGCAAATAAGTCACCTGGTGAGGTCACATGCTTGGCCTGACAATGTGGCCCCAAACACAGAACATTCTGGCACAGCCACCCAACCTACAACCGTGCTACTGGATGCACCTGATCCTGGCAAACTGTTATCTTCTTTGTGGGGGGGCTAGAGTCTAGGAAAGAGCCGACAGTCATTCGGAACCAAGTTTGCTGTGTGGCAGGGCCATCAGGTAAGACCATGTATAGTAAAGCAAGGATATGACAAAAAAAAAAAAAATGAGACCATTCGCCTGTGTTCGAGTCACAAACTCCCTCCAAACACAAAGTACTTCATAAATGCTTTTGAGAAATGCAGCTGTGTTGGACAACACTTGATCCTTTCTACTTCCTGGTGGAGTTCTAGGTGCCCAGCAAGCCTACGGTAGGTAAGACGATCTCTGTTCCACAAGTGATGCCTAAGATTGCACAGCTGGTAAGGGGGGATGCTGGGATTTGAACCCCAGCAGTCTGACACAAGAGTCCATGCTTTTAATCACCACATCAAACTGCCTCTTGGTTAATGCGAGGGCATTGCTTCCTAAGGTGAAGACCTGGAAAGGCAGCTGATCCTGTTGAGAAACATACACCAGATAAATTAATTAGAAAATAAATTATGTCACTACATGGTTAAATCTTACGTGCATCTGCATATAATATCTGTCTTGTTGCTGATACAGCCCTGGAACCTAGCGTGGTGAATGGCACATAGGACACAATAAAATTTTGCTGAATGAAGAAGTGAATGAATGGAGTAGTTCAAAAGTGTGCGTTACTGGGTTACTGTTCTAGGCACATGGGATTTACTGAATCCCTTCTCCACATAAGACACTGTTTTACCGGAGTCGTTTAATTTAGCCTCACTCAAACCCTATAATGTGAATGTTCAATCCTGGGTCAGGAGGCATTTCACTACCTAATACGCAAGTTACCGGGAGCTTTTGGGCAACCCAGCACTCCTCTTTCCCAACCCAAGAGTTCAGGCAACCTAACAGCCTCCTGGATACACCAAAGACAATCACCAAGTGCCTTTGAATTTCACTCGCACTTCTAACATTTCATTACCCCTGCTGGTGGAACCCCCATCAGGCACACCTAACCTCTTGCTCTGCCTTCTTCAATGGCCTCCCAGCTCTACTCCCTGTCTCTTGTCTCCCCTACATCCCACTCTCCCACCTACACATTGCCTAGTACTGTGAGAATGACCTTCCTCATACCCAGCTCTGTGAGGAAGCCCCTGTGCAGAGGGTCTGGAATGAGACAGGCTGGCTTTGAGGCAGGTGAGGCCAGGCAAGTCAGTTATCTTCCCTGGGCCTTGATTTCTTCATTGGTAAAATGGGGGAAATAAATATATCTAATAGGGCTGTATGGGGATTAAATGAGACCACGTATGCTAAAGTGGCACTTTATAAGTGCTTACCACATGATACACGGTAGGGGTTTTTTTGCTTTTTTTTTTTTTTTTTTTTGCTTAATCTAAATGTTAGTCTCTCTAATCAAACACCTGCTATACAGATGCAAAAACAAACATAACCCTCCCAAACCGGAAATCTGTATGGCTTCCTATCGTCTCCAAGAATAAAGAAAAAGCTCTTTACAATGGCATTATTTTTTCAAGAGATTCTGAATTATATCTATCCAAATTATTACACTGTTTCATTCCTCACATTTGGACTTCATTCATCTGAATTGTTCTTAACAGTTCCTAGAATATGTCCCTGTCTACCTACCTTCCTACTTATGCTGCTTCTGTATGCCCTTGAAATCTCCCTCACTCCCTGGCGCTACTGAAATCCTAGCCGTCCTTTACAGCTGCAAATTCTTGCTCATTCTCTCCAATCAGAAGGGACTTCTCTGATTTCTCACAATGCCCCCTTGTGACACTGACTGCAGTCAGCTTTTTTTTTTTTCTTTTTTCTTTTTTTCTTCTGAGATGGAAGTTGATTGGATACACTGCAAGGGAGCAGTGGGCAGGAGAGCAAAGGAGAGACTGTCTGCCAGGAGGCAGTGTAGAGGGGGCTTTAGTTACAAGGGGGAAAGGTGAGGAGGTATGGGAGCATATGGACTTTTCCTTTTCTGGTACTTTACGCTAGGCTTTTTAATTGCGGTTACCGGTACATTTCATTTGTCCTGCAAGACTATGTAACTTCTCACAGGTTCTAAGTGCATCATTTTTCTCTGAGTCCCTAAAAGTGCTCACAAAGTTTAGCGCACATGTAATATTTGAGAGGTTAACTAAATGAAATAACACGTCTTAAGGTACAGAAATGCAGGGCCCAGGAGCCTGGGTAACCCCGTGTCCAGGCCTGGCGCTAGGGAGTAGTGAATTCTGAATCTCTGCAGAGAGGCAGCACGGTGGGGCACATACAGACTGGAAGACAGTTAAAGCTGAGCCCAATTTGGTAACGAACATCCCCCACAAGGGTCTGTGCATGTCAGGGTGCTCCTGGGTCCTTCAGCTTCCTGGGAATAATCCTGTTAAAAAATTTTTTTAAAAAACACCTTCACTGAGGGGTGCCTGGGTGGCTCAATTGGTTGAGTGTCTGACTTTGGCTCAGGTCATGAACTCGCAGTAGGTGAGTTTGAGCCCTGCGTTGGGCTCTGTGCTGACAACTCAGAGCCTGGAGTTTGCTTCAGATCTGTGTCTCTCTCTCTGCCCTTCCCTCACTCACACACATACACACACAGACACACACACACACACACACACACACACACACACACTCAAATAAATGTTAAAACAAACAGACAGACACCTTCACTGAGGGGCACCTGGGTGGCTCAGTCCGTTAAGCGTCTAACTCTTGGTTTTGGCTCATGGTTCATGAGTTCAAGCCCCGCATCAGGCTTCTTGAGGATGGTGTGGAACCTGCTTGGGATTCTCTCTCCTTCTCTCTCTCTGCCTCTCCCCTGCTCACTCTGTCTCTCAAAATAAATAAAAACTTAAAAAATGCAAAGCAGAATCCTTGAAATAGCAGCTTCTTTTGTGTCAGGTGGGTGACCCACAGGGTGGCCATAGAACAAAAGTCAGTCTTCAGGATTCAGATTTAAATAACCTTCAGTAAGCCCTCACCTTGATACATTCACTGGTGCTTTTAAACACACTACTTGATTTAATCACAACACTCATATGAGGAAAGTTTAATTGCCTCAATTTTAAGGATGACAAAATGAGGCTCACCCAGACAGACCAGGTAGCTACCTCAAAGTCACAATGCCACTGAGGAGCAGAGCTGCAGCAAGGACTTGACTGTCCCCTGGAAGTTAGACAAACAAGAACGTGGGCAGGGCTGCAAGCTACATGCAGAGCAGGGGGGCGGGGGGCATGCGTACCCTCTAAGGACAGCAAGTTGCTGACTAGCACTGGGCATGCAGGCCATGTAGGAATGTGGGTCTCATGTGGCCAGTATTCTGATTTCTCCATAGATGTTAAAAACCCAGATTTTTCATGAACTATCCCAATTTTTAAGTAAGGAGCCAACAGAGAGCCAAACAAAATACCCCTGCAGGGCAAATTTGGCCCAGGAGACTGCTATAGAGGATGAATGCCTTTTGCTTAATACCCATCTTCCCTTTCATTTCTCTTTCAAAAGCAAACAGACTCTAAGTGAGATAACCATTCAGTTATTAGTTGCCATTCCACAGGCGAGAATTGGTTCATTGTGGGTAAGAAGGCAGGAGTGCCTCCTGGCCCTGGGGCTTTGCCCTTGAGGAAGGAATTAAGTCACTGACTTCAAGGAGCTGTTCCTACCAAAAGGGCAGCTACCTTCACAATGTTCCTTGGGCTCTGCAAAAGAATGAGACAAGCATTTAGGAGCAAATAGAAGGCCCCAGCAGATCCAGAAGGAGGGTCTTGTAGGTAAGCATGGGTTTTAGGTGGGATGGGTGGGGGACAATTCTTCCAATCGTTAAAAACATAATTGAAACCCAAAGGGAAGATACCAGTAATTCACACGCGCGCGCACACACACAATTTTTTTTTAACGTTTATTATTGAGTGACAGAGCGTGAGTAGGGGAGGAGCAGAGAGAGAGGGAGTCGCATAATGTGAAGCAGGCTCCAGGCTGAGCTGTCAGCACAGAGCCCGACGCGGGACTTGAACTCACGAGCTGTGAGATCATGACCTCAGCAGAAGTCAGACTCTTAACCGACTGAGCCACCCAGACGCCACACACACACACACTCTTAAACCGCTCGCTGGGTGCTTCAGTTTCCTCAACCGGAAAAGGAGCTAATTAGGCCCTTCTTGCCAGTACAGCTTACAAGAGAGTGGCCAGAGTCAGGAAGAAGTGCGTAGAAAAGTTCTTGGGTTAGGCAGGCATACGTTTCGCGGTGATGTGAGGAGGCCGAAGGCCGCAGCCCGAGGCGGGAAGCCTACGGTGGGGGGGGGGGGGTCTTAAGTCCCAAGGGGTGGCTGGAACCGGAGTCTAGGGGTTCCGGGATTCGCCGCCCCGATTGCGCCGGCCACGCCAAGAAGGCCACGCGGGTAAGCGACACACTCCCTCCGGAGACACGCCCCACCCATACTTCCGGCGCGCGACCCGGAAGCGGAAAGGAGCCCGTCTCCGTGCCTGTCCTGTGCGTCAGTCCTGCGTCGCTGGGGCCGGGCGGGAGAGGAGAGCGACTGCGTTTGGTGAAGTGCGGTGAGGGGAGCTGAGCACTGAGACCCCCCCGGCAGCCGCGGCCATGGCGGATGTGACCGCCCGTAGCCTGCAGTACGAGTACAAGGCGGTGCGTGTGGGCTCGGGGGAGGGCCCGGGCTAGGGAGCCCAGTGGGGAGCGGGAGGCAAGTCAGAAGGCCTGCAGTTGAACCACGAAAGCGGAGAGGAAATCAGACCCGGGCTGAGGTGGGGGGTACAGGATGACACGAATAGCCCCACTAGGGTCTAGGGCGGGTGTTATGGGCTAAGAATTCTGCTAGGAGTGTTTGTTCCCTGTCCCCTCAGCGCTATATCCGCCCCCGTTTATTTCCCCCACCCAGCGAACCCAACGCTTTTCCCAGAGGTGGATTATTACGGGCAGTGTTAGGCACAAGGGTCGTTCCACTGATTTGATCGCTCTTTCCTCCCCCGCAGTCACATGGCGCTCTTTCATCTTAAGGAAAACCTCTTATTCCCGCTGTGCGTGTCGGCACTCAGTTGCTCCAGTTCTTACTAATTTTGGTATCATCAAAATTGTATTCCTGTGATACAACAAGTGGCCTTACTGGTGGCAGAGCTTTGATAGTATTTTGATGTTTTCAGAACTCGAATCTTGTCCTCCAAGCTGACCGCTCTCTCATTGACCGGACCCGCCGGGATGAACCCACAGGAGAGGTCCTGTCCCTGGTTGGGAAGCTGGAGGGCACCCGGATGGGAGATAAAGCTCAACGGACCAAACCACAGATGCAGGAGGAAAGAAGAGCCAAGTGAGTACCAGGGAGAAAATGATTTCTCTTCAGATCTAGAGTCCATCTTTGCTTGAGCATTTGACCAACTTTTTTGCTGAAATGTTTGGTGCAAGATGAGACACGGGGGCAATCAAACAACTTAGTGAAGGTAAAAATGGAACGTGAGACTTAACAGGGTCTTTGGCCTCAATCAGTGTACCTGAAGTGAGAAAACTTTTAGATCTTTTTCTAACGTATGTGTTTCTGGTCCATAGAGGGATCTTAATTTTCTCCACGATATTTTCAGGACCCTTGCTATTCTCTGTCTCAGTAACTCCTTTTCTTCCATTATGAACTTCCCACCCTTACTGCTTTCTTTTGCTGTTGACCACTTCCTACTTTTGTTGTTATAGATTAACGCTCAAGCATCCATAGTAAGAAAGACAGGTTTTTTGTTTCGTTTTGGGTTTTGTTGTGTGTGTTTTTGTTTTTTGTTTTTTGTTTTTTTTTTTTAACTTTTGAGGGGATATATATATAGAGAGAGACAGAGCGAGCATGTGCATGTGTGTGCGCAAGCAGGGGAAGAGCAGAGAGAATGGGAGACAGGATCTGAAGTGGGCTGTCCACTGATAGCATAGAGCCCGACATGGGGCTCAAACTCACAAACTGCGAGATCATGGCCTGAGCCAAAGTCGGGTGATTAACCCACTGAGTCACCTGGGCACCCTGGGGGATATATTTCAAAACTTAAAAATCATTGAACTTTACCTCATCTTTATGTTTTTTTTTGTTTATTTATTTATTTATTTAAAAAAATTTTTTTTTCAACGTTTTTATTTATTTTTGGGAAAGAGAGAGATAGAGCATGAACGGGGGAGGGGCAGAGAGAGAGGGAGACACAGAATCGGAAACAGGCTCCAGGCTCTGAGCCATCAGCCCAGAGCCTGACACGGGGCTCGAACTCACGGACCGCGAGATCGTGACCTGGCTGAAGTCGGACGCTTAACCGACTGCGCCACCCAGGCACCCCTATTTTTTTATTTTTGAGAGAGAGGGAGAGAGAGAGACAAAGTGAGCAGGTAAGGGGCAGAGAGAGAGAGGGAGACACAGAATCCGAGGCAGGTTCCAGGCTCTGAGCTGTCAGCACAGAGCCAGACACAAGGCTCGAACTCACAAACCGGAAGATCATGACCTGAGCTAAAATCAGACGCCCAACCACTGAGCTGCCCAGGCGCCCCTCATCCTTGTGTTTTGAAATCTCTGATCATCTCGGTCTCTTTTTCCTCTTCAATGATGAAACCTCAGTAATTCAGAGGCCCAGTTTTGATTAGTTATGTTTGTTTGTTTGTTTGTTTGTTTTAAGATTTAATTTTTGGGGTGCTTGGGTGGCTCAGTCAGTTAAGCCTCTGACTCTTGATTTCGGCTCAGGTCATGACCTCAAGGTTTCGTGAGTTTGAGCCCCGCATTGGGCTCCATGCTGATGGCATGGAGTCTGCTTGGGATTCTCTCTCTGTCCCTCCCCTGCTCATGCGTGCTCTCTTGCTCTCTTTTAAAAAAAAAAAAAAAAAAATTAAAAAAAATATTTTATTTTTAAGTAATCTTTACACCCAACATGGGGCTCTAACCCACAACCCCATGATCATGAGTTGCGTGCTTTCTACCAACTGAGCCAGCCAGGCACCCCTCGATTATTTACATTTGAAGTGAATAAAGACATCATGGTTTCTTTACCTTGCAGAGTATGGCTTCCTTTACAGATTTGTTATAATTTGTTGAGAATTAATGGTAGTTGATTCCTTTGGATCCTCAGTTTCTCTGGCCAGAAAAAGAAAATGTGTCTGAGGTGTGGCAAGTTGAAATTCGATTGTGGTGTTATGCCAACAACCCAAAAAGGGTTGTCCTTTCTCAAGTGAGTGAGGAGGCTGTCTCATTGCAACATTTAGTGTGTTTGGTGAGAGAATAACAGAGGATTCCCTTCTTGTTACTTTTTCCGCATAAACATGGCCAAGTGGGAATCATTTGCTGAGGTATAGATTCATATTTTTAAACATTACCTGTGTGCCATGAAGCTGAGGAGAGGAGGATAGGCTTGATTTAGTTTTGTCTTTGTGGGGAGATTCTACCTCTTCAATATCATGTGTTCATTAGGCGAAGAAAGCGTGATGAGGACCGACATGACATTAATAAGATGAAGGGTTATACTCTGCTCTCGGAGGGCATCGATGAGATGGTGGGCATCATCTATAAGCCCAAGACTAAAGAGACCCGGGAGACCTATGAGGTGCTACTCAGCTTCATCCAAGCTGCCCTTGGGGACCAGGTGAGGAAGCCAGAGGGTGAAACCATGTTTTTGGAGAGGGAGAGAATTGCAGCTGGGAAGTATCAGAAGAACCTTGACTGTGGATTTTTCTTTGTGGACGATAGCAGTTTGTGGAAGTGGCTAATACTTACTGAGCACTTGCTTTGTGTGGAACAGCACTTTACGTGTTTTCTCTTTTTCAGTCCTCTATGACATCAGCTCTATGACTAGGCCCTGTTAATATTTATTTTTCATTTTACAGGTGAGAGATACGAGGCAAAGAATAGTTAAGTAATTTTCCTACGTGATAGAGGTAGTATTTTTGCAGGGCCACCATAGGAGCCCAGATATTCTATATCTGAAATTTGTGCCCTTGAGCATTATATATGTGTGATTAGTTTAAGGGTCTTTATGCATCTCAGAGGCTCTGGTGAGGATAAAGAATTACCAAAAGTTTGGTGAGCTAGAGGAGCATTGAGGAGCGCCTCTGCCACCTGTAGAAATGTGCCAGACTTGTGGAATCTGGGTCCTACTTCTTAAGACCACCTACCTAATCTTTTTAAAAACAGATGGGTCTTCCTTCGGTTGTGGCATTTTTTATCAGTAGTGATGAAAGTAGTCAGAATCTGGTAGGCAAGGTTTAAAGAGGCATGGCTGTTCACATCCTGTTGTCACATGAAGCTGGTCGGTGATGTTCTAGATCTTGTTCTAAAATTTTTTTTTTTGCCTCTAGCCACGTGATATCCTTTGTGGGGCAGCTGATGAAGTTCTAGCTGTTCTAAAGAATGAAAAGCTTCGGGACAAGGAAAGGAGAAAGGAGATTGACCTGCTGTTGGGTCAGACAGATGATACCAGATACCATGTGCTAGTGAACTTGGGCAAAAAGATCACAGACTACGGTGGAGACAAGGAAATCCAGAATATGGGTAACTGAGTTCTTTATGTCCTTATCTTATTAAATGATTGCTTTTGACTTCTAAACTTGATTTTCTAGCCTTAGTCATTAAAACCTCTGCATATGTCAGTGAGTTCTCGTAACCTCTTTGGTGTTTGAAGAGTTGTGATGTTTGAAGAGTTGTGATTGGTGAATCAATCCCTAGATACAGCAGCCATTTCTTACTCTTAAGACCCTTTTGTATAGAACCTGGGGGAAAACTTGGGCAGAGCCTGTGTGGGGGCAGGAGTGGCACGTTCGGGTGGTTGAGCAGGCGATGCAGGGCCATATCCAGAACTGGCAGGTTGGAGATGGCCTCAGAGGTAGCAATGTGGATGGCTCTCTTACATTAAGTGTCTTAGTCTGTGGGTCCTGAGACTATAGATCTATGCTGAGGACAGGCAAGGCAGGCAGTTGGGGAGGAATTAGTTCCAAAGTGCCTCATTACACTAATTCACTATTCTTTTTCTTACTTCTTACCGTTGCAGATGACAACATTGATGAGACGTATGGTGTGAATGTTCAGTTTGAGTCTGATGAGGAGGTGAGTGATAAAGCAAATGGATGCAGTCTGTTTTTATTTTTTGAAATTGTTAAGGTGAGGGGACCACTTCTGGCATAAAGAAGCTTCCTAACTGAAGCCAGATAAATTTTATGGTGTTTGTTTTATGGGTGTCTAACTCAGGCATAAATATTATGTTGCTAAGAATTTGCTGCGGTTGTCTTTAGGGATTTATAAAGCAAACTTGAACTTACAAATGTAAGCATATAATAATTTGTTTTTTAATTTTTAATTTTTGTTTTATAAAATTTTTTTTAACGTTTTATTTATTTTTGAGACAGAGACAGAGCATGAGCAGGGGAGGGGCAGAGAGAGAGGGAGACACAGAATTGGAAGCAGGCTCCAGGCTCTGAGCTGTCAGCACAGAGTCTGATGTGGGGCTCAACTCACAAACTGCGAGATCATGACCTGAACCGAAGTCGGACGCTTAACCGACTGAGCCACCCAGGCTCCCCTGTTTATTTATTTTTGAGAGAGAGAAACGGTGTGAATGGGAGAGGGGCAGAGAGAGAGAGAGAGGGAGACACAGAAACCGAAGCAGGCTCCAGGCTCTGAGCTGTCGGCACAGAGCCTGACGTGGGGCTCGAACTCACAAACTGAGATCATGACCTGAGCCAAAATCGGACACTCAACTGACTGAGCCACCCAGGTGCCCCAAAACATATAATAATTTAAAATAAATTATGTGGATCAGCAAAAAGACAAAAAGTACAGCATGCACCTCCATTGAGGGCATACATCACCATGTTTTAATGCATTTTAATTTATTGTGATAATTTTCCAATTTTCAGTATTGTGTCCTGCCGTTTAAAAAAAATTTTTTTTTTAATGCTTATTTATTTTTAAGAGAGAGACGAATGGGGGTGGGGGGCAGAGAAAGAGGGAGACACAGAATCTGAAGCAGGCTCCAGACTTCGAGCCTCAGCACAGAGCTTGACATGGAGCCTGAATCCATGAGCTGTGAGATCATGACCTGAGCCGAAGTTGGACGCCCAACCAACTGAGCCACCCTGGTGCTCCTGTGCCAGTTTTAAAAGAATGCACTTTTGCCCAAGAGCACAGGCATATTTTGTACATGTTTGTTAAAGTAACAATTGCAGCAGCCACTGAGATTTACCACCTAATCAGAATTTCTTGGGGGCGCCTGGGTGGCTCAGTCATTTAAGCGTCCGACTTTGGTTCAGGTCATGATCTCATGGTTCGTGAGTTTGAGCCCTGCATTGGGCTTCTCACTGGTGGTGTGGTGCCTGCTTGGGATTCTCTTTTTTCCTCTCTCTGCCTCTCTGTCTCGCAAAAAATAAATTTAAGGGAGTTTAGTAAACTAAGAGGAGAAGCAGAAGAGAGAGTAGAAGCATCTAATGAATCCATGCCAAGTGGACTTAAGAGTAATGAGGTCATTCAGTTAAATGTACTGTGGAGTAAGACTGACCCTGGCTCCAGTAAGCTATTGGTTACCTCCCCCCTCCCCCAACCATTGCTCTAACCATGGATCCAATTTTAAGTGATTGAGGGGAGAAGTTCTGTGGTGATGCCAGAGTCACTTCCAAATCATGAGTTGGGGTTGGGCTGTTTCTGTAGGAAGGTGATGAAGATGTGTATGGGGAAGTTCGAGAAGAGGCATCTGATGATGACATGGAAGGGGATGAGGCCGTGGTGCGCTGCACCCTTTCAGCTAATGTAAGTATGGTTTGTTTTTGCCTATTGCTGCAAGGTCAGGGGATTTCTGGGTGTAGCATTTGTTTCTCATATGTAGGTCCTGTTATATATTACTTACCAAGCTACCCTTTTATAGGAGCCGTAATAAACATGCAGTGTCTTGATTTTCTTAAGACTTCAGTCACTCATTCTCCTTTCCAAAGGCATGTGTTGGTGAAATCTTAGTTTGGTATGCTCCTGAGCTCAATGTAGCAGAGTTTTTTTTTTCCTTCTGGAAAGTCCTCAAAGGATCGTAGGCTATGGGTGGCAGGTAGAACTTTGTTGTAGGATGATGAGAAAGCCGTTGGTGCAGACAGACATGGTGTGAGCTAAGTGCCTGGTTATCTTTGTAGCTTGTAGCGTCGGGGGAACTGATGAGTTCTAAGAAGAAGGATTTGCATCCTCGGGATATTGATGCGTTTTGGCTACAGCGGCAGCTCAGTCGCTTCTATGATGATGCCATTGTGTCACAGAAGAAGGCAGATGAAGTGTTGGAGATTTTGAAGGTACAGCCAAGACGTTGTTTTGTGTTCATTGTATGTATCTTAGCAGATGGGACGGTGGATGGAGGCAGATGGCTGTGTCCTTAATCATGGTGTTACCTTCTCTCTGCAGACGGCCAGTGATGATCGGGAATGTGAGAACCAGCTGGTTCTGCTCCTTGGTTTCAACACTTTTGATTTTATTAAAGTGTTGCGACAGCACAGGATGATGAGTGAGTATATAGTGGTCTCTTCTGTAGCATATACGTGGTGTGTGTGTATGTGTGATGGAGGCTTTGTTAATTTTCATAGCTTCAGTGCTTCTTTCACTTAGTTTGCTTTCTCCCCCAAGGTTGAAGGTTGATTTTACCTTACCCCTTTCTTCTCACCTTCCCTTTCTTCCTTTTGCTGTTGGCAGTTTTATACTGCACCTTATTGGCCAGTGCACAGAGTGAAGCGGAAAAGGAAAGGATCATGGGAAAGATGGAAGCTGATCCAGAGCTCTCCAAGTTCCTCTACCAGCTCCATGAGACCGAGAAGGAGGATCTGATCCGGGTAAGGGCCGGGTTGGTTTATCGGTCTGATTCCGGAGCTAGACTGTTTGATTTGGAAAGGAGACCTCACTTAGAAGATTGTAGCGTAGAGCTGAATTCCTATTAGAAAAGGGAATTGAAGAAGTAATTTCTCTGAATTCTTTGAGGTTTGTCACTGGTGTAGACTAAAATCTACACATTGACATTGGTGTGGTCAAGAGACTGTTGACTTCCCGTGGTCTTCACCAGCACCATGGACGGTTCACTCGTTGTTGACACAATAAATCATGGTATCTACTGAAAATGCTGGGACAGAACACATGTGTTGGCTGAACACAGAACCCACGCTTCTACCTTTAGGGATAGCCCTTGATGCTGAATTGTTGAATGTCTACTTTTGAAATCCCTGCGCTGTGCATTGTCCCTTTAAAGCTGTTTGCTTTCATCATTCTGGTGGTCCCTGTGGCAAATGTCTGAACATAAAGGGCCATCTTTCTGTTTGGAGACTTACCGGTCAGCACCTGTGAATCAGGCTTCGCTAAGCAGGGGTTGGAAGGGACCAGAACCTACAACGGTGAATAATTGTTACTTTACATCTTTCCCCGTCACAGGAGGAAAGGTCTCGGAGAGAGCGAGTACGACAGTCCCGAATGGACACAGACTTGGAAACCATGGATCTGGACCAGGGTGGAGAGGTAAGTATCGGGTCATTTCTAAGGCTATGCCGGATGGAAAACTTATTTGTTCACTTTGTTCACTGTGTGTTTTGTTTTTGTTTTTTTACCCCCCTCTTCCCAGGCACTGGCTCCGCGTCAGGTTCTGGACTTGGAGGACCTGGTTTTTACCCAGGGGAGCCACTTCATGGCCAATAAACGTTGTCAGCTTCCTGATGGGTCCTTCCGTCGCCAGCGCAAGGGCTATGAAGAGGTGCATGTGCCTGCTCTGAAGCCCAAGCCCTTTGGTTCAGAAGAAGTGAGTGAATTATTTTTCTCAGTTTTCTGCTCAGTTCATCTCCCTTCCAGTTTGGATTTCAACCCATTGGCCAAAATGTGGCCTTGTGTCATAGATAGTTTATCCCAGAAATGGAAGTTGCTTCAGAGTTTCCCGTTTTGATTTTGAGTCCAGGGGACAATATTGAATTTCTCATCTGGCCTTCAGTGCAGAGTTATTCAGGGAGGGCGCCAGGAAATACAATCCTGGCCATCCCGCAAAAACAGCCTGCTCAAGGGTGCTGCCAGTATGTGACATGCATGGTATTTCTTCCTTCTAGCAACTGCTTCCAGTGGAGAAGCTGCCGAAGTATGCCCAGGCTGGATTTGAGGGCTTCAAAACACTGAATCGGATCCAGAGTAAACTCTACCGTGCTGCTCTGGAAACAGATGAGAATCTGCTGCTGTGCGCCCCTACTGTAAGCACTGCCCTGGCTGCTTTGTTCCTGTGGGAAGTGGTGTATGTTTTTGGTGGCAAGATGGTTCATCTTCACCCAAATCCTCTCCCAGTTCTTTTCTCTTTGATGGAAGAGATGTCCTAGGAGGTGCTCTGGTGTCTGTTTTGCTGATAAGCCTGTAGAAGTGAGGACAGGAAAACAGGCCTTCTCATCCTTGACTCTGTCTTAGGGTGCGGGTAAGACCAACGTGGCCCTGATGTGTATGCTCCGAGAGATAGGGAAACACATTAACATGGATGGCACTATCAACGTGGATGACTTCAAGATCATCTACATTGCTCCTATGAGATCTCTGGTGCAGGAGATGGTGGGCAGTTTCGGAAAGGTAAGGGGTAGAAAGGTATTGGGAACAGGTCTAGTGCATCACTGCTTGTACTGGGGCATCTCTGGAATGTCTTGTATGGTGTTTTTCTTCCACTTCAAGGTGGAGCTTGACCCAGGGTCCGAGTATTTCTGAAGCAAGAGCATCCTGGGCCTGTCTTGGACTTTTGCGAGGATTTAGCATTTTTCTGTTATTGTCTCTGAGTCAGTTTTCTGCTGTTATCATTTACATTACTGAAGAATTTATGAAATGCTCATAGGATATGGTTGACATTAGACCTAGCGGTGTTATTCCAGGTCCTGTTGTCTACAAGTTTCCATTTCCTCCTCTTTGTGCAGATACCCCAGAAATTCTTTGCTTCATTTGCCTGAGTGTAAACTTGGGTTTATTTTAGAAATACGTGTTTGTGTTCATATGATATTTCCCTGTTGGGTTGATACCTCCTTCCAGTACCCTACATTCAGACTTCCCAGATAAAGTGTAGTGGCAAGGCCCCCTTCAAGCATTCTTGCCTGACATGCCTCTCCTCCACCTAGCGCTTGGCGACCTATGGCATCACTGTTGCAGAACTGACTGGCGACCACCAGCTGTGCAAGGAGGAGATCAGCGCCACTCAGATCATTGTCTGCACCCCCGAGAAGTGGGACATCATTACCCGCAAGGGTGGGGAGCGCACCTACACACAGCTCGTGCGGCTCATCATTCTGGTGAGCAGGGAGTACTTGAGCACGTAGAGACCAGGCCTGGTCGAGGAGGGTTTGCTGAATTTTAACGCTGTTTCTTCAGTGCTTTCCTCTAGTCACTAGCCTTTATAATGACAGTTGTTGTCAGTATTGCTGTTACTGTTATTTATTATTTAAAAAAAAATTTTTTTTTTTTAACGTTTATTTATTTTTGGGACAGAGAGAGACAGAGCATGAACGGGGGAGGGGCAGAGAGAGAGGGAGACACAGAATCGGAAACAGGCTCCAGGCTCTGAGCCATCAGCCCAGAGCCTGATGCGGGGCTTGAACTCCCAGACCGCGAGATCGTGACCTGGCTGAAGTCGGACGCTTAACCGACTGCGCCACCCAGGCGCCCCTGCTGTTACCGTTAAATGAGAATCTGCCCCTAAGTGAAAGATTTCTGAGGAGGTGCATGGTGTTTGCCATGTTGTTCTTTATGTGTTTTTTTGTGTCCGAAATGTTTTGGAATAAATGTAAACAGACAAACTAATTGTGTCCTTCTCCCAGGAGGGCTTTATAAATAAATAATCCATTCTCAAGGGGAACGAGGAAGGAATCAGAATATTGTGTTCCAAATGTACAGAGAGCACCCAGAGAAGAATGACCTTGAGTCTGGTTGTAGTTTAAGTTGTCTGGGAAAGCAGAAAGGAGACCTCACATGTTGATTTTCAGCATTCTAGAGCAGGGCTTGGCAGTCTGTGGCTACTGGATTTTGTTTTATCAGAGTACAGCCATACCCATTTATTTACATATTGTTACAGCTGCTTTTGTGCTTTAGTGACAGAATTGAGTACAATTGGCTCTTGAACAACACAGGCTTGAACTGCAGGTCCGCTTTTATGATGATTTTTTTCGGTAAATACAGTACTGGACTATAAATGTATTTTTTCTTTATGATTCTAATAACATTTTCTTTAGTTTACAGTATCGTAAGAATACAGTATAGAAAACATGTACAAGATATGTGTTAATCAACTGTTTATGTTATTGGTAAGGCTTCTGGTAAACAGTAGGCTCTCAGTAGTTAAGTTCTGGGGGAGTCAAAAGTTGTAAGTGGATTCTCGACTGTGTGGAGCATCCATAACCCCTGCAGTACAAGGGTCAGGTCTGTTTGTAACAGAGACTGTATGGCCCACAAGCTTAAAATCCTGATTGGCCCTTTATGAAGTTTGCCAGCCCCTGCTTTAGTGCTACTCAAAGTCTTGTTAGAAGTGCAGTCCCTGACCTCATCCCACATCTACTGAAACATAATCTACATTTTAGTAAGATTCTCTGCTACATGCTGACATTCAAGAAGCACTGCCTTAGGCTATATGAACTCATCATTTGATGCATATCTTTTGCTAGCACAGAGTAGTAAGAATGACTGCCCAGGGGTGAAGCCTTATTTGATATAAATAAAGTTTGCTGAGAAGCTTCATTTTTAGTAAAGAAATTAATCTTTGAGTGAAGTTATAATGAACTCATTTACCTGAAGTATCAGATTTTCTTGCCATAAAGCATTAGGTTTCAGTAAACTAGCAAAGCAGCTTGGTGGTCAGAGCATGTTATTTTCTGGGGTATTTCGTAGTGAGTATTGTCTCACCCTTTGGGTTTCTCTTGCTTGGGATCCCTTTTCTTCTTTATTTGGCATGGTAGGTATGTACTACAGGATAGGTCTATTAGGAAAGAGGACTACATTTTTCTAGCCCTAGAGGTAATTGGCCACCCCCTCATTCCTTAGGATGAGATCCATCTTCTCCATGATGACAGAGGTCCTGTCTTGGAAGCTTTGGTGGCCAGGGCCATCCGAAACATTGAAATGACCCAAGAGGATGTCCGACTCATCGGTCTTAGTGCTACCCTCCCCAACTATGAAGATGTGGCTACCTTTCTGCGTGTAGATCCTGCCAAGGGCCTCTTTTACTTTGACAACAGGTACAAGAAAGACTGGGAGAAGATTAGGGTGACCTTCCTGATGCCCTTCCCCTTTTTCAAGGAGCTCTTTTGGATTGGGTATTAGACGGATTTTGGGTTTTGATGTGTGAATCCAGGAAAGAATGTCCTTTCCACTGAAAATAACTGTTTCCTCACTATTTTGTGCCAAAAACCTCATTTATCTAATTTGAATTTCTAGCTTCCGCCCAGTGCCTCTGGAACAGACTTATGTGGGTATCACAGAGAAAAAAGCTATCAAGCGTTTCCAGATCATGAATGAAATAGTCTATGAGAAAATCATGGAACATGCTGGAAAAAATCAGGTCTATCTATGGTTTCCTATTAAACTCTGTTCTTTTGCATTTTTGACTTCTATAAAGAGAAAAGACACAAGACAAATCACCAGTATTAGGAATGAAATTGGATATTAACATAGAACCTGTAGCCATTGAAAGGATAATAAAGGATTATTATGAATAACTTTACATGCACATTTGACAACCTAGAAAAAATAAGGGGCCTGTTCCTCAAAAATTACTAACTACCAAAACTCAGCCTTGATGAAGAAGATAACCTGAATAGTTTCATAGCCATTAAGGAAATTGAATTTGTAATTTAAAAACTCCGAAAAAAGAAATCCCCAGGTGTGGATAATCAGTCTGTCTCTCTACATTATCAAGGGTCCTTCCATAAAAGATTTGGCTGGCTTACAGTGAAAATAAAGTTGAAAACTAAAAACTAGTGAAAGAGAACATTTTATTAGAAAATACATATTTTTTAAATTAAACACCATTTGGTCACGTTAACCAAGACAAAAACCAAGGGAAAGTGGAAGGGTGTGTATATTTTTTTATCTGTTAAAAAAAGCCTATGAATCTAGATAAAGAGACCAATCTTTTCTTTCTTTTTAAGTGAGTTTATTTTAAGAGAGTGGAGAGAGAAAGGATCCCAAGCTGGCTCTGCGCTGCCAGTATGGGGCTTGAACTCACAAAATTGAGTTCATGACTGAGCTGAAATGAAACTGAGTTGGATGCTTAACCGACTAAGCCACTTAGGTGCCCCGAGACAAATCTTTGCTTGGCACTAAATACTTGGAGGACTTTATTTCCTACCAAATGGTAGTAGTCTATACTGAGACTTCCTAAGTCCTTTTACAAAGGCTAGTGCCTATCATTGAATACAGTATATGAGCTGTTACTTTGCAGACACATTCTTCAGGTGACTTAGAATCCTGTCAGGTGCCTGAACACAGATTTATTACTGGGAGTTCTGAATTTGCATCTATATTCTACTTAAATGTGGTTTTAAAGATAGGATGCTAAGAGTTAGCTTAGTTTCCCAGCTACAGGACTCTGCCACTGTACTTTGTACTTTATTCACACAGGGTCTTAGGCGCTTCTGAATCAGTATACCTTCCTGCCATTGCTCTTCCCAGGGTTTCTGGCCTCATAACAGTGTAGCCTCTGCTTCCTGGTGCTGGCGCCGTGGGGCCAGAGGAGTGACAGTGGTAGCTGCGTCTCTTGACTGTGGCAAACTGTGGTTTCTCCTTAGGTGCTGGTGTTTGTCCACTCCCGGAAGGAGACTGGGAAGACGGCCAGGGCCATCCGGGACATGTGCCTAGAGAAGGACACTCTGGGTCTGTTTCTGAGAGAGGGCTCAGCCTCCACAGAAGTCCTTCGGACGGAAGCTGAGCAGTGCAAGGTGAGGAGAGACAGGCCCGGTTCTCTTGTTTCCTACCTGGTAACTGGTTCAATCCGAGGTTGTCCAGACAGTCCTCGACTGCATCATGGTGCTGTTGTTTCACACAGGTGAAGGTTGATTGTCTGGGTCTGGTTCTGTGGAATAGGTAAGGGGCAGGGTCTCGAGGGAAGAGATCTACTTAGTCTCTGTGGAGTTCCCACAGCGAGGCTCACCTCCTCACCTGTTTTTTTTCTGTTCCACAGAACCTGGAGCTGAAGGATCTTCTGCCATATGGCTTTGCTATTCATCATGCAGGCATGACCAGAGTTGACCGGACACTTGTAGAGGATCTTTTTGCTGATAAACACATTCAGGTGAGCACGGGCAAAGTGTAGGCATCAGAAGACCTCAGGTGTCAGATGCCATGTTTGCACCCAGTACCTTATGGTAAACCAGGTTAGAGGGTTGTGGGAGGTACGGTAGATAGAACTTTGGCCACCTCTCCCAGCTCTTCACCTACTGCATCAGGGAAGATGAGTGATTTTAGGAAAGCGTTTGAGAAGCATAACAAAGGAAGCGTGTCCGTGACTCCAGATGTCACCAATCAGGGCCTCGTAAGGTTAGGACCTCGTAAGTTCTCTCTCTCAGAGTGTATTGTTAATTGTCTGGTAACTTTAAGTTGATTAATATTAGTCTACAGTTCTACCTCGTAAGTATCTCGAGAACTGTGGAATGTTAATTATTGAATAGACGAGGAACCAAGGGACTCCTTTCCTCTTTATTCCAGTGTTACCTTGACAAGTGTGGGACCCACCTCACTCCTGCTAGAAGCTCTAAGGCCAGTTTCTAAGAGAACTTGGGGATACTAACCCTGTGGTGGTAACGTCTTTTCTTTATTACCTTGGCTTTGCTTCTATAGGTTTTAGTTTCCACAGCAACTCTGGCTTGGGGTGTGAATCTCCCCGCACATACAGTCATCATCAAAGGCACCCAGGTGTACAGTCCAGAGAAGGGGCGTTGGACAGAACTGGGGGCACTGGACATTCTGCAGGTATAGAGCCTTTGAGGTTATTTTCAGTGGGGAAAGGTATCCTGTGTATAAAATTTATGCAAAGAGGCCAAAAAAGTGGCAGATGGAAGGTGGGGTTCTGTAAAGTAGAAGTCTGGGAACAAAACCGTAGGCTCTGTGGCCATAACTCTTTTAAAAGGTTTGCAACCTGTTTCTGACCTAGATGCTGGGACGTGCTGGAAGACCCCAGTATGACACCAAGGGCGAAGGCATACTCATCACGTCTCATGGGGAGCTACAGTACTACCTGTCCCTCCTCAATCAGCAACTTCCTATTGAGAGCCAGATGGTATCAAAGTTGCCTGACATGCTCAATGCGGAAATCGTGCTGGGGAATGTCCAGAATGCCAAGGTAGGGAAGGGCTCTGCCCGTCACGCGTCTTGCCTTCTCCAGAGAAGCCAAGATACCAGGGTGGGATGGTCTCCATTGTGGTGTTGTGGACCACCAGCGCGTAGGGGCTTCCAACCCTGTGCCCCACATCTTCAATGTAAGCAGTCTCTCTGAAGCTTGTTAACTCTGTGGCTGACAATTCCCCTTGTTACCAGGATCTCAGAAAGAACTCTGTCGTTCTAATAAGATACTAGAAACCTTCAGAAGACAACATACATTCTTCTAGTTGGGAATTAATTTCTCTGTTTTTTTAAAAAATATTTTGAGGGGCGCCTGGGTGGCTCAGTTGGTTGAGCGTCCGACTTCGGCTCGGGTCATGATCTCGTGGTCCGTGAGTTCAAGCCCCGCGTCAGGCTCTGTGCTGACCGCTCAGAGCCTGGAGCCTGTTTCAGATTCTGTGTCTCCCTCTCTCTCTGACCTTCCCCCGTTCATGCTCTGTCTCTCTCTGTCTCAAAAATAAATAAACGTTAAAAAAAATAAAAAAAAAAATATTTTGAGAGAGAGTATGTGCATGCGAGCAGGGGAGGGGCCGAGAGAGAGGGAGAGAGAGAATCTGCACTGCGTGGAGACAGCGTGGAGCCCATCTTGGGGCTCCTTCCCACAAACTGTAAGATCATGACCTGAGCCAAAATCAAGAGTCAGACACTTAACCGACTGAGTCACTCAGGCGTCCTTGGAATTAATTTCTAAGTGATCTCTGGGAGCTTTTCATTTGGACATAATTTCTCCATGCTCAGACCCGCGGGTTTTCTCTTGTAGGATGCGGTGAACTGGCTTGGATATGCCTATCTGTATATCCGAATGCTCCGATCCCCAACCCTCTATGGCATCTCTCATGATGACCTCAAGGGAGATCCCCTGCTGGACCAGCGCCGACTGGATCTGGTTCATACTGCTGCCTTGATGCTGGATAAGAACAATCTGGTCAAGTATGACAAGAAGACAGGCAACTTCCAGGTGAGTGGGTTGAGGGATTGAGCCACAGGTCTCAGTAAAAGTGGTGATCTCAGGCAATTTTTTAAATTGTTTTCTTGATTTGAGCACTGCCTGTGTAATTGCCCATTGTGTAGAAAAACAGGTGGGATTAGACTGTGCCCTTTGAATCTAGGAACCTCTAAGATGGTATAGTAGAACCTGAGGGTGCCTGCTTTCTGTCACTTGAGTCAAAGCAGCTCATTCACCTGTCTTTTCTGTGTGGGCATCAGTTCACCATAGGTCAGTTTGTTGTGCCATCTTTCTTCATGTGCTTGGGCCAGAAACTCTTGTTGCTGTGAGTTCCTCCAGTGGGCACCTGTTGTCTACAGTGAGAGGTTGCCACTTGTTAACGATCACCGTTGGATTGAGTCTTCCTCCTTCGTAGGTGACAGAACTGGGCCGTATAGCCAGCCACTACTACATCACCAATGACACAGTACAGACCTACAACCAGCTGCTGAAGCCCACCCTAAGTGAAATTGAGCTTTTCAGAGTCTTCTCGTTGTCTTCAGAGTTCAAGAACATCACTGTGAGAGAGGTGAGTCCACACAGCGTGTTGGGACAGATGGTTGGTACTCACTGCTGAGTCGCTGGATGGGTTCTCTCCTTAGTCACCTGGCTTTTCCTTGACCGGTTCCCTTCTTGTGGCAGGAGGAGAAGCTGGAGCTGCAGAAGTTGTTGGAGAGGGTGCCCATCCCGGTAAAGGAGAGCATTGAGGAACCCAGTGCAAAGGTGAGCTCACTCCTCTGCTTGGCATAAGGATTGGATGGTTTTGTAAAAAGTGAACCTTGAATCTGCGTTCATGTTCGATGACTTGCTCAGTTTTCCTGGGTTTTGCATCCTTTGCACATGTTCTTTATGTGGAGTAGCAGTTATTTAATGCCTATAAAGCGGGAGCTGTGGATCCGATTCGGCATGATCCATGGATCCCAGAGCAGAAGTGTGATTCACCTTCTTGCACCATCAATGACTGGCCATCTTCTTGCTGACCTTGCTTTTTTCCAGATCAATGTGCTTCTCCAAGCCTTCATCTCACAGCTGAAATTGGAGGGCTTTGCGCTGATGGCAGACATGGTGTATGTCACGCAGGTGAGAGCGCAGTTGTGCTGCCAGGAGAAGAGGCCTAAACAGTTCCAGCCCCTTGTGCTATTGTGTGTCTTGGAAAAAACAGGCTGGCGCTAGTGAGGAGGGGAGAAGGCCAAGTTTTGTTCTAGTTGGCTCGTTGATTATGTGCATATGGCATAGCCACTCTGTGTCGCTGATCTTGAGCGTGAGGAGAGGTAGGGCCTTAAGAGAGAGTGCTGGGCAGGTTCCATAGGGAGAGCCACAAGACATAATGTCTGCTTCCCTACAGAGAGTGACTTTCCACTACGGCTAGGCTTATCTGTAAGTCCAGAAATGGCAAAAGGTTCTATTAGCTACAGTTCGTCTTTACCTTTGAGGGCAAGTCATTAGCATCCTTGCTTTTGCTAGAACCCTGAGTGCTAAATGAGCCGAACCTTAAAATCGCAATGGATATTAGGTTAAGATGTTGTACAGTAAGCTCGAGCTGCCCTTCTCTAACTATTCTGCATTCAGCAAACATCAGCTACCTAAAAGGGGAAAGGCAGGGGCGCCTGGGTGGCCCAGTCAGTTAAGCATCTCAGTCTTGATTTTGGCTTAGGTCATGATCTCATGAGTTCGTGAGTTTGAGCCCTGTGTTGGGCTCTGTGCTGACAGTACAGATGGGGATTCTTTCTCTCTCTCTGCCTCTCCCCTGCTCTCCCTCTTTCTCAAAATAAATAAATAAACTTTAAAAAAGTCTTTAAAAAGGGTGGGGGAGTAATTACAGAGGACTTTATTTTTGAGAAGTGTGACCGATTGCATCAGAGCTTGAGGTAATTAAGCCATGTGTCGAGTGGCTTCATTAGGTTGGGGGTGGTGGGGACTTAACAGAGGGAATGCTTTATCTTTCCCAGTCGGCTGGCAGGTTGATGCGTGCCATCTTTGAAATTGTCCTGAATCGAGGTTGGGCGCAGCTTACAGACAAGACACTGAACCTCTGCAAGATGATTGACAAGCGCATGTAAGGACCTACTGGGCTGGGAGCCGGTCACCATGAGTTAAGGTCCCCAGGCTGAGGATGTCGTGGGGAAGCCTGGGAGTGCTCTTATCTCTGGTCCTCACTCATGAAATGGGACTTGAACTTGGCTAAAAGTTGAGAAGAGGGAGGGCCCTTTGAGGTGGAGCCTGGGGGTGGGAGGAGAGTGGTGATGAGTGATGGCTTTCAAGTCTCACTGCTGGTACAGTTCCAGATGCCTTCCTTTAATGACTGTTTTGTGTGGTCACAGCTAATTGAAAGCCATGACAAAGGCAGTTTGTTTCACAGGGGACTGACAGTTAATGTTTCCTTCCTGGCTAGGTGGCAGTCCATGTGTCCTCTGCGCCAGTTCCGGAAACTCCCTGAGGAGGTAGTGAAGAAGATTGAGAAGAAAAACTTCCCCTTTGAGCGTCTGTATGACCTGAATCATAATGAGATAGGTATGTGGGGAGCTATTCTCCTTGTCCTTACTGCTCAGAAATCTTTCTAAGTCTTCTTGCTTTCCATCTCCGGGGCCGGTGCCCTACTGTCCTGTGTTCACTTCTCCTATTCTGCTGAAGTAACGTGGCTAGCTCTTGGTCCCGGGACTTTGACTCCTCTGGACTGCACTGAGAGTGGAGGGAGGAGGAGTCTGCCCGCCAGAGCGGACTCTGCCACTTGCCCACAAGGCCCGGTTTGCAGCTGTGCTTGGAAGGCTGGGCTGCAGCCCCCGTACCCTCCTGTCCTTCTAGGGGAGCTTATCCGCATGCCGAAGATGGGGAAGACCATCCACAAGTACGTCCACCTCTTCCCCAAGTTGGAGTTGTCGGTGCACCTGCAACCTATCACACGCTCCACCCTAAAAGTGGAGCTGACCATCACGCCGGATTTCCAGTGGGATGAAAAGGTAAGGCTTTGCTTGGCGGAGGGACTACTCGCAAATGCCCCTGAGGAGAGCTGGATTGGAGGTGCAAGTCCACGCTGGCTCGTGTTCCTTTTACTTGTGCTTGTGTTGACAGGTCCATGGTTCATCAGAGGCATTCTGGATTCTGGTGGAGGATGTAGACAGTGAGGTGATACTCCACCATGAGTATTTTCTACTCAAGGCCAAGTATGCTCAGGATGAGCACCTCATTACGTTTTTCGTTCCTGTCTTTGAACCGCTGCCCCCTCAGTACTTCATCCGAGTGGTGTCTGACCGCTGGCTCTGTGAGTGTGTCTCTCACGGTCCCATAGGGACAGGTCTTCCGGGGGAATCAAGAGTGTCTTTCACTTTGTGCTGGACTGGACTTCGTGGGGTCAGAGTGATACTATCTGCTGCTGCTTTGGGGTTTTCAGTGTGCATGGAGGGGCTCTGAGGGGTCATTAGGTAAAGAGAGGAGTGCTTATGACCTCTCCCGTTTCTGTTCTGGCAGCTTGTGAGACCCAGCTGCCTGTCTCCTTCCGGCACCTGATCCTACCGGAGAAGTACCCACCTCCAACCGAGCTTCTGGACCTGCAGCCTTTGCCTGTGTCTGCTCTGAGAAACAGTGCTTTTGAGAGCCTTTACCAGGATAAATTTCCTTTCTTCAACCCCATCCAGACCCAAGGTAGGTGTTTCCATCCCCACGTGGTTCATTCCTCTGGAGGACCTTAAAGGTTCTGTAGAGACAGATATGTTCAGTGGCAAGAAGGACGTAGGGCACTCAGGTAGGTGTGGGAGCTCATCAGTGGCAACTGTTGGAGCACACTAGGACTTCTTCCTTTCTCAGTCCTTGGTTACTCTTAGATTTCCTTTGCTTATTTGCCTGTCTCATTGAGGAGGGTCAGAACAAGGTCGTATTATGGTGCATTGTTGTTTCTCAGGCTCAGGAGGCTGGATCTGTGCTCCTGTTGCTCATGTGTGTGCAGCATGTGCAGTGTTGACTGAAGCCTCCTTTCCCTTTATTTTTTTTTAATGCATTATTTTAAGTTTATTTTTATTTTGGGAGAGCGCACACAGAGGAGGGGCAGAGAGGGAGGGAGAGAGAGAGAGAGAGTCCTAACTAGGCTCTGCATTGTCAGTGCAGACCCTGACACGGAGCTCGAACCCACAGACTGAGAGATCATGACCTGAGATAAAGAGTCGAATGCTCAACTGACTGAGCCACCCAGGCACTCCCCTGTTTGTCGTTTTAAATAACAGGCATGTTCACAGGGCATGCTCTGTTTCCTAAGTACTTTGGCTGAGTACATCTGGTTATTTTCTCTTTTATTCCTCTCACTGATCCTATGGGGGATTTACTACTTGTGATACTATTATTAGCGTCTTGCTTTACAGATGAGGAAGCTAGGCAGAGAGAGGCACCTCAACTGAATCATTTAATAAACAGAACTTGGACTTTAACCAATCTTTTTTTTTTTTTTAATGTTTATTTTTAAGAGACAGTGTGAGCGGGGGAGGGACAGAGAGAAAGGGAGACACAGAATCCGAAGCAGACTCCAGGCTCTGAGCTGTCAGCACAGAGCCTGATGCGGGGGCCTGAACTCACGAACCGTGAGATCATGACCTGAGCCGAAGTTGGACACTTAACCAACTGAACAACCCAGGTGCCCCCCCAACTGACTTTAACCAGTCTTGATGCCAGGACTGAGGCTTTACCTTCTTTCAAGGAGAGTGTCGGAGGGTAGCCAGAGAATGGTAGCCAGTTCCTTTTTGTTCCGTATCCTGGTCCCTGAGAAGACTGGCAGAGAAGCACCGGATACTTGGTCTACTTTCTCTGCCATCTTGCAGATCTCCCTGCTACTGGACTTCTTGGTCTTGGGCTCTTCGCCTGTTGCTTGTGTGTGAGAGGGAGAGCATGAGGGGGGAGGTGTAGTAGGCTGGCTGCAATTAGAGGCCCTAATGCCTCCCCCTTCGTTTTCGGCACTTGGCAGTCGACTGGCTGAGTTTCTCCGGGTGTCCTCTGTTCTGAGGAGTGGTCTGAGTGTCTTTTCTCTTTGATGTTCCCACTGCTGCTCTGCCGGCTTCCAGTGTTCAACACCGTCTACAACAGTGATGACAATGTGTTCGTGGGGGCCCCCACGGGCAGCGGCAAGACCATCTGTGCGGAATTTGCCATCCTGCGGATGCTGCTGCAGAACTCAGAGGGACGCTGTGTCTATATCACTCCCATGGAGGCTCTGGCAGAGCAGGTATGTGGCGTGCTGCTGTGTCACGTGTGAATTTTCTCGGAAGCTATTTTTATCTGAGTCCCGATCAAGATTTTCTAAGCCCTTGAAATTTGCAGGGTTAATTGGGGCGAGACCCTTTGCTTTCTTTTGTTCATGTCTCCAGTTTGTGTCCTAAAGAAAAATACTCTTAAAGGTCAGTGTGGGATTATAAGGTAGCTTGAGATCTACAGACCATCAGGTCTCTCTGTTTGGCTTCTCAGGCAATTCTCATTACAAATGAAACGATGCCTGTCATGGCCTGATGTTTGCTGCCCTTCCTCTCCCTGCGTGCCAGGTTTACATGGACTGGTATGAGAAGTTCCAGGACAGGCTCAACAAGAAGGTGGTGCTCCTGACGGGGGAGACTAGCACGGACCTGAAGCTTCTGGGCAAGGGCAATATCATCATCAGCACCCCTGAGAAGTGGGACATTCTTTCTCGGCGGTGGAAGCAGCGCAAGAATGTCCAAAACATCAACCTCTTCGTGGTGGATGAAGTCCACCTTATCGGGGGCGAGAATGGGGTATGGCTTAACCTTGCACACTGGAGGGGCTGCGATTGGCTGAGTGTCCTTAGCTTTGGGGAGTTAGGTTTGGGTCTGAGGCCATAGACTAGGTGCTTCTCCCAGGAGGATTCTGCTTGTCACCCTATTCCAAAAGGACGTTGTGAGCCTTTTTTGTAGTACTTTTGGCAAATAGCATTGCTTAGTGAAGATTGGCTGCTATGGAGGAGGTAGAACCAAAGATTGGAGAGCCCTTAATTAGAAGGAAGAGTTAGGTGATGGTTTTGAGGTGGTTGAACTAGACAGAAAGCCTAAGTCAGGGTGGAGGATGGGGAAAGAGAGCCTGGGCCCCTAGTGACTCCCCGCCTCTGTCCCAGCCTGTCTTAGAAGTGATCTGCTCCCGGATGCGCTACATCTCCTCCCAGATTGAGCGACCCATTCGCATTGTGGCACTTAGCTCTTCGCTTTCGAATGCCAAGGATGTGGCCCACTGGCTGGGGTGCAGTGCCACCTCGACTTTCAACTTCCACCCTAACGTGCGCCCTGTGCCCTTGGAGCTGCACATCCAGGTAGGGCCCGCTCTCCCCGTTCCTGCCTGGCCTCTTGTTGAAATACCAGGTATTGTAACTTCTGTCTTTTCGTTTTCCTCGGTCTCCAGGGCTTCAACATTAGCCATACACAAACTCGCCTGCTCTCCATGGCCAAGCCCGTGTACCATGCTATCACCAAACACTCTCCCAAGAAGCCTGTCATTGTTTTTGTTCCGTCTCGAAAGCAGACCCGCCTCA
The DNA here is from genome assembly GCF_027475565.1 of Acinonyx jubatus. Taxonomy (NCBI): domain Eukaryota; kingdom Metazoa; phylum Chordata; class Mammalia; order Carnivora; family Felidae; genus Acinonyx; species Acinonyx jubatus. The sequence continues at coordinate 103,141,512 of NC_069388.1, read as the reverse complement.
CTGCAATTGACATTCTCACCACATGTGCAGCAGATATCCAGCGGCAGAGGTGGGATGGCGGGGGGAGGGGGGGAAGTTGGGTCAGTGAGGTTGGCTGATCCTGAAGAGTGTTCTGTTTATGAGGGTGGGGGTTAGCCCCATTGGGGCCAGGGGCTGGGCAACCGCACAGTTGGAAGGGTCTTGCAAGGGATTGCAACTGCTCTGAGCTAAATCAGTGCCCGTGCTGCCTAGGTTTTTGCACTGCACGGAGAAGGATCTGATCCCGTACCTGGAGAAACTAAGTGACAGCACGCTTAAGGAAACACTGTTAAATGGAGTGGGCTACCTGCACGAGGGGCTCAGCCCCATGGAGCGACGCCTGGTAGAACAGCTCTTCAGCTCAGGTGAAAAAAAGTGCTGTGGCCTAGAGGGAGATTATATCTGGGAGTGTCACAGGTGGTAGGAACGGAACTTTAGGATGTGGGTGATACTTCCCTACTGCACACTTAACTACCTTCAAAATACTTTTCTGATTGTTTTACGTATTATCTCATTTGATTTTCCCAGTAACCTTGTGGTATAGGTAGGATATTATCCCTACTGGCTAGCTGAGAAAACAGGCACATACGGTCGTATTACTTCAGAACCTGGTTTTCTAGACCTTTGACCAGTAGACCTGGTTTTCTATGGATACCAGATTCGCCAAGGTTGTTAGACCTTAGAGATGTAGTAAACGGTAGAGTCTCCCTTGGGTGGCCTGTGTGCCACTGTCCCTTGTTGACCTCTGGCATTTCACATAGAGTATTGTCACTCTGACATTCTTTGTTGGAGCTGCAATGGAGTTGCTCCTGCCAGAACCACTTACTGGCACTCTTTGGCCCTTGAATCTATTTGGTTTGATGTACACTCAGCTCAGTTTTGCTGCCGTGTACTGAGCCAGCCTATTAATGAGTTGGTGTTAGCACTTTCCAGTCAACAAGGCCAGTGTGTCAGGCAGATGGCTAAGCCTGGCTTTCTCTGGGCTTCGGATTCGGTTCCAAGATTACCTTGTTTCCTCTAGGATAGGCCCCCAAGCAGGGCAACAGCAGCATAGAGCTCCCTTTTCTAGTACTGTGTTAACCCTTCGCCATTATTAGGGCTCATTTCCCAGCACACTTTGCTCTGAGTTCTGAAACTTAGCACAGGATAAGCCCCTATCTGCACAGAAGGAGGCTCCCAGTGAGCCCTGCACTCAGTCTTCTTCTCTCTACTATCTAGGGGCTATCCAGGTGGTGGTAGCTTCCCGGAGTCTCTGCTGGGGCATGAATGTGGCCGCCCACCTGGTGATCATCATGGACACCCAGTACTACAATGGCAAGATTCATGCGTGAGTCTAGCTGTGCTGTGCATTAACGGGAACCTTCCTCCTAAAATGAACATAACATCTGAAGATCTGGAAATTAGCTATTACGAAAAAGAAGTGTTAGGGAACTAAACAGTCAGCTGAGGTTCCCCCACAGCCAGGTGTCAGAGAGTTTTTTTAGTCTTAGGACCTAGGTTCACATTTGCTTTTATGATCTTCCTCTCATTTCAGCAAGTTAGAGAACCAGGAAGTTTGAGCTGGAGATTAGGTAGTTAACTTGTGTATTTTATAGACTGGGAAGGTGATATGGTCCAAGTCACATACCTTCGTGGTGACGAGATGTAGAAGGATCCATTTTTCTCCGAAAAAAATTGAATGATTTAACTCTTAATTTTTTTTCTCAAAATGTAGACTTTTTAAAAAAATTTTTTTTTTCAACGTTTATTTATTTTTGGGACAGAAAGAGACAGAGCATGAACAGGGGAGGGGCAGAGAGAGAGGGAGACACAGAATCGGAAACAGGCTCCAGGCTCTGAGCCATCAGCCCAGAGCCTGACGCGGGGCTCGAACTCACGGACCGCGAGATCGTGACCTGGCTGAAGTCGGACGCTTAACCGACTGCACCACCCAGGCGCCCCAAGACTTTTTTTTTTAAGTGACTGTTATTTATGGGCTTATTTTTAATGCCTAAAACTGCGTCTAGGTATGGATTTAAGTCTGGTGACTTGAGAATTCTTGAAGTATACACCTCTTTGGGGAGCTTGACTTACATATTTCATCCTTTAACAGGGAGTCACTTGCTTTTTTGGCACTCGATGGGTTGGTAGCTTTGGTTCAAGGACCCTGAGCAGCAGAGTCCCAGCTCTTAAACTTGAAAACTGTAATGATCTCTAAACAAGTGAAGCTAGTACCTGAGCACAAGAAGCCGTAAATACAGAAGTCTGCTGTAATTTGCCACTGTGTCCCATGTTTACATTTTATTCTTTGACATTGAGGTAGTCTTAGCCTCCTGAGTATGGCCTCTGTGGTGATGGATCTTTTACCTGCCTTCTTCTCTCTGTCACCAGGTATGTGGATTACCCTATCTACGACGTGCTTCAGATGGTGGGCCATGCCAACCGCCCTTTGCAGGATGATGAGGGGCGCTGTGTTATCATGTGCCAGGGCTCCAAAAAGGTCAGTCCTGGCCTTGTGCACCCTCTTGAGATCCTGGGCCTCAGAGTAGATTCTTTAATAGATGCCTTTCATTGTTTAGAGTTTTTCTGTCAACTTCTGTTTTTTATTTGTTTTTTTTTTTAATTTTCCACATTGCTTTGGTAATAAACCTTTTAGCCACGTGGAATTTTGTAGCCCTTTGTTTTTGTTACTGCTGTGGACTCCCATGTGTCAAGGCTTTCACCTTCTGGGTGGTTTCTCATGTACTGTTAGGCCTGTGTGACTTGCTGTATCCCTGTTCCCACCATAAAAATACCCAGTGATGCCAGTGGGAATGGACACACACATCCAGCATTCCAGGTCCAGACCTAGTTCACCTTGTCTCTGCAGCTGATTCCTTCCATTATTGTATTAGCTATGTCTGTCACACAAGGGCCGTTCCCTGTTGATTTGCCTTTGGCCCTTCATTGTAACCATGTTGTCATTGAGTATTACTGTCTGTCCTTTTCCAACCTGTAGGATTTCTTCAAAAAGTTCTTATATGAGCCCTTGCCAGTAGAGTCCCACCTGGACCACTGTATGCATGACCATTTCAATGCTGAAATTGTCACCAAGACCATTGAGAACAAGCAGGATGCTGTGGACTACCTCACCTGGACCTTTCTGTACCGCCGCATGACACAGAACCCCAATTATTACAACCTGCAGGGTCAGTGGACTTTGGAGCACGGTATCCTTTTGTGGCTCATAGACCTTGCTGGCCAGTCTCCCTGTGACTCCCCACTTCTCTCTCACCTTTGCAGGGATCTCCCATCGTCACCTGTCTGACCACTTGTCCGAGCTTGTGGAGCAGACCCTGAGTGACTTAGAGCAGTCCAAGTGCATCAGCATTGAGGATGAAATGGATGTGGCACCTCTGAACCTGGGCATGATCGCTGCTTACTATTACATCAACTACACCACCATTGGTGAGGGGCCGGCAGGGGCTGTGTCTGGGGAGCCCAAGCTAAAGAAGCCTTATGCAGGGGTCTGCAGCCCACTGGGATGAGAGAGCACAGGGCTTCCAGTGCCCTGGAAGCACATTCCAGGGATGTATCATAGGGTCGGGAGGAGTAACCCAGTTAACTCTCCTGCCTGCTCCTTTTCTACCTGCATTTGACTCCTCCCGTTTCTCCTTCTCTTTGGCTGTCAGAGCTCTTCAGCATGTCCCTGAATGCCAAGACCAAGGTGCGAGGGCTTATTGAAATCATCTCCAATGCGGCGGAGTACGAGAACATTCCCATCCGGCACCATGAAGATAACCTCCTGCGGCAGGTGAGGGCATCTTGGATTCAGGAGGACATCTTTAGAGTTGAAACTTGGCCTGTGTGCCCAGAGCACATGTTGTCCTTGTCACCACAGGAAGATCCTAACACATCACCCACACTTCTGTTTTGAAGGGTTGTGAACTTGGGGCAGGTGGTACTTTGGGCCTGAGAGCTGTTCTCAGGCAGGGTCACCTGTTCATCACCAGCTATTTTTCTTCCACCCTCCAGTTGGCTCAGAAGGTCCCCCATAAGCTGAATAATCCTAAGTTCAATGACCCACATGTCAAGACCAACCTGCTTCTGCAAGCTCACCTGTCCCGCATGCAGCTGAGTGCCGAGCTGCAGTCGGATACTGAGGAAATTCTTAGCAAGGTATAGTGCAGGTGCGGGTGTGGAGTGGAGGGGCCAGTGGTGGCCTGTGAAGTAGTGGTTCCAACCCTACCTTGTCCTGCACTCCTGTCTCGGTTCAGGCAATCCGGCTCATCCAGGCCTGTGTGGATGTCCTTTCCAGCAATGGGTGGCTTAGCCCTGCTCTGGCAGCTATGGAGCTGGCCCAGATGGTCACCCAAGCCATGTGGTCCAAGGACTCATACCTGAAACAGCTGCCACACTTCACCTCAGAGCATATTAAACGTTGTACAGACAAGGTGAGCTGAATCTGGACCCGGATTATTGGGTGGCTGAGCCAAGTTTCTAGGGGAAGGAGGGGACTTGTGGCGGTTGTGGGAGGGGAGTCACAGTACAGGGGGGGTTCTAGTTCTGGTTCCCCTGAGGGTGTTATGTATTGAGGTACTAGGGAGCCTGACGATTGGACAATTGTGGGCTGTGTTCTTTCTGAAATCGTGTATTTAGATGATCTGATAGCATAGGAGTTGAACCAGCAGTTGTTTGGAGCCAGGTTTCATTTGCCATTAGTATGCGTTCTCCTTCCCTGACCTCTGAATACGCACTGCAGGGAGTGGAGAGTGTTTTTGACATCATGGAGATGGAAGATGAAGAACGAAATGCGTTGCTTCAGCTGTCTGACAGCCAGATTGCGGACGTGGCCCGTTTCTGTAACCGCTACCCTAATATTGAGCTGTCTTATGAAGTGGTGGATAAGGACAGCATCCGCAGGTGAGCCATGGTCAGCCAGGTGCCCTGCCCCAGGGTCCCTGCTGGGCACAACATGACAGTGCGCTCTGACCCCACTGCCACGTTGCTGATGTGCTGCCCTGCTCTTCTCCCACAGTGGCGGGCCAGTTGTGGTGCTGGTGCAGCTGGAGCGAGAGGAGGAGGTCACGGGCCCTGTGATAGCACCTCTCTTTCCACAGGTGTGTTTTCATAGCTGGACAAAAACAAAAACCCAATAGAAAGCTTTTTGAAATGTCCCTGTGAAAGACAGTTTGATATAACTAAGATTTTTAAATGGTCAAAAGGAATCTCCAACTCCGTTTTTAAGTAGTGGTATGAGGTGTCTTCTGGAGGCCTTAGCCATTGGCTAGCGTACAGAGTTCAAGGGTGCATTGTCACTGGGGAAGGGAAATTTAGAGTCATGACAAGACACAAAGCTGAGAATTAATCTTGGGGCCATGGGTGGTTTTGTTGATTGTTTTTTGCTTTAAAACAATTTAGTAGGTGACTGATCATTGTTAAAGACATCACTTCTATAATATTGTCATTCTCTATGACTGTTAAGATGCATTTGTTTTTAAAGGCTCTGGCATACTTGGGTTTTTCCAGTCCATGTTTCTTCTCTCTGCTCTCTCACTACCCCCCACTCTGCTTCCAGTTACTTGGTTCTTTACCACCAGAAAAAAAAGTCTGATTCCTTATATGAGAGAGTAATTGAAGACTGAAAGCAGAAACCAGATACGTTGTAATGTTTTATTTTACAAACCAGTTGTTTAGTAGGCTCTGGGGAAAGTGCTTTAAACGAACACCTGGGCTTTCTGACAGGAATGGCCAGCAGAGAGGCTTTCGATAGAGGCAAGGCCTGCTTTGGATCCTCTCTGTTGGCAGCTTATCTCCATGTTAACATGTTTTGCTTATCTGGCATATGTGTTTACTTAAAAAGGATCTCTGAGAACTCAGCTGCCTGGCCACAAAGGCTAGATCTCTAATAGTGGAATCTTGGATTCAGTGACAAGGACTGAATGGGAGAAGACATTCTGGAACAAATAAGGAAATGAGCCAGAACCCACAATGAGTTCATTTGCTACTTAGTGGAGTTCATTTGAGATACCTTTCGATAGTTTTGAAATCTTAGTTATAACAAATTGAGGAAATTTTAGAAAGCTTTCTGTCTGGGCTTTTTTTTCCTGCTTTTATAATCATTCCTATGGTCTCATGGCCGTCAAGTTTTACATGCCGAAATTCTTGGCTTTTGGTCCCTGCAGAAACGTGAAGAGGGCTGGTGGGTGGTGATCGGCGATGCCAAGTCCAATAGCCTCATCTCCATCAAGAGGCTGACCTTGCAGCAGAAGGCCAAGGTGAGTGTGTGCTGGCCCTGGCATTTGTTCTGAGCTGGGGTCAGGGTGAGAATTCTTCCCCCACTGCATTCATGCTCACCTGGATTTCTTCTGCTCTCTGTAGGTGAAGCTTGACTTTGTGGCCCCAGCCACTGGCGCCCACAACTACACTCTGTATTTCATGAGTGACGCTTACATGGGATGTGACCAGGAATACAAATTCAGCGTGGATGTGAAAGAAGCGGAGACAGACAGTGATTCAGACTGAGTCCAGAGGCACTTAACTCTTGCAAAGAGGAGAGAAGAGTTGCACCTGAATCAGGAAGATGTACAGTCCTGTGGGGACCGGATCTGTTCGTGTGAGGTCTGGCCAGTCAGTGCAGGTACTGTCCCGGCCCCCCTTCGCTACTTTGCCCTCTTGTTACCTTGCCATCTAGACTTGGGATCCAGTGTCTGCAGGTGTCCCGTAACTGTCAAGCATAAACTGTGTACAGCATTTTTAGCCATGTTCTGTGTAGTTCCTTTTGTCAAACATTCTAATAAAACAACTTGGAGAAACCACTTGTCTTTGCAGTGTTTCCAAAGAAATGTTTCTTTTGTCTACCTAAGGCCCTGGGCCAAAAAGATGGTTTTTTTTTTAGCCATTGAACTTGCTTATAATGAATACCTCTAGAGGACAAGGCTACTGCTTAGGTGGGCTGTCACCCACAGCCATTTTAGTCAGTGTGAGGGAGGGATCAGTGTGAGATAGCTTCTCTTTGGTCAGATTTATGCCCTTGTCTACTACCTCAGTTGTTACCCAGATATCAGCACTACTGTGGGAACTAACACTGAATGTTAGTCTCTCACGATCTGCAGTTTTCCCTCCCTTAAGGAGGCAGTAGCAGAAAAAGGGGATTAAAATGCACCAGCTCGGTAGGGCCCAGTCTTGGTAAAGCAATTTTGTGATCTTAGATTTACAAATTTTCCTCTTCAAATTCTTGCCTTCCGTTCTTTAGGAATAAATGTGCATAAAATTAGAGATAATTTTCAGTTTCTCTAAACCAGTAGTTTTCAAATAATATGACTTTAGGACCCCTTTTACACTACAAAAAATTAAGAACCCCAAAGAAATTTTATCATCTATCGACCTTTACTAAAGATTAAAACAAAACTTAATGCATTTAAAAATAATTTTTTATGAAAAATACCTTCCAAAACAAATCCAGGGAGAAGACTGCATTTTACACTTCTACAATTATTTTTATTTGTTTTTATTTTGAGAGAATGCAAGTGGGAGAGGGACAGAGAGGAAGAGAGGGAATCTCAAGCTGGCTCTGTGTCCGTGCAGAGCGCAATGTGTGTGGGGGGTGGGGGGTGCTCAATCCCACGAACTGTGAAATCATGACCTGAACCAAAATCAAGAGTTGGACAGATGCTTAACTGACAGCCACCGAGGCGCCCCTACAGATCTTTAATATCTGGTTTAATGGAAGACATTCTCATAGCTGTTTCTACAATTTTGTATATTGTTTTGAGTTGAAGCGAAATGACGTAAAGCTGATTTTATACAGACATAAAGTCAGAAAAGGGAGGGGCTTTTCAAGCCTTTCAGGCGATCGGCTACTAGATACTACAGCGAGACTCTGCAAGTGATAGTTGTTTTTTTTTTTAACCTTTATTTATTTTTGAGACAGAGGGAGACAGAGCATGAACAGGGGAGGGTCAGAGAGAGGGAGACACAGAATCTGAAACAGGCTCCAGGCTCTGAGCTGTCAGCACAGAGCCCGACGCGGGGCTCGAACTCACGGACCGTGAGATCATGACCTGAGCCGAAGTCGGATGCTTAACCAACTGAGCCACCCAGGCGCCCCTGCAAGTGATAGTTTTTTAAAGGCAATGTGGAATCTGAAACCTCATCGGTAATAAACTTTTTGTCCTCTATTGTCAAAACCCGCTTTGAATGAATCTCTTACCCACGAATGATTTCGTGACGTCGCGCCTTACTCATTTGAAAAATGTTGGTTCATGGATTTAGGCAAATCTTCCAAATGACCCGTTTCATCATACAAATCACATCTGTTAGTACCACCAATCTCATCAGAAAAGTCTTAAGTGTTGGGAAGATGTCAAGTTCATGGTGGCAATAAAAGTCTAATTTTTGCTTGAGAGCTCTATTTTGTCACTGGCAACACTGTCAGTTTCCCTTGAAGTGAAAGTCTCATTCCATCTGTTTCCCAGCAAATGTCTGCCAAATAGCTAATTCTAAATAACAATTTGCTAGTTGAAGTAAAAATGGTATGCCATGAAGACCTAATTCAGCTTGTAACTCAACTGTACAACTTTTTGTCGAGACCACCTTACTTCAGTGTACAGAATGGCTTTATCATGCTTTCCACTGTCAGAATATTAGCTCATTCTTAGGGGTCAAGATTTAACAAACTTTTTATTGGTTCTATCCAGGATATTTCTAAGTGAGGTTACCAGTATTTTTTTTACCAGGAGAGCAAGGCGACTGAAGACCATGACCACTGGTATTGGCTGCCACTGCCTTGATTCCTGCCAAGGTGCCAACAGCTGACCTCTCAGATCTCCTGAAAGGCTCTTGGGACCACACTCAGAGCTGTTGTGCTAGGTGTTGCCTCAGGTGTGTTTTCAAAGTCTAAGGTCATAATTTTCATGGTGTAAAAAATCAGGCGAAGGCTGTAGCTCTGAGGATGGTCCTCAAGTCAAAACCCATTTGGAAGTGACTTGCAGAAGACAACTTGGGTGACACTGAAGAACTGATTGCCTATGGAGTGATTCTCTACCTTTTTTTCATTATGCCTCTAATGAGCCTTATTAGCCAGCTTTTTCCTACTTGCCTCCACCATGAAAATTTAATAACTGGTGGCCCTTTAGAGGGTCACAAACGGTCTCTTAGATTTTTTTTGCTAAAATTTTCAGAAACTAATTTTTAGCCCCACTGAGAATGTACAGCCTAGCCAATAATAACTTTTAGTGTTCATGTCTTCATTTATTTTTCAGCATTTTCAGTTGCCACCACAGCATATGGCACAGAAGATACACGAGGGTTTCTAAGGGAAAGCAGAAGTTTCTAAGGCTGGTATCTTACTCTAAACCAGCCTATGTTAAAAAGTTTCCTTCAACCTTGATTTGAACGTCTTATCTGTAAGGATTACCCAGAAATCAGGAAGGCAGGACCAATTTCGGAAAAGGACTCACCATGGAATTCTTTTAAATTGTGAATGTCCTTATAAAATTGGACTTGGGACTCAGATGACCTATTTCTACAAAGCTTCCAATTTCTGAAAGGCCTAAGAGGCATCCTTTCTACATAGAGATAAGATGATTGTAAATACTATATTCATCCCCCAAAACTTAACACTGCCCTCAAGCAAGCAAGATCTGTGGCATGACCACAATGCACCGGATGTTCTGTAGCTCTTTACCAAGGGTCCCATGTCAAAGGATGGGGAGAGTGAGCAGTTCTGTGACTCTGTACTTCTACCCAAATGTGAATGGAAGACAGCCAAGTTAAGCGAAGGTCAAGGATGCTTTTCTAGGTCCTCTTGGGGCTGGGAAAGTCTTATGGCATTTTCTGGGAAGCCATGATTCTGTCCAAGGTCAAGGTAGCTCTCCAAGGTCAAGGTAGCTCAGATGCCTTCTGGTCGCTGATACTTCCAGAAGGCCACCTCCCCGTCGTCACTGCAGGAGGCCAGGAGCCCCTGCTCCTTAGGGTTCCAGGCCACACAATTGACATCCTGGGAGTGGGCCTGAGGCAAGTGGGCTGTCAGGGAGAAGGTGGGCTGCTGTGGATCTGAGCTGGGATCCTCCTCAAACACACGGATGGCATCATCCCCACAAGCTGTGGCCAGGGCCCCTGTCAGCTGACACCTGGGAGGAACATGTGCATCAGTGAGTATGCAAGTGGCTCCTCCATCCCCACCCTGGCAAATTAGGCACAAGAGATTGGTTCTACAGTCCTTGGCCAGCTCTTCCCAAACTGCAGGCCTCAGCTAAACGCCTATTATTGAAAAGCTTCCCTAACTAACCACAGCCACAAATCTGTCCCCCCTGAATTCAAGTGCTGCCATCTAGGTTGGGTTTCCCCAGTCAACCCCAAAACTCCACGATTCTGAGCTGCATTTTCTTCACTTAGCCTAAGCAGTTTCCCTTGTCGTGAGCTATTCTTAACCATTTTTTTTGAACAGTACTAGGCCACTGAACTTCACCATACTTTATTTAAGGTCACTTTCGTTATTCCCAAACGTTTGCTAATATAAATAAAGCTTAGATGCACATCAACTATTTTCATTGCTTAGGATTTTTTCCTACAGACAGATAGTTATGGCCAGAACTGCCCTCTGACGAACTCTCCTAGATGAATGGTATGGCTTTTCTAGACTCCATAAGGGTAGAGTCAGTGTTAACCAACCATAAAAACCCCAGCCATGAGTCCCAATTTCAAGAATAAATATTTCTGGATGGTATGATGCCGTGACCACCCCCCATACCCACCCCTACCACAAGGCTGGTGCTGCCCTCACAGCCTAGATGTTAACATAGGTACAGGCCTGGGTCTGTAAGTCTGTTCCCCGCTCCTGTGAACCTCAGGCCAGCCAGCTCTGAGCTAGATAGTCTGCCCGATTTGAATAAATGAAAGCGGCTGCTCTCCATTTCCATGTACTCTCAAAGGTGGTAGAGAGACGCACGGGGTCTTGACTTCTCTAAAATCTCTCCAAATGGGCGGATGTGGGGATGGAGGTCTTACCAAGCAACGTCGTAAATGGTCCTGGAGTGGAAGCCTGACAAAGTGCAGATACATTTCCAGCTGGGGTCAGAGCCGCTGCATGCCACCCCTGCACAACAGACTTCTCTTGAGCCTAAGACATGTCTGTGTCCCGGGCATCTCAGGGGAGGAGATCCTAGTCTGCCCTCCCTTACCCCCACCTTCAATCTGAGACCTCATTTTCATTCCTCTGTCCCCATCCTTACTGATCTGCCTTACATACTGTGGCCAGACAGGGGTTTTTCCAGAATGCTGAGAAGGAAATGTCCTGTTTTTTAAAAACTTTTTGCTACGGACTATGTCTGACTAGTTGGCCTGTCTTTTAAGGCCACCAACCAGCCACCCCACCCGCCTTATTTCTCCCAGAATCCTTTACACCCTATCCTCCAACTAAAGGAATCCGGGTTCCTGACATAAATCTAGGCTTTTACGCCTTCAATGCCTTTGCTCATGTTGTTCTGTATTCACCCAGAATTCTCATGCTAAATTCCTCGTGTTAAAATCCTGTACACTTTCAAATTCAGATGAAATGGCTCCTCTTCCACAGTCTTCCCTGATTCTGCCAGTACTCACTTGGGAGCCCTCTCGTGGCACATGCCCTTTCTACCCCAATTTGCTGTGACTCATCTATATGTCTCAGACCCTTAGTAGACTATAAACCGCATGAAAGAGGAGTCTCCTTTAGCTCTCTGGCCCCTCACCTTGCTCGTTGTTTGGTAGATACTGGCGCCAGATACGCACAGTACGGTCATCACTGCAAGACGCCAGGCGCTGGCCACTGGGGTCAAAGGCTAAGCTCCAGACCGTGGATTCATGGCCTTCAAGGGTGGCATAGCATACCCAATCATCCTCTTCCTCCCGGTAGAGCTTCACTGTGTCATCATAGCTGGCAGAGGCTAACAGCTGGGGGTGTGGGGGAGAGAGGGAACACAGCACTTGTCTCTGTGGCTCAGGAAGTGCCTATTTCCAAGATCTCTCCCAGCTAGGACAGTCCCAGGGATCTGTCTCTATAAAGGGATTAAAAATACTTTTAGCCACAGATAGAGATCCCCCATAAAAGCCAAGTTGAGGCTGAAGAGGAAAGGAAGGCTGGGCATAACACTCCACACCAAAATTTCTTCCCAACGAGATAGCTCACCTCACACTTACCTCTTGGCTTGGGTGCCAAACCACATGCTTGACATCCTGTGTATGAGAGTTGAGGACACTGACACATTCATACTCATCTTCTTCATCAACTGTGGGAGGGGAAAAAAAAAAAAGGAGCCCGCCAGCTGACCCTGTCAGGGATATAGAGTCTGTTCACTGGCTTGCAACTGCGTCTGGAAGGACCTAGACTCACCTTCCCAGACCCACACACTCTTATCTCGGCTGCAGGTGGCAAGGAGGTTGCCAGAAGGAGCCCAGGCCACTGACTTGACCTCATTTTCATGGCCCTCCAGAGTCGTTACACACTGTGATAAAGGGAAGAGAGACAAGAATCAAACAGCTGAGACCCCTGGGGTTCTTCACATGGGTATAGCCCAGCTAGTCCAGGTTGGCTCAGGTTCCCGAAACAGCCCTAGGGAGCAAAAAGGCAACAATCCTGCTCCCATCCAGCCTGGTTACCTCAAAGTCATCCTGGTTCTTTTTCCAAATGCACGTGGTAGCATCGAAACTGGCAGAGGCTAGGTAATTGCCACAGGGAGACCAGGCCACCTTCCGCACAGTGCGCTGGTGGCCTTCGGAAAGGACAGATTTGCAGATCCAGCTGTCACCTAAAAGCAGAGGACAGGCCAGTCTCTGGAGCTGGGTGCACTAGAACGTGCAGAAGCACTATCAACGCCGTTAGATAATAGGGGCTAGTTGCGGGAGCCATGCTGGGCTCAACAGGCATATTTAACAACATGCTTTCAGAAAGCTGTAACTTCCTCTACTTCCTTTGGAGGCATCCTTATAAAACAAATCTGAGGAGTCACCTTCCTGATTTAAAACTGTCAATGGCTCCCAAATGCTCTCAGGATAAAATTTAAACTTCACCCCTGTGTCGCAAATTACTCTGCACGGTACATTCCTACCACCCTTCTCTTCTCCCTTTCCGGCCTCAGCAATTATCACAATCCCCTCGACAGTTCCAGCCTACTGACGTTTTTGCTTCCAATACTTGCCGACTCCTTTGCCCAAAAAGTCTTTCCCAGAGTGAACAACTTGAAGGCGGCCTCTCCCTCCTCCCCTTTAGCCCGTAACCCCATTCAGGGTCGGCTTGCCCCCAAGTCTGCGCACTCCCTAAGCCCGGCACCCACACTACGCGCACGCGGAACCCACGGCAGCAAGGGTCGCGCAGCGAGGCCGGGACAGACCTTCTGTTCCCCAGATGCGGACTCTACGGTCACCACCGCACGACGCCAGCAAGGTTCCCGCGGGGTTCCAGGCCAAGAACCAGCAGCGGGAGTCCGGATGTGCCGGGACGCGGGCCAGCAGCACCAGCGAGTCCTTCATGACGACCCGGAGCAGGGTGCGGAGGAGGTGGGCAGATGCAGGAGCGCCGATTACGAGTCAGTTGGTGCAAACCCCCGCGACGCCCACTCCGGCCTCCCAAGGCCTTCGGGTCCCGCCACTTCCGCCCGAAGGCCCGGGTCTTCCTGGGAACTGAAGTGCCCGCTACTGCGGCCGTGCTGCCCTCTGGGAGTTGTAGTCAATTTCCCCCCACCCCAGGAGGAAAGCACCGCGGGACAGTCTCGAACTACCAGTCCCGTGAGGCCCTGCGCAGGGAGCCGGCGGCGCGCCCGGGCTGTGACGCGCGCGGGGGACGGGGCGGGGAGCCGGAGGAGGCGGAGGCAGAGGTGGAGGAAGCCGGAAGTGGATCGGGCCCGGGTCGGTCCGGGCGTTGCGGGTTTGGGGCCTGAGATCGCTCGGCCCCCGGCAGCTGCGGAGCCCCTGACAGAACTGAGCGGCGCCATACCGGCCCTGAGGCCTGCTGACCGGTGAGGAACAGGAGTCGGTGTAGGGGAGGCTCCTTTCTGGCCACAGGTCGCACCCCGAGAGGACTGTTTCCAGATCCCGGGTCCCCGATCCCCGCGGCCCAGCCCGGTCCTCTACCCCTCGGCACTCTCTGGCCGAGACCCCGGATCTTTCTCTCATCAGTAGCAGATACTAGCGCCTCTACTCTGGCCTGCCCAGACCTGGCCGGCCCTCATCCCTCTCCGGGTCCCTATTCCTCACCTCCGCAGCCCCATTCCAGGGACCCTGTCCCCGCCCCCCGACTCCCTGCAGCCCTCCTGTCTATGCTTGGCCCCAGGTCCCACCCCCTATTCTCGAGTGTGGGCCCTGACAGCGCTGCGCCAGCCCCCCCCTTCTGTGAACCCAGTGCCTTGCTCTCCTCCCCGGGACAGGCAGGCTCAGCGCGCCCTGCGGAGGTCCGCGGCGAACAGCAGCGACCGCGGAGCGACGGCGGGCGGCCCCGGGCATGTACGCCCCCGGAGGCGCAGGGCTGCCCGGCGGGCGCCGGCGGAGGAGCCCTGGAGGCAGCGCTCTGCCCAAGCAGCCGGAGCGTAGTCTGGCCTCGGCTCTGCCGGGTGCCCTGTCCATCACGGCGCTGTGCACTGCCCTCGCGGAGCCTGCCTGGCTGCACATCCACGGTGGCACCTGTTCTCGTCAGGAGCTGGGGGTCTCCGACGTGCTGGGCTACGTGCACCCGGACCTGCTGAAAGGTGAGGGCGCTGCGCGCCGGCCCTCTTCTTTCTGAGCGATAGGGACCTCCTTGGTGGAGAACAGAATGCGGTGCGGGCTGGAGCAGAAATAGCCAGGGGCAGGAGCAGAAATAGCCAGGGGCAGGCACTTGGCTTTAAGAAAACACCCCCATTCTTGCCTGGTGTACATGCCCACCAGGTGGCTCTGTTTGGGGTCTGGCCCCTCATTAATTCTGATGTTATTCAGCCAGGCACCTACTTCTCAAGCCGTGCTAATCTGGACTGCTGTTATTTTAGGATTCTGCCTAAGGAAGGGCGCTGTATATCGAGAACTGATAAGGGTGCTAGGCATCACAATTAGCTGCCCCTTTATGAGGAACCTACGGAATATAGGAAGGTTTCTTTGGGGGCAGCCAGATGGAGGGAGGAAGAGGAACTTTTAGTGTGGCCAGATTTCAATAGATATTTTAGAGTTCTATCATAACTGGGTTTTTGCTAGAGAAAAAGGGAGTTTATGGCATTTTCGATAACCAGAAGTCAGTTCCATTGCCCCCTCGGTAAAAGGATTGGAATTTGTCTCTTGGAACCTTGACAAGCGGGTGGGCTCGAGTGAAGTAAGATTGCTTTGTTCTTCATCATGCTTCCTAGCCCGGTGGCCAGGAGAGGAGAAAGGGACTGTTCTCTTTACTTGGGCACAGGGGAGACCAAAATTTCCGGAGGTGGGTGTGGGCGTGGTGGGGGGGGGGCTGTCCCAGGGAGCCTCATAGGTTATCCTGCCCAGCCCTGTCTCCCAGTAATGAAAGTAAAGGCTGTGTGGTGGGAAGCAGGACTGCACTTGCCTGGCTTCTACCCCCAAAATGGTCAGAGAATCCCCCAAAGCCCTTAGTAACAGCACAGTTCATTACCTCCAAGGTCTTTTGGACCGTTTATGAAGGTCTTCATATTTTCTCCCTGGGCCACCCCATCTGTGATGCATTCCAGATGTTTACGTCCCTATGTATCGGAAGCATTAGCTATCTCCACTTTGCCTCTTTAAGGATTCCGGCACTGGGATTTAGTGAAAAGGTCAAATTCTCTCCTGTGCTTTGGATTATATGCCACTTCTGCAGGCCTAGTCTGAAAAACCCTATCCTTAGAGCCTAATGTTGTCTTTCTCTAAGAGTTCTCTTGCTGTTTTGAATCTCTCTGGAGTTTTCGATGTTTTAGGATAGTTTTGTAGAGAACAGGATGGCGGTTTCTTGTTTACTTCTACATTTCACCGTGATGAAATTTGCTGGTTGGGCTCACTGAGACCCAAGTTATACACACGATGGAGGCCTCGTGTCGTGCAGCTTTTTCTCTGGCGTGTAGCTGGTGGCAGAAAAGCCATCCAGCTTGAGTAGAGCCTGGATGGTTTTACCCTCAGCACACTACCTACCTTGGAGCACAGCTGCTGCCTTTCCATTACTTCATCTAGATCTTTGCCACTGATCATCTGCTGTTCCAGTGTAACCTGTCCCCTGCAAACTGGGAGAGAGTTCATGGTGCTTCCCCCCTTTCAAATCATTCCTGGAGAGGCTCACAGAATCTGTGTGATGGAGGGAGAGGCACTCTGGTCCCATGTCCTTATTTCAGAGGCCCAGCAAGCTGTGTCTGAGAGAAGTGAAGTGATCTCTCCAGGGTCACACAACTGGGGGCAGAGCTCAGCCTGCTGACATCTGTCGAGTCCAGTATAAAATGATGCTGTCTCCTATGTTTCTTCACCTTTGTTTTACTTGTGTGTCATAGAGAATGATCTCATGAGTGTTCCACATTGGTGTGCATCCTTGTCAAAGGCATTTAAAAAATAAAAACAAATTCTTGATGCAGGTTCTCTTTTGTTGACGTATATATTTACCCTTTCTAAGTAGTTTTCAAGCCAGATTTGGTCTTTTATAAAGCATGTTGCCTTAATCTTTACATTACATTTACTCATGCATTTAGCTATCTTACCCCATGGATAGTTTCAACCTACTTTTCCGTGGCCACCTTGTTGGCCATTGCAAGCTAGGAACATGTGGGCGTCCATTAATAAGGAAGGTACCAGTGGTACCTCATGAACTTTCAGAGAACAAGGCAAGGAATCAGGAGGTCCCTGATGGCTTCTCTTCTTCCTTTTCTCTGTACCTGTTGGGTTTTTGGTACCCCATGGGCCTTTAGGCATGGGCTTTCCTGTGCAATTATGTTGATCCTTAGGGCCTAACCCACGTCCTAGCATGAAAGCCTGGGATATTCCGTATCTCAGGAGGGAGCAGAGCTGTGGGGCACAGATCTGATGCCTATAGTTGCTACCAGAGGGAGAACAGGCCCTACCAGGTCTCTGCAGGTGAAGGGGAGTAGATGGGGCCGGCAGGCTTTGGAGCAGTGCCTTCCTGTTTCTCAGCCCCCCTTCTTGAGTCCCAGGCGTTGTGCTAAGCACACTCCATGTCTGGCTTTAGTTTCTTCCGAATATCTTTCTTTGGTAAGTACTGTCCTAACGTCCTAACCTCACTTCACAAAGGCTCAGGTGGTGGTGGACCTCCACTCATAGCACCGTACTTTGTGCACTCTAGGTTTCTTTTTCCTTCTATTGGAGCTGTCCAAGGCTTATTATCTCCCCACTCTAGTAGAGTTTTTCTCACAAGCCCAGCCAAAGCTGTGCTTCTTATCCCTCGTGGCCTCAGCCTTTCAGCTCAAGTTGGTGATCCTGAGGCAAAGCCACTCACCCTCTTGCTGTCACTTGCAGAGCCCCAGAAGGCTTTGGTAAATGCTGGCTGGCTCAAAAGATTTGGTCCTGAATTCTTCCACTCTCCAGGGGGTGCCTGCTTCTCACACAGCTCTTCACCCTGGGCCCAGGTCCATAGATATGCTCAGACTGCTAGTGGCCCCAGGCAGCAGAGCCCCAGATAATTGTTCCTTTTGAGCCCCAGTCCCTGCTATCAAGTGTGGCCAGCAAAGGGCAGCTCACAGCTTCAGGAAGCATCTTTGGAGAATGAGGAAGTTTGGGATTTGAAGTCAATGAATCACAGTTGACAACAAGCCACGAAGATCAAGGCCCTTCCAGGGAGGGCCAGTGTGCCTGCTGAGTGGTGACTAATGCAGCTGGCACTTTCAATGCCTGCCGGGCCTGTCCCCAGGGGCAGCTCAGCTAGAACCTTTAGTATCTGTGGTAATACCCAGCCAGGCACTAGAGGGCCCTGTTGGAGTCCTGTGTCAGAAGCCTGTCTGGAAGCTAAAAAGTCACAGTGAGCTGTGCAGGTGGGATAGATGAACTCTGAGAAGGATTGGGGCAATGGGGAAGTGCCTCTGACTCGCTGGGACTCCAGTGAAGGGCCAAGGGATGGAGGATGAGACAGAAGAAGGGAACTGTCCAGAAGCCACTTTAACCCTCCTGCCTGCAGGAGGAGGGGGTGAGAGCAATGGGCAGGTAGACAGGAAGAGCCAGGGCCTTCAAAACAAATCCAGCCCAGTGACTCACCAGTGACCTTGGGCAAAGTCAGTTCCTTGGGATCCTATTACACAGCAGCTGCCTTCTTCCCTGGTGACTGGAGGGGACAGTCAGCAATAATTACCAAAATAAACAGCACAACTGGAGAAGAGGATGTGTTCTCTGACTTACTAGAGTGTAGTAGACTGTACCACTGGTTTGAATTTAAAATTAGGACCCTGCCCCATATACCATTTCTCTCCACAAATAAAATAATACTTGGGGCGCCTGGGTGGCTCAGTCGGTTAAGCGTCCGACTTCAGCTCAGGTCACGATCTCACGTTCCGTGAGTTCAAGCCCCGCGTTGGGCTCTGGGCTGATGGCTCAGAGCCTGGAGCCTGCTTCAGTTTCTGTGTCTCCCTCTCTCTCTGCCCCTCCCCCGTTCATGCTCTGTCTCTCTCTCTTTCAAAAATAAATAAACGTTAAAAAATAAAAAAAAATAATACATACATAACATTTGGGGATTTTTTTTTTTTTCCCTTTAGCAACCCTCAAAGGAGTGGATATTCGTTGCCCTTCCTGCCATACTGATGTCTGGCAGGGGAGGAGAGAAACAGACATTGAGATCCTGACCCTGGGAGAGTCTGAGCTGAGTTCTAAGCATGTCTGCAATAACTCTGCCTGGCTTTTCTGTGTGCTCGGAGACTCTCTGATGAAAGACTTCTTGGGATATGAGGCAGACTCCTGGGGTATCTGTAAACATCACTCCAAGGGAAGTTTATTTTATTTTTTAAAACACTTTTTAATGTTTATTTACTTCTTTCTTTATTTATTTTTGAGAGAGAGACACACACAGAGTGCAAGCCGGGGAGGGGCAGAGAACGAGGGAGATACACAAATCCAAAGCAGGCTCCAGGCTCTGAGCTGTCAGCACAGAGCCCATCGCAGGGCTCGAACCCACAAACCATGAGATCATGACCTGAGCCAAAGTCGGACGCCCAACCGACTAAGCCACCCAGGCGCCCCTACAAGGGAAGTTTACATTTCGCTTCCCCACCACGCCTGAGGGTTTACTCACAGGCAGTCATGTTGAAACAAAACTCATTTGAATTTTGGGTTAAAAGCTCTTTCTCTGTACCACATTATCACTCTTGTGGGCAGATTTTCAGTCTGGCTTTAGTTGGCTCTTCCCTGGCCCACACTGGCTGACGTGTGCAGAGGAGGAAGTACCAGTGGAAGGAGGAAAGGCACGCCGGAGATAACACAGCTGTGGCCCAGCCATAACAGCCCCAGTGCCGAGAGAGTGGGCCAGTGGCAGTCCGTACAGGCCCATTCCTGGCATGGTGTGAGTTGACTCTTTCAGCACACCCCTTCATAGAGGGAGCAGGTGTTACTGCTTTCATTTGCTAGATGAGAAAGCAGGGCAGTTAAGTGACTTGCTCAAGGTAACACAGAGTCTGTGGTCGGTCTAGGATTCGGTGCCTTTCTGGCGTCCCCACTGCTTTTAAGAGCCAGATTGATGGCTGCAGAAGCCCAGACCACACCGAGCAGGTTTTGCCCAGTAATTCCCACTTCTCATGGCTCAATGACCCAAACCTTTCTTGCCTAGAAGAGCTTTCATGCTTCCAGCTGTTCCGTTAGTGAGCTCAGCAGCCACTGGCTCTGAGGATGGCTCTGACAGCATTCGTATTAACTTCTGACCCTTCGTTCAAATACCGCTCTTTAGGATTTGATTGATTACTTCCATTAGGAAAGAATGAAACGGCCAAGTCTGGTGCTTGGTGATTCCAAGCCTCATGATGCAAGGGAGGCTGATGCGGGTTTGGAGTCTTAACTCTGCTGTGTGACCTGGAGGAAGTCCCTTGACCTCCTGGAGCCTCCGATTCCTCATCTGAGCTGTGTGATGAATCCCCCAGTGTGGAGTGAGGCTTACCTAAAGTAACACTTTTTTTTTTTTTTTAAAGTAGGCTCTACACCCAATGTGGGGCTTGCATTCACAACCCCAAGATCAAGAGTAACATGCTCTACTGATCAAGCCAGCCAGGTGCCCCAACTAAAATAATGTATGACCCATCTGTGCACACAGGCTATTCCTGGAGGGGTACACAAGAAACCACCAATAATATTTGTCTCTTGGGTGGGGCAGTTGGGCATTTGGAAGGGGAGGGACGTCCTCTCTGAAGCTTTTTATCATGTGCAAGTCTTCGTTATTATTGAAATAAGTGTATTATGAAACATAAGACATATAGGAGTGTATATAATAAATGTACATTTTTAAGGATGGTAATAAAATGGACATCCTGTACTCCCTGTGCAGCCAAAGAAAGTGTCTGAAGCACTGATGTATTACTTTTTTCAGTTAAAACTAATTGTTAAAATTTAGTTGATTTTTTTTTTTAAGTTTATTTTTGAGAGAGAGAGAGCACGTGTGCACATGTGCGTGCATGTGTGTGAGTAGGGGAGGGGCAGAGAGAGAGGGAGACAGAATCTCAGGCAGGCTCAGTGCTTTTTGCACAGAGCCTGATGTGGGGCCTGAACTCAGAAACCTCAAGATCTTGACCTGAGCCTAGATCAAGAGTCAGATGTTCAACCAACTGAGCCACCCAGGCACTCCGAAATTTGGTTTGTTTATTTATTTATTTATTTATTTTGATAGAAAGTGCAAGTGGGGGGGGGGGGAGAGAGAGAGAGAGAGAGAGAGAGAGAGAGAGAGAAAACCCCAAGCAGGCTCCATACTCTCTGTGTGGAGCCCCATGTGGGGCTCAAACACAGGAACCATGAGATCGTGACCTGAGCAGAAGTCAGATGCTTAATCAACCGAGCCACCCAGGTGCCCCTAGTTGATTTTTAAGAACCACAATTAAAGCACCACTCAGAGTGTCTGGCCACATTAAGTAATGCTGCTGAAATCAGAACACAGCCTGCTGCAGCGCCGAGTGTGATGTAAGCCCTTACACCCTGCCGCTCTCAGGTTATTCTTGGAAGCACTAGAAGAAACACTTTTGTCCCGTCCTGTCCCGTCCCTGCTATGTGCCATGTGGAGCCCAAGAAGAACTGTCTCAGAGAGCTTTTAACAATATTCAAGCAAAGGCAGGAGACAGCCTCCTGCCTCCAGGAGCTTTTCTTTCAGTGAGGCCTGTGGGTTTCTAGAGTCCTTCAGGCCATAGCGCTGTCTTAGGCGATGCAGGGCTGGGTTAAGCGAAGGCTGGTCCTGGTTGCTGGCAGAGCTCACTCATAGGCAAGCCTCTTAGCAGCAGACGGTTTCCCAGGCTGGATGATTGGACCCAAAACAGATGGTCAGCTGACAAGAGAGTGGCAGATAGCTCTGGGGCGGCTTAATGAATGATCTGCAGCCAGATGGAGGCATAGGAGTCCTGTGTGAGCTCAGCCAACATCTGCCGGGTGAATTCTGAGCCTGAGGCAGGGAATGCATGCTGTCACAAAGGCCCAGAGCCTCTTGGTCTGGTTCTTCAGGGTGGGAGGCCAGACCCTCTGCCCAAGACCCAGTGATGCCAGTGTCTGTTGGTTTGAGCCTGCCTTGTGGGGTTCAGGTCGTCTCTCCAGGTTCCTGGACTATTCTTCAGCAGTCCACTTTCCGTCATAGGTCTGGGGTCAGTGTTTCTTGGAATGTAAGGCCTGGCCCACCTGCCTGGGAATTACCTGGGCTGCTTGCTAAAATCCAGATCCCTAGGCCCTGCTTCAGGCTGAGAGCTCAGAATCTCTGGGGCCTGGGAACATGCTCTCAGCCAGCACCCTTGCGATTTTCATGTGAACTAGATTGATGACCATCATCCCACAGCCTGTCAGCCTCAGCGTCAGATCAAGACTCAGGAAAGAAGCCTATAGTCTAAGTCCTGCCGGCCCTTTCCAAATTGCCCTAAATCAGTTGGTGACCCATGGCCTAAATGAAAGAAGAATTTGCCCATGGTTAGAATAGAAGGGGGAGAGTTAGTGAAGGCCCATTTCTTTCTACCAAAGCCTAAAATGGTTTCTTCTTGGATGGGCCTTTATTCTATGTGATTCTGGGAGCTCTAGTAGTTTGCATAGATATACAATGGAACAGTGTTGTCTAGATGATTTTTTTTTTTTTTAAAGAAGTTTCTAAAGTCCTAGAAGTTTGCTGTTTGTGTCTGGTGATGGTTGTCATCCTGGGACCTCCCTTCTCCATGACCCTGGGGACTCTGAGTGTTGGGGCTCTTGTTTCAGCATCTTCCTTTTTCTTGGTTCACTCCCTCGTTTGGGTAGAGCATGCACCCCTCCATGGCTTTGCCCTCATTTTAGAAGGTGTCGGGGGCTGTCAATTTCTGAGTCTGTTAGGCTTTTGTGGCGTAAACGAATTGCTTCTTAGCTTTTCCCCCATCTGGGAAAAGCTTATCTAGTGGGCTACCTGGGCTTACCTGGTGCGTTAAGTCCATTCTGGGTAGTTCTAACTCCTTTTAATTTCCAGAATTTTGTTTTGCCCCTCTCCTCTTTGTGTGGGTTTATGCCTTAAATTTTTTTTCTTTTGTTTTAGTAGCGGGCAAGGAGGGAGCAAAAATAAATGTGACATACTAGTCTACCATCTTTCCTGGTTTATTTAGCACTCTTTTAATTCTCTGTTTTTCTAAACTGCTTCAACTTCTTTTTGAACAAGGGAATGAATGAGTGGCTAGATAGACAATCAACATTAATCGGCCTCTGGCCTTAGCCTCTTTGGCCGTCCCAGCTCAGAAGTCAGTGGGCTTTTCCTGCCAGCCCAAAGCACGCTTTTAGCAGTGTGGGTTACCATGTCAGGCTAATCGTCAAGGTCTTTACAAATGGTTAGCAGAGGGTGGCAAGCACGAGGAAGTGGAGCCCTTCACTCAGGCTGATTTTGTTGGAAAGGGAAGAAGGACCTGAGGCTCATGGGAGCAGTGACCAGGGTTCCTGTCTGCTGTTCCATCTCCTGTGGAGGCCAGCTGGAGCAGGAGCCAAGACTGCTCGGTCCAGTACTCCCCTGGTTCCCCAGGACTGTGGTAGAGGGGGATAAACACCTCCCAGCGGGAGGCTTTCTGCACCAGGGTGTTGCTTGGGGCCCTGAAGATCTGGTTCTTCCCCTACAGACTTCTGCATGAATCCCCAGACAGTACTGCTCCTGCGGGTCATCGCCGCCTTCTGCTTCCTGGGCATCCTGTGTAGTCTCTCTGCGTTCCTCCTAGATGTCTTTGGGCCCAAGCATCCAGCTCTGAAGATCACCCGTCGCTATGCCTTCGCCCACATCCTTACAGGTAAGCTTGGGCCTGCTCACGGTGGGGAAGGAACTGCCACAGGGCAGAGGCACCCCGTCTGGAGTTGCAGTTGGGGTCCTAGGGGCTTCTGTGAGCAGACACCATTCCAGATTCTTATTTCAGCTTTAGCCTTTCACAAAGCATGGAGTTGTAATAGCAGCTTGTTTCTTTCGTTCGCATTTATGCCTGCCAGGGCCACAAAGCCACTCGGCCCAGCTGTGGAGAGGGAATATTGTTCGTATTCCACAAGAAATCTCTGTGCTCTCTAAGAACTGGAGTCGAAGCTCAGCTGGGGTTCACGGGGCCTGGCACAAGCAGGGAAGGAAACCGGGGTGTCTCACTGTATCTCCCCTGGAGTACCTGGTCTTATCGCATTCTCCTCTTCCTGCTTCCCTGCATGCCACCTTTCTCTATTAGGTGCAGCCTCTGTCCTCCCTCATGACTGGGCTGCTGTGTTGATTTGACTTGTGGTGGTGCCTATTCCACCCCCAAACTGCATGAGCTGGTCTATCCCTTTCAAACACACAGTGACTTATAGCAGCCTGATATCCCAATTCCAAATTCTTGAGACGCAGAGACTGACTGGTCAAGAAGGGGTCGGGCATCTGGGCCCAGCCCCAGCCTGAGAATTTTCCTGGCCAAGAGAGCTCCCCATGGCAGTGTCTGGAGCCGGGCAGGTTCTCTGAGAATGAGGTTTGGGCGGAGAGGCTGCAGTTGGTTCTTTGAGCATCCTGGCTGCAGGGTGCCTACTAATTCCCATGCTGTCGCTCTGTCCCCCAGTCCTGCAGTGTGCCACTGTCATCGGCTTTTCCTACTGGGCTTCTGAACTCATCCTGGCCCAGCAGCAGCAACATAAGAAGTACCATGGCTCCCAGGTCTATGTCACCTTTGCTGTTAGTTTCTACCTGGTGGCAGGAGCCGGTGGAGCCTCGATCCTGGCCACAGCAGCCAACCTCCTGCGCCACTACCCCACAGAGGAGGAGGAGCAGGCCCTAGAGCTGCTCTCCGAGATGGAGGAGAACGAGCCCTACCCAGCAGAGTATGAGGTTATCAACCAATTCCAGCCGCCCCCGGCCTACACACCCTAATGCCGGCCGAGGGCTTTCTGCCACAGCAGCCCCTCCCCACTCTGCGGCGCTTCTCACCCCCAGAGGAGCTCCTGTCCCCAGCAGGCCTCACTGGTAGGATCCTGACCATTTCACCAAACCTTCCCAGGAGAGACTCTGCCTTTAAGGTTGTTCATGTATCCCTGCTCTCGAAACCTGGGATTCGCGGATTTTATATAATGCACTGTTTCCCCTTTTGTCACCTTCCTGTCCCTTCGCGGTCACTAGTCATTACCAACCAGGGATGGTCATACAACTTTTCTCCCTTCATGGGCCGTATCTTCGAAACTGGGACTTTCCTTGGGATGCTGCTGACAGTGGACAGTCCCAGATAGAAGTGTCAGCAGGTGCAAAGGGAAAGGGGGCTATGCCCTGCAGGCTTACTTCATAACAGTCCGTGTTTGTCCCACAGTTGTAACCCTGGACTGACCCCACCCCCCCATTCCTTCTTGGAGGGCCCCAGTACCGGGCCGTCCACTCCACGGAATTCTCTGCACTTTAGTCTTTGGACTTCCCATTACGTGTGTTCTGGTTTTATGGGAAGAAGGAATTGCTGTCGGGAAGCAGAGCCAGTGCTCTCCCCGCCCTGCCCTTGCTTGGGTGACTGGAGCCCAGGCAAAGAGAGCAGCAGCTGGCGTGGGCCTGAGGCCTGAGGCCCCCCTGGTGCCCATAAAGGATCAGAGTGAGGGGGGCCAAATCTCCCTAGCCCCTTCACCTTTTAAAACGTGAGTGGTTTTAGAAGGATCAAGCAAAACCAACCAACAGCAACAATATTGTTTTTAAACTAGCGACCAGACTGTTGTCGTTTTTTCAGACACGTATCCCATTCCTTTTGGCTCAGCAGTGTTTGGGGCCACCACTCCTCCCAGGTAGTTCCTCCCTGAACCTCTCCCAGCAGAATGCAGCCTCTTCCCTTGCTCCCTCCCCTGCAGTGACCCGGCTCCCTGGGCCCTTCCTGTGGAACCCAGAGCCCTGGCAGCCCCCGAGGGGCTGAGGACTGTGGCCTGGCTGGCCGGCCAGCGTGGTGCTCCTCAGGACTGTGGCACTGAGATGTAACCTGGCCTCCGTGCAGGAACAGGGGCCACAGTAGGGCAGGAAACCCGCCACTCTCCACATTGGAACCGCCACCAGTGGGGTCCCATCGCGTGAGGTGTCAACACCACCCTGTCAGACTAACGGACCTGGCTGTGTCCTTCAGGCTCAGTGTGTCCCCTGGACTGTGACTTGGGGCAACGGCTTGCTGAATGCCCCTCTCCTCTTCTCGAATGTACTCTGTCTGGTCTAGGAGTGTGCCGCTGGCTCTTCCTTGCCCAGCCATCACTCTGGCTATCCTGTTTGCCACACATAGCTTTGGGTCTGGCTGGAAACTCTGCCCTGAGATCTGGGGCACAAGTGGGAGAAACGTGAGAGATCTTCAGCGTGGATCCAGATGGCCGGGTTTCTTTGGAATCAGTGTCCAATGCCGAGCTGAAAAGCAGATTGGATCCCAATTTCCTTTCACGGGCAACAGACCAAACAAGACCGGAGAATGGACACCACTGTTGAGTTGGGGCTAGAAAGGGACTGTCTTGTGTCTCGTCCTTCTTCAGCCTGTCGTCCTGGGGACATCTGGACAGATGCCTGCGTGGGAGGTGAAGACCATGTCTGTGCACGAGTGAGCGGCTTCCTGGAGTTCACTGTGGTGCCAACGTGTGTCCCATGGTGACTCTCACACTCTTCCAGACTTTTCGGCAAGAAAGACCGCAGTATGATACCTGAGCACAAAGCCAAGGAGCTAAATTAAGTCTTACGTCTGTCTGTAAAGTCCGAGTTTGCCTTTGGTAGATCTCCAGGGTGTGGCCAGCTCTCTCAGACCGTGGGTGTCCAAGCAGGCAGACCAAGAGACCGGGCACCAAACACGCATGCCAAAGTGACCAGTCATCTCATGAGGACCCAGACATGACCCTGTGGACCGTTCCATGTGATTTGGAACCCACTTTTTATTAGTTCCCCATACCTCTGGCCTTTCTCTTTTTCCCTGCCATCCTGACACTGATAGTTTGTCATATATATCCCCCTGGTTGTGTTTTTTTTTTTCTAGAAAAAAAAAAATTAAAAAGCAAAACAAAACAAACTACAAATAAGAATGTAAATGCCAGTGGCTCCCTGTCATTTTTCTGTTGCAGTTTCCCTGATTTGGTTTGTTCCCTTCCTCTTAGAGAAGCAGGAGAAATTGATGAAGTGTGTAATCAAATAAAAAGAAAAGAAGGGACTTGCATGTGCTTACTCCATGCAAGGCATTTTCACCCCTAAGACCCCCCCCTAATCCTGAGACCTTCCACACCAGGGTCCCAAGGGTAGGAGCAATAGACACCTCCAGCCCGGTCCCTGTCTTCAGACCCTGAGCTCTTCTCTGCAGCTGCTGGTTAGCTGCAGAAGAGAAAGCTGCTTCTGAACCCCAGCCATGATGAGGAAAGGAATAGACTTCTTTAGAGCTAGGACTTAGAGAAGTTGCTGCACTTCCTTTTGAAACCACAGGGAATGATTACTTACTTACAGGGAGAGGCATGCGAGTGGAGACAGTTCCAGGAGTGTAACTTGTAGAAGGATCCTGCCTTTAGTGTCCACGCCTCACGTGGCCACCCATCTTCCCTTCGTTCAGCCGACACACTAGGCCAGATGTATATCATGGCAGAAGGGTTTAGGGCTCCCTTTGAGGAGCAGCCTGTTTAGGTGTTCTTTTTTTTTTTTTCCCCCTTTGGAAGAATACACATCTTTCCTGAAAGCTAGGATGTGCTCTGTCTCATTTCATTTCAGATCTTTACAAATGGCCCATGTTGTATACGAGGCGCCCTTAGGCACCATGAGAAGCAACAAGATGACCAGTGGCCCCCGTCTCCAAGAATTTTGTATTCTTAGTTCAGGAGATGGTCTTGTTCACAAACAGGCAGTGAAGTAAGTGGTCTAATGGACAGTTGGGGAAAGTGCTGTCTCAAGAGGGGAGGCTGGTTATGACTTGAGCGATTACAAAAGGCTTCACGGAGGAGGGCAGCTTGAACCAGGCTTACCGTGAGAATTTGGAGGTAGGGTGTGGGGAGTTGCCACTGAAGGAATGGCGAGCAGGAGCACAACTGGAGGCCCGGATGTAGTGAGAGAAGAGGTTAGAAAGGTGAGAGGCCCATTGAAGGCACTAAAAGCAGTGGGGAATCCTGGAAAGGTTTTGAGAAGAGACAGGAGGGATCCAGGTTTCTTTTAGTGACTGGTGACAGTGTGACGGAGGCCCAACTCCTGTTAAGTGTCAGAGCCTGAGGGTGTGGGAAATGGGAAGTGGTGTGGGGGCCTGGAAGCTTGCGGAAGGGGAAGAGAGCAATCTCATGGCATGGAGGCAGAGTCAGCAGTGTGGGCTTAGAAGGGCTCACAGATGAGAAGATGCAGGATGTGAAGGGCAGCAAGGAGAGAACCTTGGAGAACAGAGGAAGAGGTGGTTGGGTCTTGGGGAAGAGCAGTTTTCTTAAAATAACTAGAAAATCTTCAGCTGACATCTCACCCACAGATGTCTACACCATCAGCCACTAAACTCATAGGTCACAAGGTTCTGTGGGGAGATAAAGGAACTAAAAAACTTTTTGGCCCTTGTTTCCAAATAGCCCGAAATCTTCTCCCCTGCATTTTTTTCTGGGAGTGGCATTTTAGTTACGTTTGGGAGGCACATGGAGGGGAGAAAATGACTCTTTGAATGGTGTACCTAAAGTGAAGGCACTCTATTAGGTGCCCACTTTGAGAATTAATGTAACAGTTCCTCACTTTGGGGAAAATGCTTGGCTTTGCTGCTGTGGGCAGGGGAAGTTTCCTCAGGAGAGATTTCAGCGGTTTCTTAAAGCTCAAGGATTTATGTTGGCCTGGTCTGCCCACTCAGCTGAGTGGGGAAAAAAAAAAAAAACACAGTGAATGGTGAGGGGCTTTGTAACATGAGTTCAAGAAGACATAGAGGCCCCTCAGCCCTTTGGACAACCATGTCTCTGGAGAGTTTGGTGATGTAAAACTTTCAAAGAGACATCTGTGGTTCCATTCCATCTTACTTAAGGGCTTGGAAGGCTCTGAGAATGGTGCTGGAGTTACTGGGCCTGCAGGCAGCCCTGTTTGGAAGCTTCCAGTTCTCTTGGTCTCTGTAGCAAAAATGGCAGCTAGCCTTGTAAAGGACCTTCCCTTAATGGCGAGGTCTGACAAGACCCTGTAATTCGGTCCTCCACCTTGGTGTTACCTTCCTCTTGGGGTTCTCTCACCCAGATTTCTGGTGCCCCAACTATTGGCAGAGAGGTTCCTTGTGGAGTAACACTGGGGTGGTGGGTGGGTTTCGTTTTCAAAAGGGAAGGCCGTCCCTTATTCATGCTTTCCCACCTGTTTGCTTCCTTGTGCTCTAGTAAGAGTGGTGAGAGAAATTTGTGCATATGTTCACTTGAACACACAGACTATTAGGTTGCACAGGCCTTATGTCTTGTTTTTTTTACATTAGTTAGGGGCAGGGAGGCTTGCTTTCTTATGCAATGTTTCACTCACCAAATGAACATAGTGTGCTTTGTGAAGGATGCAAATATATGAATTCATACAATCCTCGTTCTTGAGGGCCTTCTAGTCCAGCTGTCAGGAAAGAGGAAATCTACAAGACCTGCAGAGACCTGACAAAAGCAGTTTGATGCCCCTTGAGACTAATGGTCTCGGAAGGCTTCATGAAGGAGAGAGTTAATACAGGCATTGAAGAATGGGCAGGTTCTCATGAGAATAATGTAATCAATGGTGTGACGGTAAGAAAGGGACAGGCTTTTGCGGGGGGGGAGGGGGGGGAGCAATGAGTCAGTGTTTTGAAGTGATAACCCACAGGAGGAGAGTAATAAGGTGGAGGGACCCAGCCCGTGAGGGCCTGGAAAGCAAAGGTTTTGTCAGAATACTTACAGCTCCAAGATACAGAACTCTTAACACAGAACTATCTTAATTAAATGGAATTTATTGGTTTGCATAACTGAAACAGTGACTTGGCGGGATCCAAGTACTCAAATGATGATGTCAAGACACTATTTCTCTCTCTCTCTCCGTTCTCATGGGCTCAGGTAATTTCTCCCCAAAGGTGGTGAAGATGGTCAAAGCAGCCCTAGGCTGTTACTAATCTCTTGTTTAAGGACCGGGATGTCTCTTTTGCGAAGGGATTTTGATCTGGTTCTGGAAGACTTGACCTGAAGTGCTTTGGCCTGGCAGCTCAAGCTGTATCCTTGATGACAAGAACACATGTTTTCCTGAATTGTTTTTAGGTTGTGAATTAGGGGAAACTGCCTGCTATGAAAAGATCTCACATACGGATGGATGAATAAGTGGATAAATATTGTAAATACTTTCCGTTCTAAATAATAGATGAATAGAGCTTTGGGTTACATACCATTTTGAAGCAAGGAGAAGGCAATTACTGCTGCCTCTTAGCCTGACCGTTGGAACCCAGGGTTTGCATCAGTCTTAGACAACTTACTTTCCAAGTACTGGGGAAAAGGCACCAAGGCATGGGCATCAAATCCTAATTAATTTAGAGTGGGCCCATTTAACTCTCTGGGGAGTGCCTGAGAAGTGATTTTTACAAATGCTGCTAAACCAATAAACTGGTGCTTCCTAACTGCCAGATCCCCAAACCGGGAGAGATGTCTAGTCTAGGACCTGGAGTCTGCATGAGGAACCTGCCACGAGGAGGGATGGGTCAGAGGGCAAGGGCATCTGCTAAGGGATACCAGAGAAAGACATCTGGAGAGGGGAGTATTCAGGGCCCCTAGCACTTTCTAGGCAAAGAGAGTCCATGAGCCGACTCCCAATACCAGTTCTCTGGACAGACAGACTCTATTGATCTTGAGGACAGAGTTGGGTTCCCTGGGCAGCAGACTGTGAGATAAAGATTAGTATGTGATGTGGTACTGGGGGTGTTCTCTGGTTCAACACCTATGGAGGAAGGGAAGGAAGCAGTCCTGGTCAGAGGGAGAAAGTGGGGTGCAAAGTCATCTCCACAAAGGCCTGACCCCACAGAGTTCTGAAGCTGGGATGATGGCCTTTTGAGTAGTCCTGAATTGGGGTGGGGGGACCAGGCCTTTATATGCTGGCTTCAGCAAGTCACTGGACGCATGCCCCAGAGAGGAAGGTGTTACCTCGGGCGAGGAAGCTCCATCACGTGAGGGCAATTCCTAGAGGACTGGTAACTGAGGGCTGTCAGCCAACAACACTCCAAGTACCTAGGAACAAGAAGCTCTTCAGTCATGAAGGTGGACCTGCAATGGCATATCATGGTGTCCACTATTCCTTCTGTTTACTACTCATATCCACTTCTTTGTATAAGTTTTGGGAGCAGCTTGATTTTTCTGCAGGAAGCTGATGGTTCATGGGATAAGCCACATTTCCCACAACAGCTGGTCTCGAGGCCCCAACTAGATAACATCATCTTCCTCTTCTATGCATTTTCGATGCTTCTCACCCTCAGGAAGCACTTACGCTGAGTGCCTAGTCACCGTGTTCTTTTCTGGCCATAGTTGCTGCACTTCTCTATTTACTCTCAACATTGAGCAATGGTGTAACAAAGACACAGCCAGCTGGACTGTCTGGGTGCTAACAAAGTATCTTCCTCTTTGCTCCCATTGTGTAACTGTAGCCCTGGCTCTTCCTGATAATCAGGGTCAATTACTGCTGCTAGGATGGTGACGCCTGCTCCTTGCCTGCTGGCCCCTTGGCATAAGGAGCTCAAAGTGTCTGGTGGCACCTGAAGGTTAAAGTTGAATAGGATTTTTGTTATAGCCCCTGGTGAAAATACTTCCATTTTGGGAACCAGGGCCTCAAAACCCTCAAAGTCCACAGGTGCAGTGAGAAATACCCAATGGGATCACTGGGCTTAATGGTACGTGAAGCCACTCCTACTTCCACCACTTGCTTCTGGACCTATCTGTTCTTATTGGGACATAGCACCATACTGACTGTTGACAGAGTGTACATGGTATCATGGAAGGTGGTACCCTATCCTTAGTTGGTATCATCTCTGTGCCGGGACCTCAGCTATGCCTTTAGTCTACTTCTTCTGTTCATGCTGGCATCTGGATGGTATAGAATGTGATAAGGCCAGTGGATCCCATGGTCACGTGCCACGGTCATGCCTCCTTTGCTGTGCAATGGGTCCTTTGGTCTGATGCACTGTTATATGGGATCCTATGTCAATAGGTCACACATTCAGTAACACTCAAAAGATACTGGTGCTGGCTGAGACCCTGCAGGGAGAAAAAAGCAAACACCCAGAATGTAGCAATTTCAGTCAAAATAAATTGTTGCCTTTTCCAGGATGGAGAGTATCCAACGCAGTCAACTTGTCATCCAGCCTGGTTGCTCTCCTTGAGGAATATTGCCATTTGGGGGGCTCAGCATTGGATTAATTGCTGGTAGTTTGGGCATTCAGCAGTGGCCTCAGCTTTTGTGAGTGGAGCCTATGTTCTTGGATCCATGTATTACTCCCATTCCTGCTACCATGGCTGCTCCATTCACATACCCATTGTGCTGGTACTGAGGGGGCTGATAGCATCTGGGGGCCATCAACTGGCAAGTTATTCTTCCTACTTGTTCTTTAGGGCCTCTTTCCGGGTAGATACTCTCTGCAGGGCATCTGTACACTTCTTGTCTACTCAGAGTCCACCTATATACTCCTCTCTCTCCCAGACCTTTTGTTTTTTTTTTAAGTTTATTTTTGACAGAGACAAAGACAGCATGAGTGGGGAGGGGCAGAGAGCAGAGACAGAGAATCCCAAGCAGGCTTCATGCTACCAGTGCAGGGCCCAATGCGGGGCTTGACTCACAAAACCGTGAGATCACGACCTGAACAAAAACCAAGAGTCGGACATGTAATCGACTGAGCCACCCAGGCACCCTTCTCCCAGACCTTCTTGTCTTTTTTTTTCATGTGCACTTATTTTTGAGAGAGAGCAAGTGAGCGCATGTGGGGTGGGGGGTTGGGTAGAGAAAGATGGCGACACAGAATCTGAAGCAGGCTCTAGACTCTGAGCTGTCAGCACATAGCCTGATGCAGGGCTCAAACTCATGAGCTGTGAGATCATGATCGGATGCTCAGCTGACTGTGCCACCCAGGTGCCCCTTTTTGTCCAACTTTTCTTTCTCCTGCCAGGTCCCCAGGTCCCCAGTCAACCAGCCAAATCAACTGCCAGTGCTGTGAGTCCATATATATTTTAACTACTGCTACATTTCCACACAAAGTGAATGGCCAGGTGCACCACTGAGGATTTATCCTTTGGGAGAATTTTCCTAGCCACTGTCTTTCAGGATCACCTCAGGGTGGGGCTATAGTACAGACACAGTTCATTTTCTACTTGCATCCACGTACCATTCAGACCTATCAGCAAATTAAATTTTGCTTTTTTTCCTTGTTAGCTGATCAAAGGGACCTCACTTCCTATGTAACCATAGGTATGAGTTGAGGGCAGAGGCGCTGGTGCAAAAACGGTAAGTGACATGAATGTCTAGGTCATCTGCTGGTAGAGCTTACTTGTGCCCCTGATCCTGTCCATACCCAATTCTGGATGTACTACTTCTGTCCTGCTATGAATCAATGCTGGGCCTATTTAACTTTATGTTTTAGTAGGTCTAAAGGGCAGAACCTAACTTACACAAGAAAAGCTCACGATGAAGAATTTGGGGCCAACAAAAGTATACAAAGGGAATAGTTTTTCAACTTGTTCTGGGGATACACAAGCAAAAAGTTTGTGGATAACGGATTGGAAGGGAGGTCAGGCTAGAGAATACTGTTAGGGCCTCAACAGAAAAGTAGAAGAGAGAATGGTGTAGAAGAAATTGATCTATAAAATTCTAAAGTGGAAGAATTGGTAAGTTGGTACAGAAATGGAGACAGCAAGCATATTTATGCCATCCTTTTAAAAAACAAAATCACAGCTGTGAAAGGAAGGAGAGAGGTGGTCTCTGAAAAGAGGATGAGTTAAAGGTCTCTTTTTCTCAAAGCTTTTCTGAAGATGGACTTATGTTTATGTACTGAAGGAAGAAGCAGTAGAGATGGAGAACAATGGCTAGATTTGAGGGTTAGAGGGGCTCAGCTGAAGTTCTTGAGAACTCATTTTGATAAACAAAACAAAAACAGAAAAGAAAAAAAAAAAAAAAACCAACCAAAAAAGCAGAAGTGCTAAGCTTTTAATCAAGGGAGGAAGACAGTAGGAGAGTCCAACCTTTCTCCACACAGCCCCCTCCTGGCCATCACTGGGAAAATCCTGACTCAAAGTTTCAAATACTGTTTTCTGTTATATACCCATTTCTCCTTACCTGCTTTCTGGGGAAAATAAATATCAATACCAATCCCCGGAGTAAAAGCAGACAGTCTGGATAGGGTAGATCTAAACTTCAGCTTCCAGTAAAGTTTGATTTTTTTTCTCTTTTTAGAGAAACATTTTTTATTAATCTCTACAACGGTTCAAATAGCTACCGTAAGAGTAAAATTTCTAAATGCATTGTCTTGGAATGAGCACAACCCCTTTTGTAGCAAGACGTCCTTTTACATATTTTTTCTCGTCCCTAAGGTACCTGTAAGAAAAAAAAAAGGAAATAATTTAGTGTAAGGTTTTCCTACTGGACATCCAACAGTTGTATTAATGAGATGGGTACAGATTAGTAATTTGATGGCTTTCGAGATCGTTTAGCCAGGGTGTTCACGGGTGGTGCAAAGTAGGTTTTAGGAGACCTGTTTACCTTCTCACGCTAACATCTTTGAGTCAAAGAGAGTGGGACAGCTACTACGCGAACTAGGGCATCTGTCCCAAGTAACTCCATTCTGCTGCCCTTTTACCAAAAGGTTTTTCAATTTCCAGACTGACAGGCCACCTGCCCACGTAGCTCTCTGGAAAGTGTCCTAGGCTCTAAGGATGCCACATCGGCCCACTCTAGCGACGTGGGGTTCAGAGAGAAGATGAGTGCTACGACTCCGACCCTCGGAGACCATCCCAGTACCTTTGGTTATTAAAAGCGCTTCCGGGAGAGGCCAGCCGGAGAGATCGAAGAAGGTATTGATGGCAGCTGCTTCTAGGCCTCAGCAAGGTCTCCATTCACCAAAGGAGTCTACACCGTCCCGCCCTCTCCTCACCCGAACCTGGACACCCCCAACGTCCCGCAGAGGCAATACCAAGACCCCATTCCACCCAAGATTCAAAGTAGTGAAACAGGAGACGCTCCCCCGCCTCTCAAACCAATTGAGCACTGCGCAGGACTCTAACTGACACCTGGTCGCGCCCCCCCGCGGGGTGGGGTCTTTTGGTCGGAATATGGCGGCTGCGGCGGGGTCTACGGGTCACTTTCCGAGGCGCCCTTGACTGGCTCTCCGCCGCGCCACCTACCTTGCTAGCTAGGGGCCCGGCGCGCTACACGAAGGGGCGGGAAGGAGCGCTGACGAGCACTGGGCAGCGCCAATCAGCACCGAGGAGTCCGGACCGCGCCCAATCAGGAGCCGGGTGGCCACGAAGGGGGTAGGTTGCAGGCGAGCAGCGCATGTGGCGGACGCCGAGCGCCCGGGACCTCACCTGCTGCTGCGACTGAGCCGCCCACCTCGCTGCTTCCCGAGCGCTGCACATCAGGGCCCCGGTGCCGGCTTGACGACGCCAAGGAAGCAGGGAGCCAACAACGCTGACCGGCTGTTGGCCTGCCGCGTTCGCGGCCTGAGCCCAGGAAGGCCTCTTGCAGAGGTTGCGGGGCCACCCCCGCGACTGTGCCATGACCGACTCTCTCCGCAAAGGGGACTCTTCCTCAACGTTTACTGCAGAGAGAGATGAAAAGCCTGTTAGACCGTGAGACGAGCTCGGGGCCGACCGACTAGGGGCACTCGCGGCAGGCCGCCCGCGCCTTCCCGGACCCGTTCTTTTTGCCCTGAGAGGGAGGCCTAGTTCGCCTCCGGGCGCGCAGCGGGCGCCGAGGGGTGGGGCAAGAGGGTCTGGGCGGGGCGCGCGTCGGCGGCATGTTCCTGCGGAGGCCGCGGGCCCTGGCCGCCTGGCTAGCGGGCGCGGCGGCGGCGGGACGCGCGGGGGCGCGGGGCGGGGGCCTGCTAGCCCTGCTGGCCAATCAGTGCCGCTTCGTGACGGGCCTGCGTGTGCGGCGCGCGCAGCAGATCGCGCAGCTGTACGGCCGCCTCTACTCGGAGACCTCGCGCCGCGTCCTTCTCGGCCGCCTCTGGCGCCGGCTGCGCGGCCGCCCCGGCCATGCCTCTGCCTTGATGGCGGCGCTCGCTGGCGCGTTCGTGTGGGACGAGGAGAGGATCCAGGAGGAGGAGTTGCAGAGGTGAGTCCGGAGACGAGGTCGTTCGGTCCGGTTCGCTGGCGCGGGTCAGATTGGGAGATCGGCACGTCGATCCTCGGGGCCTGCCTTTTCGGTCAGTGTGTCCGGTTTACCCGGTGGTACTTGAAGTGACGATGCAGTAACTCGATCCTGTTTTAGCACACCATGTTTTTTTTATTGTCTTTCTGTGCTAATTTCATTTGTCTGGCTAGAAATAACGAAATGCAGATTGGTGTAGGTGGGAAGACTTTGAATAGGGAGCATCACGCCGAAGAAATAACGTTGTAAAAAACAAATTAGGTCTTGAAGGCATGTAACCCATTGGTTCACGTAATCTTTAATTCTTCCAAAAAGGTGCAAATTCAATGCAGGTTTCAAATTTGACCTAAGGATATGTAATTTACAAAATTACTGCATTCCAAATGGGATTTCGTGAGAAATGCCAGGAGAGCTCTTTTGCTGCTGTGACAGAATTATGAGGCTGGAAAGGCTTTTGGCTTCTCAAACCAGTAGCCCAGCCATTTTAACCTGCAAAAATTAGGTCAGTTTTTTGCTGCTTTAACTACAACTTAGGGAATAGTGTTTCATTAGGCTCTGAAGTTATGCTGTCATCATCATCAAAATTTCTGGGTGAAAAATGCAGTACCATTGGTTGAATTTGATAATCTGTGGTTCTGAATCTTAATCCTTATAGTTTTCAACTAATTTCATGGGAAGCCTTGATTTAGTTCTTGCTTTACAGTATCTTTGTGTTTTCTTTTTTTAGTAAACCTTTTTTTTAAGTTTATTTATTTCGAGAGAGAGCATAAGTGGGAGAGGAACAGAAAAAGGGAGAGAGAGGGAGAGAATCCCAAGCAGGATCCGAAGTGTCAGCGCAGAGCCCACAACCGGGAGATAATGACCTGAGCCGAAATCAGAGTCCAGATGCTTAACCAACTGACCCACGCAGGCGCCCCTCTGTATTTTCCTTTTAACAAATATCCCCTCTCTTCCTCCACCCCCTAAATTTTTGTTTCCCTGTAAATCTTTACAAAATTAGGTGGTTGGCCCTAGGCTATGGTTTTGATCCCTGCAGTACTATGATATACATATAGAAAACTTACTAGTTACTAAATATCCACCTTGAGGATATAAATGCAATTGAAAATCTTAATCTTATTCACAAAAATGTTAAGATACCAAAGCATGATAGGTTGCTTGCCTAGTTTCTGTTAGTATTCTTGTGCAACTTCTCAGTCTCAGGTATGGGAAATAAAATGACTTATGGGAGGAAAACCTTTGTATTAAGAAATTATCAATTAACTGTTTGAATTTTCGTTTTCTTTTTGATGATGAAATACTCATGTTCCCCAGTA
The DNA here is from genome assembly GCF_027475565.1 of Acinonyx jubatus. Classification (NCBI taxonomy): domain Eukaryota; kingdom Metazoa; phylum Chordata; class Mammalia; order Carnivora; family Felidae; genus Acinonyx; species Acinonyx jubatus. Next base: position 103,104,387 of record NC_069388.1, on the reverse strand, counting down.
GTCAAGTTTGAGAGGAAAATTCCCAGTTGGATCTATTTAGGAAAGACAAAACCAGAAAAGGGCTACCTGGTGCAAAAGAGAGGGAGATGTTTTGGGATGGGAATTGAATAGCATTGGGGGCCTGGGTGGTAGATGACGTTCTTTGGCTTATTTCATGTGTTTTTATGGACAGTCTGTCCTGGAGCCTTTGTTTAGTAGGCCTCCCATTAGCAGGAGCTAGAGAGGAAAACAAGATAAAAAATGCATGTGGTAAACATTTGAGTCCGTAGTCACTACCCACTGTAGCAGAAAGAGACCAGTTGATGGCCAGGCCCTGTATTCGTACCATTTCCCTTCTCTTTGAGCTGTCTGTGAAACCCGGGGGCATTTGAAACACTCTTGGTTCTAATCCAGCTCCTGAAGAGGTATTGCCCTCTGTTAACCCACTCGCGAATTTCATAAGCTTAGATGAAGGCCAGTCAGAACACTTAAGGTCCTTTCTGATTCTCCAGAGTTGTTCTAGTAAAGACCTTCGTTTAACAATTTGTTTTCTAGTTCATGCTTGAATTCAGTCATATACCTAAAATTTGATGAAGGTGTCCATTTTGAGAACTAAAAAAAAACGTTTGTTACCTTGCTAGGGAGACGAATAGTAACGCTGTTCAACTATATGCCGATTGTACGGTGGTTCTATAGGTTTCTTATGTTTCTAATATCTTGTCATATATTTTATTTAATAAAATATTCTGGGTTCAGGTGAACATTTTTTGTTTGTCGTTTAAGTATTTTATTTGCTTTAAAGGAGGCACTGCTGAGGTTCTTATAGCTAGTTTGGAACATCTTAGATTTTGTTTGTTCTAGTGAAATGATTTTGGGTGGCTTCCATAATGGAGCACGGTTGAATGTGCCTCAGGACAAGTGCATTTTTTTCATTGTTAATGGAAGAAGAGCATGATTGTCCCATGGCCCCTAAATCACAGCATTTGGTTCTTCTGTGCTGTTTTTGTACCAACTTGTGCTGGTACTCTTTGAATGTATGCTTTAAACGTGGTGTGTGTTTTTTCTTATGTTACTTGAGTCTCCGTTCAGAATGAAAAGGAATAACCTGGCTTTCAATTCTTCTGTGCTTGAGAACATCTTAACAAATAGAATCTCATTTATTTAGCAACAGCAAGAAAATTTGAGAAATGGAGTAACGTGTACAAAGTGACTGGCACACTGATGGGCACCAGGTGTAGAAATCAGGTCTTTTAATGCTTGGTCTAGTATTCATACCCAGTGGCTTCAATTAAATCAAACAAAATAACTTTCAATCATTGTTTTTGGTTTTTGGTACTAGCTGGCATTCTGTGAGCCCAGGACAGATCTTATGGAAAAATACAGTAGTAATTTTTTATTGCTTTGGAACATTAAAAAAAAAAATTACAAGAACAAAAGGAGGAAGGAAGTTAAGAAATATGAAAGGCTAGGGGAAAATGTTCTATTAACCCCTCCTCCTGTTAAAAAAGTTACAGTCCATTGCTCCAGAAATTTGAGTAAATAAGTGCCAGTAAAATTTCATAAAGAAATTGTTTAGTTTCCCACTTTTATCTCAGGGCATTTAGAATAATTGTAACTTTTGTTACATTGTTTTGTGTATTATTAATTAGATAAATGACCAACAAAAGGTCCTTCATCTTTTTTGCCACTGTCACTTGAAGATTTTTTGCTGGCATACCCTTCTTAGATCATCAGAACTACATTAAACCTGACTTGAAATTTTTTACATTGTCTTCATTATTTTACCGTTAACCAGTTGGCCCAGAATCGCAGTGAGCTAGCTGATGTTTTGTTATTTGTAGATGTGTTGTCTCGTAACAGTTGTACTTGAAAATTTCTAACTTTGACCGTAATTTGTAATTTAAGGAAGGGATTATGTGAATTGAGGCAGTTGTTTTACTGAAATTACTAATTTCAGGATGGCTAATTTCGGGATGGCTTTATTTGAATCATTTTGGGCCCTTATATCAAACTCTATACTGGGGCAGGACTTACATGGCCAAACCTGGTTGTACTTATTACTCTGTTTTAATAGTTTTATGTCTTCATTTTCTTTCTATACCTCTCAATCCATATTGAAATGACTTTAGTTTTGGAGAAAGGTAAGCATTGGCTGTCTTTTTCTTAATCCTTTTACTAATCTGCTGGTTCTGTTACTATTTTGGGAATAATCTCTTTTGTCCTTTCTTCTTATTACCTGTTTAAGTCTCTTAGATAACAAGGTTTAGACACTCACCCTGTCCAAACAGGATTTGGCACAGCAGGCTAAAGAGATGTATGGCGAGAGGTTTTCGTTCCTCCACATACAGGATAGTAACTGACTTTGAACACCTGTGTGTTGCTAATGATGTCTGTCATGTCAGCATTTAGAAGTTGAGACCCTTCAGGGGCGCCTAGGTGTCTCAGTCCGTTAAGCAACTGACTTTGGCTCAGGTCATGATCTCACAGTTTGAGGGTTTGGGCCCCACATCGAGCTCTGGCTCAGAGCCTGTAGCCTGCTTCTGATTCTGTGTCTTCCTCTCTCTCTGCCCTTCCCTCTGCTTGCAGTCTGCCTCTCTCTCTCAAAAATAAATAAACATTAAAAAAAAAAAAAAAAAGAAGTTGAGACCCTTCACATATTGTTGAATCTGTGGACAAGAATCATTTGCATTTTCGTGTCGCAGTCTTGTGCCAGCATTCAGATTGTGCTATTTCAAGTATGAATGTCAGGCCTTCACAAGACATTTCTCTCCCCCTCTGGGGACTTGGTCTCATAATTTTAATCAAGGTCACCTAGTGGCCTTTAATTATATAGGAGAGGTTGATAAAGCAATGGGTCAGAAGCTCTGTACCACCTTATAAGGCCATTAAAAGTATTGCCTATAGTCATATAATTTTCTTAAAACCTTACTATGTAATTTTATGAGCCTCTGATGAAGTTTTAATAAGACATTCCTCCCCTTCTTCATTATGTGATAAGAATGACATTCAAGGGTGGTGCTTAATTTTTACTGAAGAATGCTTTACTAGTCCTGAAAAGTGTCATAATTGGTGCTATGTGATGCCTGAATTGTTCTCTGAGCCAGTCTGGTTCTGGTTTTGCTTTTGCTTTTTTCTCTGAAAGATCTTACTGTATAAAGTTCCTTTCTTATTTCTATATGTGTTTGTAGTGGTAGCAGTGAATCCTGTTTTGCAATTTTTAATTCAAATTAAAACTTTTTAAAAATGGTTAAACTTTTTTCATCAGAACATCAATATAAATTGTACTGGCTAGGGTTCTTGGTTGCAAACAGAGGTGATATTGGTTAACTTAAGCCAAAGGGATTAATCAGAAAGATGTTAGGTCACTCAGGGCATTGACAAGAAGACCAGAGTACAGGTTGGCCGAGAGAACAGCCAAGACTTGCCGTAGGAATAATCAATCTCCTTAGGGTACTAGTGCTGATTTTGTTTCCCCTAGGTTGGTTGCACTGCTGGACTCTCAACTCCTTCAAGATCATTGAGAATAATCTCCAAAAGATCCCATGCCTTGTATTATTTCCTCAAGATTCACATCCTCTACCAGAAGTCTCTAATTAACCTCCTTTAAGTTAGGTGCTGTACTCCAACTGCTAGGGCTTGAAAGAGGGCTATATCCCACCTATTTTGGGATTCTCATCGAAGCCCAAAGTTTAAAATCCAGAGAAATGGAATTTTAGAGCTAATAGAAACCTTCAAGAAATAATGTCCTAACATTACAGGTAGAAAAAGGGAGGGATTTACAGGTAAAATGACTTGGCATAAGATCACATAGTTGGCAGAGTGAGGACTGGAACACAGGTGTTTACAGTCACCATCACTTTGGGTTGCTCTAAACTTTTAATCTTGGGCCACTAGTATAACTTTGAATGTTTGGTTTTTAAAGTAATGTGTTAATATAATCTTTTAATAAGAATTTGAATCATTGAGGCCTGCTTTCATATATACTCCATTTATTCAGTAAACATTGGAGTGTTTGATGTTTACTAGGTACTTCTAGATGCTGGGAATACAGACATGAAAGACTGATTTGGGGACATTAGGGAATTCATAGTTTAGTAAAGAGGAGGCATGTATAAAGATAGATTAATTATAATATGATATATGGCTGTAGAGGAATAAAAGTAAAAGAATATGGTTACTCTGCCTGGAAGTTGACCATGAACTGTGTGGTTTTTTGAAGGTTGAAGAAGAGTGGGCATTTCAGACAGTCTATCAGTAGTTGATGTCTTCTTCAGTCTTGAATAACAGAAGAGTTGTATATGATGCAGACAGCCAGCAATCTTTCTTTCCATGGGCTATTTAAACGTTAAGGCGAAAATATAAGCCATGTTTTAAAAAACTATTATAAAATGTTTCAGATGTATAAAAAGACTTTAACATGAATGTTACAAATACAGTTATATTTAAGAAAGAAAATAAGATGCCATTAAAGACTTCTCTGTACTCTTGTCCAGTTGAAATCTCCCCTGTCCCCCAGATTATCTATCTCAGTTTGTTGTATTTCATTCCCATCTGTGTCTTTATACATAGGCATATGTTCCTAAATAATATATAATGGAACATAGAAGGTTATATGGTATTATCTTGGATGTTTTAAAGCTTCATGTAGTTCTGAACAAAATACTAACAAACTGAATCCAACAACATATAAAAAGGGACATGAAGTAGTGGGTTTTATTCCAGGAAAGTAAGGTTAGTTCATCAAATAAAAATCAGTTTAATACATCGCGTTAATAAAGGCTAAAAAACCACATGATCATCTCAGTACAGGCAGAAAAGCATTTTGACAGTCCAACCTCCTCTCATGATAAAAAATCATTCAACAACTAGGAATAGAAGGAAACTTCCTCAACTTGATTAAGGGTATCTACAAAAGACATAGCTAGCAGCATAGTTTAATGGTGAGGGACTGAAAGGTTTTCTCTTAAGATCAGGAATAAGACAAGTATGTCTGCTCTCACCACTTCTGTTCAACATTGTACTGTTCAACAACATTTTTTTTTAAACTGCGAAAGATCATCGCAACAATTTTTAAAACATATAAATGGGCAGATAAGCTGTGTTCATGGAATCGAAGATGATTGTGAAGATAGCAATACTAGTCAAACTGATCTATAAATTCAATACAATCCTCATCAAAGTCTTAATTAATACACTATTTTGTGCAATTTGACAAGCTGATCCTGATACTCCTATGGAAATGAAAAAGACCCAGAATGGTCAAAACAGTTTTGAAAAAGGAGGACAAAGTTGGAGGACTCTCTCTTCCTGATTTGAAAACTTATTACCAAGCTATAGTAATTAAGATGATATGGGGGGTGCTTGGGTGGCTTAGTCAGTTAAACATTGGACTCTCGGGGCGCCTGGGTGGCTCAGTCAGTTAAGTGTCTGACTTCGGCTCAGGTCAGGATCTCACGGTTTGTGAGTTTGAACCCCGTGTTGGGCCCTGTGCTGACAGCTCAGAGCCTGGAGCCCACTTTGGATTCTCCCACTCTCTCTGCCCCTCCCCCACTCACACTCTGTCTCCGTCTCTCAAAAATGAATAAATGTTAAAAAAAAAAATTAAAATAAAACATTGGACTCTTGATTTCAGCTCAGATCACCATCTCACAGTTGTGGGAATGAGCGCCGTGTTGGGCTCCACACTACGTGTGGAGCCACTTGGGATTCTCTCTCTCACTCTCCTTTTCCCTTTGCCTCAAACCCATTTACCCTCTCTCTTAAATAAATAAATATTAAAAAACATATATGGTACTGGCATAGGATGGATAAATAAATTGTTGGAATAAAATGGAGAGTTTTAGAAATAAACCCTTATATTTATGGCCAGTTGATTTTCAAAAAAAGTGCCAGACAATTCAGTGAGGAAAGAATAGTCTTCAGATGGGTCTGGGACAACTGGAGAGGCACATTCTAAATAATGAATTTAGACCCCCTGCCTCATACCATACACAAAAATTAACTCAAAATGGATCAAAGTGTAAACTAATACTAAAACTTTTTTTTTAATACTAAAACTCTTAGAGGAAAACATAGGCATGAGTCCTTACGACTTTGGATTAGGCAGTGATGGTTTCTTAGCTGTAACTCCAAAAACACAGGCAATCAAAGAAAAAATAAGTGAATTGGATTTCATCAAAATTAAAAACTTTTGTGCATCAAAGGTCACTATCAAAAAACTGAAAAGATAACCCAAAGCAATGGACAAAATAGAAATTATATCTGATAAGGGACTGTTATTGAGAGTATATAGAAGAACTCTTACATTTCAACAAGAAAAAAATGCAATAAAATAACAGTTTAAAAATAGGCAAAGGGGCGCCTGGGTGGCTCAGTTGGTTAAGTGTCTGACTTTTTTTTTTTTTTTTTTAACGTTTATTTTTGAGAGACCGAGTGCAAGCGGGGGAGGGAGACATGGAATCTGAAGCAAGCTCCAGCTCTGAGCTGTCAGCACAGAGCCCGAAGCAACCTTGAACTCAGGAACTATGAGATCATGACCTGAGCCAAAGTCAGACGCTTAACCAACTGAGTCACCCAGGTGCTCCCAAATGTCCGACTCTTGATTTCAGGTCACGTCATGATCCCAGGGTTCCTGAGATCAAGTCCTATGTAGGGCTTTGGGCTGACAGTACGGAGCCTGCTTGGGACACTCTCTCTCTTTCTCTTTCTCTCTCTCTCTCTCTCTCTCTCTCTCTCTCTCTCTGCCCCGCCCCCACATGCGGTGCATATGTGCTCTTTCTCTCAAACATTTAAAAATAGGCGAAGAGTTCCATAGCTGTTTCTCCAAAGAAGATACGCAAATGGCCAATAAGCACTTGAAAATATGCTTAGCATCATTAGGCCCTGGGGAAATATAAATCAAAGACCATAATGAGATATGCTTTTCACACCCACTAGGATTGCTAGAACCATGAAGATAGACAATAACAAGTGTTGGCAAGGATGTGAAGCAGTTGGAACCCTCATACGTTGTTGGTATGAATATAAAAATGGTGCAGCTGCTTTGGAAAATAATTGGGCAGTTTCTCAAAAGGTTAAACATAGAGTTGCCATGACCCAGCAAATTCGATCCTAGGAATCTACCCAAGAGAACTGAAAGCTGTGTAGAACTGTGTCTACATGAAAACTTGTACACAACTGTTTATAGCATTATTATTTTAAACAGCCAAAAAGTAGAAACTTACTTAAGTGCCCATCACCTGATGAATGGATAAACAAAATGTGATGTATCATTCAGTGAAATAGAAGTATTCAGCCAAAAAAGAGGGGAACAAAGTACACCATGAATGAACCTTGAAATTATGCTGAGTGGAGGGACGCCTGGGTGGCTCAGTCGGTTAAGCGTCCTACTTGAGCTCAGGTCATGATCTCGTGGTTTGTGGGTTTGAGCCCCACATCGGGCTCCATGCTGACAGCTCAGAGCCTGGAGCCTGCTTCAGATTCTGTGTTTCCCCTCTCTCTCTGCCCCTCCCTCCCTCTCTCTGTCAAAAATAAACATTAAAAAATTCATAAGAAAATATGCTGAGTGGAAAAAGCAAGACACAAGGGACTATATATTGTATAGTCTTTATATTAATTGTCCAAAATAGACAAGTTCATAGAAATGGAAAATAGATGAGTGGTTGTGAGAGGTTATGGGAGTAAGTGACTGCCAATGGGTATAGTTTTTTGGGGGGATGATGAAAATGTTTTGGAATTAGTGGTAATGGTTACACAACCTTGTGACTATACTAAAAAACATTGAATTATATGCTATAAAATGATGATTCTTCTGGAATGTGAATTATATTTTTAAAAGAGGAGGAAAAATATGTAATTATATAAGTTTTTATAATCAACCCTTTGAGGTAGGTGCTGTTATTATCCCCATTTTACAGATTAAGAATACAGACTGGTCAAGTAATTTAATGTTTTGGTGAATGAATGTTGGACTGGGATTCAAACTCAGGAAGTCAGGTTTTTATTCATTTTATACTGCTTTAACCACACCTTTTTTTTTTTTAATATATTAACAATTTAAGTTTATTTATTTTTTTATTTTTAATATATGAAATTTATTGTCAAATTGGTTTCCATACAACACCCAGTGCTCATCCCAAAAGGTGCCCTCCTCAATACCCATCAGCCACCCTCCCCTCCCTCCCACCCCCCATCAACCCTCAGTTCTCAGTTTTTAACAGTCTCTTATGTTTTGGCTCTCTCCCACTCTAACCTCTCTTTTTTTTTTTTTTTCCTCCTTCCCTTCCCCCATGGGTTTCTGTTAAGATTCTTAGGATCCACATAAGAGTGAAACCATATGGTATCTGTCTTTCTCTGTATGGCTTATTTCACTTAGCATCACACTCTCCAGTTCCATCCACGTTGCTACAAAAGGCCATATTTCATTCTTTCTCATTGCCACGTAGTATTCCATTGTGTATATAAACCACAATTTCTTTATCCATTCATCAGTTGATGGACATTTCGGCTCTTTCCATAATTTGGCTATTGTTGAGAGTGCTGCTATAAACATTGGGGTACAAGTGCCCCTATGCATCAGTACTCCTGTATCCCTTGGGTAAATTCCTAGCAGTGCTATTGCTGGGTCATAGGGTAGGTCTATTTTTAATTTTCTGAGGAACCTCCACACTGCTTTCCAGAGCGGCTGCACCAATTTGCATTCCCACCAACAGTGCAAGAGGGTTCCCGTTTCTCCACATCCTCTCCAGCATCTATAGCCTCCTGATTTGTTCATTTTGGCCACTCTGACTGGCGTGAGGTGATATCTGAGTGAACCCACACCTTTCTTATGCAAGTCATTGTGTGGACATTTCATTTCACAGGTTAATTACAACCACCTGCACCATTCCTTTTGTTTTTCTTTGCAGATCCATTGATGAGATGAAGCGGTTGGAGGAAATGTCACATGTGTTTCAGCGCTCTGGAGTTGAACGCCACCCTTCAGAACCAAAATCCCAGACAGAAGGGAATGAAGATTTAGGGGGCAAAGAGCAGCCATGGGAAATGGTGATGGATAAGAAACACTTTAAGCTGTGGCGGCGCCCTATTACAGGCACTCACCTTTACCAGTACAGAGGTGAGCCCAGCTTGGCTGCCTTGTGTGTTCCATGGTTGCCCAGGTGTGCAGGACTTTTGTTCCTTATCCTCTCTAAACTGTTCTTTTCTGATTCTTGATCAGAAAATTTACCATGGTTTCTTGTTTTTGTTTTGCCTCCCCCAGATGACAAGTATCTCAGTGTCTTCATTGCTATACTTTGCTGTAGGTTGTCTTTGTCTTACTTTGCTGTCCCAATATGATAATCTAGTTTTTGAATCTGCCTTTTATTTTTCTATAGCAAATGTTTTTGTTGTTGTTGTTGATGTTTATTTATGGGGGGGGAGGGGCAGAGAGGGAGTGAGAGAATCCCAAGCAGGCTCCGCTGTGTCAGCACAGAGCCCCATGTGGGGCTCCATCTCAGGAACCCTGGAGTCATGACCTGAGCTGAAATTAAGAGTCGCCTAACTGACTGAGCCACCCAGGTGCTCCTGAATCTGCCTTTAAGATCTGTCTGTAGTCTATAATTGGAATGCAGTTAAGTGATAGGAATAAGGCAAGTGATGGGTATGTGGCATTAATCCCTTATTCTTTGTTATGTCATTCTAGTTTTTGGAACCTACACAGATGTGACACCCCGGCAGTTCTTCAACGTTCAGGTGAGTAAATTTTTCTTCCCAGATTTGGAGCTTCTAAGCCTGGAAATCCACTGCAAACTGTCCACATGAATAATTTTTTTAACTCCGAAGACATTGGCTTCAGTACATCTGTCTATTTTTGTATCCTTCTCCTGTCAAATAGCATCTAGGTAGACATTGGACTTACTCTTTGTCCAAGGGGATGAGACTGATTCTATCCTCTTACAGGGCTGTTGGAAAGATCAATTAGAGGAACGAATTGAATGTTTTTAGTATTTTATAAGGCGTTACAGTTATTTTTTCCTAAACAATTTAAGGGTAAGTTACATACCCTTTATTCCGAGATCCTTCAGTGTGTATTTCCTAAAACTAGACATATTCTCCTAACTGTGGTGCCATTATGAAAGTCTCTAAATTTAACATTGATGCAGCTCTTATACCCTTTTTTTTTTTTTTTGCAACTCTTCTACTCTTGTTTGTATTCCAGTTTTTATTTATTGACCCGATAATGTTCTTTACAGCATTTTCCTCTTGAGTGCAGATCCAATCAGGATTTAGTAATGTGGAATATTGCCACAGTGAAGCTATTTATTTAGTAAAGATGAAGAGTATTTAAAGACTCCTTTCTTCCTTGGGTGGAAATGTACGAAAAGGGGAGGTGGGATCACCTAGAGTTGTATAAAAATTTTTTTTTCCTTCTTGGATTTTTCACTGTTTTATCAGGCTTTCAGTAACTAATTAATGATTATAACACTCACTAATAATATGCAAGTGCGCACTTCCCCCCAAACACTGAATTTTGTTAATTTATATGGAGTTTTTGTTGAGTTTGGATGTGCATGATATGTCTTATTTTGAAATTCCCTAGTTACAAGTGATGCTAGAAATTTAAAAATATGCTGCCTGCATTTCTTTTTGTGAAGTGTTGCTCATACTTTTGGGCTTTTTGTCTGTTTAAATCTTTAAAAATTTGTTTTACCCTTGTACATTTGTATGTCACTACCTATTAAATTTTCCCTAAACATGTCTATCACAATATTTTTTTCTTATATTTTTCTTTGCTTTGCCTTTTTAAAAAAATATTTGAGAGAGAGAGAGAGTGAGCGGGGAGGGGCAGAGAGAGGATCCGAAATAGGCTCCATGCAGTCAGTGCAGAGCCTAACGTGGGGCTCGACCCCGTGAACTATGAGATCATGACCTGAGCCAAAATCAAGGGTTGGTTGCTTAACTGACTGAGCCCCCCAGGCACCCCTGTGCTTTGCCTTTCTTTAGTAAGATTCACTTTCAAGATAATGCTATTGGCCTATAAGAAAGGATTTTGAAAGACTTGTCTAAAATAAACACAGCTGTGTTTTTCATACTTTGCCACTTTTAGGTCAGGTTTCCATTTCAGAATAAGATCCTTGGGTCAGAGGTCCAAGCATCTGGAGAAGTCTTCTGCAGCTTTGTTTTGAATTTCTTAGGTCTTGACATTCTCTTCTCTTTCTACAGCTGGATACAGAGTATAGAAAAAAGTGGGATGCCCTGGTAATCAAGCTGGAAGTGATTGAGAGGGATGTGGTTAGTGGTTCTGAGGTTCTTCACTGGGTAACCCATTTTCCTGTGAGTATTTTCTTTACTATTTTTACTTTTATCACATCCATGTGAGGCAGAACACTAATTCTGCCTATTCTTTCCTTTAGTATCCAATGTATTCCCGGGATTATGTTTATGTTCGACGGTATAGCGTGGATCAGGAAAACAACGTGATGGTGTTGGTGTCACGGTATGTGTGGTTACTTGTGGCTCCTCCTGAGATCCTTTAGCTGTGTCCTTCATAGATGTCTGGTGGGAGTTTGCATGGTCTTGTTAATAGGGGTGCTGCTAGGACCCCATCCATCCCAGCTAGAACATGAGTGGGCTTTGACTGGTGACAGTCTAGGAAGATAGAAGGGGTGTAAGCTTTTCATTAAACCATTTCTTTAACCTTAATATTGATAATTAGAAAAATAAGTGCTTTTTTCTTCAACACAAAGGTTACAAAGCCTAGGAATCACCAAGGAAACTCACTTTGTTTTTAGAACTTAGTTTGTATTCATTCATCTTGGTGACTCTCTGTTTTATTTTAAAAATTAGAGTCAGCTTTTTAGATTTTCCCCTTAACTTTAGCTCTTACGCTGTTTTGTATGTAAACATTACTGAGTTTCCTTAACTTTTCTCCTTACCAGTGCTGTGGAGCACCCTAGTGTTCCAGAGTCTCCAGAATTTGTAAGGGTCAGATCGTATGAATCCCAGATGGTTATCCGTCCCCACAAGTCATTTGATGAGGTGAGTTTTACATCATCCAAGAGATGATGTGTAGGTGCTATGGGATTTTCTCAAGGAATGCCTTTTGTCTGAACTGGGAAGGGCAATGGTTCTCAAACTTGGCATGCATCAGAGTCCACTGGAGCTTGTTAACATACAGTGCTGGGGTGTGGCCCAAGAATTCTCATTTTTAAGAGGTCCCAATGTGATACTGCTGGTTTGAGAACCATTGCTGTAGGTGATAACACCTGGAAGATCCTCCAGGACAAAGTTCTGATGACCCACGATTCCTATTTGTATGAGAGACAGGAGAAGACGACGGCCTGTTAGCGGCAATCTTTGGGAACTGAAGGAGCATCTTTTCCATCAAAATTTCACCACAATGGGCAAAACATTTGAAACCTTTCTGGATTTCTGTTTCCTTATCTGTAAAATGAGAGGGTTAAAATAATGTTCTCAGCTTTCTTTAAAATTCTGTGACCTTTCTTTGAGAAGAATTTTTTTTTCAATGTAGGGAATTGCTTTTTTTTTTTTGTCAAATCTATTGAGTTTACTACGTATTGATTCCAGTGGTTGCTGGTTTTAGTTGTATTTCACTTTACAATTAAAGGCTTTGTTTCTTTCCATTACTTTTATTTTTGAGCTGGATGAACTGTGTGTTAGTATGGTTTTGTTTTCAACAAGTTGTTCTATTTATACTGCCTGACGTGGGACTTTAAATATGACAGAAATGGTGGTTCACTTCAGTTAATGTGGTGATTGACTCTTTTTAACTGGGAGATCTGTGTGTTTACTTGTATACTATTTTTAGAACAGTATTTTTCAAACAGATTGCTACCCATTAGTGGAAGACAAAATTACTTTAGTGCATTATGACCAGCTTAAAAAAAAAAAAGAAAAGAAAAAATATACAGAGTAGAAATCATCTGAGTGTAAGCATATTTCATGAGACTTGTTTAGGTACATAAGGATGTATGAATGTGTGTGTATGAGGCTGAGAGAGAACTGGTTGCAGTGTAAAAAGTTTATTTACAGTGTGTTGTAGTTAAAAAGTCCTTTAGAACTTTAGAAAATAGAAAAGAAGTAGTAAGGCTACTTAGTGTCCATGGCTAGTTGCCTTTAGGAAGGGGAGCCTGGGTCAGGCTGGAGACCGTGTGGGAGACAGACTTAGGTCTCACTCTTTTCCTTTAAAATTTTAACCTTGCCCCCCATATATTTCCTATTGGGAAAAAACTGACTTGAGTTCCAGCATTGCTACCTTTAGAAACCATGACCATGAAATAGCCAAAGCATCGTTTAGCACCTAGCCGAGTGTGTTGTATCTAGCAGGGGCCCAGTAAATAATTTCTTTCAATTGGGGTGGGGGAACAATAGAGATTATCTATATAATTCTTTTAGTATATTGGTGGCAAGCTCTTATGAAAAAGGTAAGATTTGAGTGGGGTCTCTTGAAAAGGCAGACTGGATAGAGGAAAACAGGAAGCGCCCTGGGAGCAGACACGGCATGATTTATCAAAGACAAAGACAAAAATGAGCCATGAATAGGTTCAGAGACTCACCACTTAGAAAGGAAAGTTGAGATTAGGGAGGAGTGATAAGTTAACATTGACCATGTAGATAGAATACTTGAAAACCAGGCAGCTGCATTTGGACTTGGCAGATGGAAAATAGATCCTTGAGCCAAGGTATGGTGTTTTATTTGTTTTACTTTTATATACATTTCAAATTTTCCCTAATTAAAAGATAAAGAGGGGCGCCTGGGTGGCTTGGTCGGTTAAGCGTCTGACTTCGGCTCAGGTCATGATCTCACGGTCCGTGAGTTCGAGCCCCGCGTCAGGCTCTGTGTTGACAGCTCAGAGCCTGGAGCCTGTTTCAGATTCTGTGTCTCTCTCTCTGCCCCTCCCCTGTTCATGCTCTGTCTCTCTCTGTCTCAAAAATAAATAAATGTTAAAAAAAAAAAAATTAAAAGATAAAGAAGTAGAAAGAATCATGTTGATGAACCTTCTGTATCCATTCCCAGCTCCAACAGTGATCAACTCATGGACAAACTTATTTTATCTATATCCTTTCTTGTCCCTTTTCCTGCTCTCCTGATTATTTTGAAACAGTTTCTTGCTTTACTATAGAAGAACCCATGGAAGAATTCTTCTATAGATATTTCAGTATTTATCTCAAAAAGAAAAAACATTTTTGAAAATATAACTTCAGTGTCATAATGATCCCTAATATCAAATAATCTAGTTAGTGTTCATATTTTCCTGATGGTCCATGAATTTTTTTGTAGTTGGTTTATTTGAATCAGGACTCAGTTGGCTCAGGTCATGATCTCCCAGTTGTGAAATGAAGCCCTGCGTCAGACTCCGTGCTGGGCATGAAGCCTGCTTTAAAAAAAAAAAAAAAGTTTGGGCACCTGGGTGGTGGCTCAGTTGGTTGAGTGTTGAGTCTTGGTTTTAGTTTTGGTTGAGTCTTTGGTTTCTGTCTCTGTCTCTCTCAAAATAAAAAAATAAATTAAAAAAAAGTAAATATCTTTTTTTTTTTTTTTCTTATTTATTTTGAGAGAGCACGAGCTGGGAGGGTCAGAGAGGATCCCAAGCAGGCTCTTTGCTGTCAGTGTGGAGCCTGGCACAGGGCTTGAACTCATGAACCGTGAGATCATGACCTGAGCTGAAATCAAGAGTTGATGCTTGAGCCACCCAGGTGTGCCAAAAGATAATTGTTTTTTTTTTTTTTTAATGTTTATTTGCTTTTTGAGAGACAGAGTGTGAGCAGGGCAGGGGGCAGAGAGAGAGGGAGACATGGAATCAGAAGCAGGCTCCAGGCTCTGAGCTGTCAGCACAGAGCCTGACATGGGGCTTGAACTCACAGACTGTGAGATCATGACCTGAGCTGAAGTCGGACACTCAACCGACTGAGCCACCCAGGCTCCCCCCAAAAGGTTAAATTCTTGAAGGAAAAAAAATATGATTCAGACTCTAGACATTTGAAATTTGTTCATATTATCTCGAGTCTTTTGAAGTCAGTATGTTTCCCCTCTTTTTTTTTGTTTTTTGTTTTTGTTTGTTTTTTTTGTTTCTTCTTGTTGTTGCTGTTTTGCAATTATATTTGTTGAAGAAGCAGGGTTTTTTTGTCCTGGATCTTGATGATTGTATCTCCATAGTATCATTTAATGTGTTCCTCTGTGTCTGTACCCAATATTTCCTGGGTATTGGTAGTTACTGTTCAAACCTCAGGCTTGAACAGATTCAGGCTGGTTGGTTGTTTTGGGCAAGACCACTGTATCAGAAGGCCAGTTGATGACTGTTTCTTTCTTTGTGAATTTAGAAATGATTGGTGATTATGGCTCAGATCCGTTATTTCATTAGGGGTATAACACATTGCTGGTTTTGTAATTCCTTTATTTTTCTTCATTTATTTCCACTTATTAGTTGAAACACATTAAGGTAATTTTCCTCACCAACTGTTTGGTTTTCTATAGTGCACATAGGAAAGGGAAGTAAGAGAAATGGTTGATTTGTTCCTTTATTTATGAGTTTCAAAATAATGCATTGGTCCTTTCAACCAGGGATCCTCCAAAGGTAAAGTTTTTATTTTTTTGTTATAGACACATACCATTAGTCTTTGCTGTAGAAGAACTGATAGAAGACTTCTTCTAATGCTATTTTAGTTAGTTTTTTTTTTTTTTAATTCAAGTTAGTTAACATATAGTGTAATAATGATTTCAGGAATAGAAGTTAATGATTCATCACTTACATATAACACCCAGGGCGCATCCCAGCAAGTGTCCACCTTAATGCCCCTTGCTCATTTAGCCCACACCTCCCACCTAGCACCCCACCAGCAACCCCCAGTTTGTTCTCTGTATTTAAGAGTCTCTTGGATGGTTTTGTGTCCCTCTCTGTTTTTATATTATTTTTGCTTGTCTTCCCTTATGTTCATCTGTTTTGTATCTTAAATTCCACATATGAGTAAAATCCTAGGATATTTGGCTTTCTCTGCCTGATTTATTTCAAACAGCATAATACATTCTAGTTCCATCCACATTGTAGCAAATGGTAAGATTTCATTCTTTTTGATAGCCAGGTAATATTCCATTGTGTGTGTGTGTGTGTGTGTGTGTGTGTGTGTGTGTGTCTGTGTGTCTGTGTGTATCATAGCTTCTTTATTCATTAGTTGATGGACATTTGAGCTCTTTCCATACTTTGGCTATTGTTAATAGTGCTGCTATAAACATTGGGGTGCATGGCCCCCCTTCAAATCAGCACTCCCATATCTTTTGGATAAATACCTAGTAGTGCAATTGCTGGGTTGTAGGGTAGTTCTATTTTAAATTTTTTGAGGACCCTCCACACTTTTCCAGAGTAACTACATCAGTTTGCATTCCTACCAGCAGTGCAAAAGGGTTCCCCTTTCTCCACATCCTTGCCAGCATCTGTTGTTGCCTGAATTATTAATTTTAGCAATTCTAAATGGTGTGAGGTGATATCTCATTGTGGTTTTGATTTGTATTTTCCTGATGATGAGTAATGTTGAGCATTTTTTCATGTGTCTGTTAGCCATCTGGAGGTCTTCTTTGGAGAAGCGTCTATTCATGTCTTTTGCCCATTTCTTCACTGGATTATTTGCTTTTTGGGTGTTGAGTGTGAGAAGTTCTTTATAGATTTTGAATACTAACTGTTTATCTGATCTGTTATTTGCAAATATCTTCTCCCATTCCATTGGTTACCTTTTAGTTTTGCTGATTGTTTCCTTCGCTGTGTAGAAGCTTTTTGTCTTGAGGGTAGCTATTTCAATTTTTAAACATGTTTGGTTAGTTTTAACCTATTGCAGTTATTCTTTTTCTTTTTTTCAGTTTGTTTATTTTGAGAGAGAGGTGCGAGCAGGGGGGAGGGGCAGAGAGAGGGAGAGAGAGAATCCGAAGCAGGCTCTAAGCTCTTAGCACAGAACCCAGTGTAGGGCTTGAACCCATGAACTGCAAGATCATGACCGGAGTTGAAATCAAGAGTTGGATGCTTAACTGACTGAGCCACTCAGGTGCCCCTACAATTATTGATACTCAGATTCGTCCCAATTTTGGCCATTAGGGGCCTCATCTTCCTGGCTTGAATCCTTTTGACTTGACCTCAGGGGTTCTTTTGTTTTCTGCTGTTATAAGATATCCTAGGTTCATCTTGTATAGGTTTAGCTGTAAACCTGAAATTAGCATTTCTTTAGGGAGTCCTGGTTCCTTTTAAGAAAATGTCATTTAAATACCAGGATTTGGGGGTGATGACTGGCTCAGTCAGTAGAGCATGTGATTCTTGATCTCAGGGTTGTAAGTTCAAGCCCCAGGTTTGGTATAGGGATTACTTGAAAATAAAATCTTTAAAAATAACCAGAATTTGGTTTCTAGGAGTAATAGCTATTGGTTTGCTCATTGTTTTTAGGTCTTTTCAGAAGATAGAACTAAGTAATAAATTTTACTTGTTTGTTTTAAAGATAAATCTTAAATACATGCCAATACTTTTAATTCAAATTTCAGACTGGAGAGTTGTTTATTATTTTGTGTCTTACATCTGTCATCTTTTCCCATGATGAGAAATTCAGTTCTTACCACTCCAAACATAACTACTCATTTGCTTTAACCTGAAATATACACAACAGCTTCAGAGTAATACCGCAAAGATCACCAATAATGTGATGATTTTAAATTTGTGTATATATATATTTGTATCCTTAGGGTATGTACACAGGGTACAAAATAATTGAGTTTTAAAGTTACTTGAGAGGCACCTGGGTGGCTCAGTCAGTTAAGCATCCAAATTCGGCTTGGGTCATGATCTTGTGGTTTGTGGGTTTGAGCCCATGTCATCTCTCTGCTGTCAGCGTGAGCCCGATTTGGATCCTCTGTCCCTTTCTCCCTCTGCCCCTCCCCCACTCTCTCTCTCTCAAAAAATAAACATTAAAAAAAAGTTTTTTATTACGTTTCTTTATTTTTGAGAGGCAGAGAGAGGGCATGAGTGGGGGAGGGGCAGAGAGAGAGAGACACACAGAATCCAAAGCAGGCTCCAGGCTCTGAGCTGTCAGCCCAGATCCCGACGCGGGGCTCGAACCCATGAACCGTGAGATCATGACCTGACCCAAAGTCGGTCATTCAACCGACTGAGCCACCCAGGCGCCCCCAAAAATAAGCACTTAAAGTTATTTGAAATAGGTGTTCTCTTTGTGATTTTTCTTACTCAGTTTGTAGTTGGGTTCCCTGTTTTCTACTTTACTTTTGATTTTTAGATACTGCTTTTTAAACTTAATTTTGTTTTATTAAATTATGAAAAAAATTTGTTTTTCCAAAGTGAAATTTATCAATAACTAGAGTGATTTTGCTTATATCCCTGTACCTTCCACCCAGTTCCTTCCTTCTTCTTATGGGTAATCATTGTTTTTGGTTTCCTTTTAAAACACAAGTAGTGGTGGATGAGAACCTGGGTCTCTTGACTTCTCAGCCCAAGTGTTTTATGGGAAGAATAAAGTCTTTTATATATATTAACTAATTTAGTCTTCTAGCCAACTTTGTGGTGGGTACTGTTACTGTTTCCACCGTACAGGTTTTACCTTTCCCTTCTCTTTACTTCCATAGTATTCATCTGTATCTCTGTTAGGCATCTATTCTGTTTATTGAAAGCTCCTGAGGGCAGGGACTAGCACATTTTTGTTTGCTCTGTCATACCCAGCACAGTGCCAATCACAGCAGACATTCAAATATGTATTGAGTAAACGAATAAAAGATTAAACAGTCCATTCAGGAAAAAAAAGAACTTTGGTGTAAAAGCATGGGAATTTAGGGGCACCTGGGTGGTTTAGTCAGCGGAGCATCCCACTTTGGCTCAGGTCATGATTTCATGGTTTGTGAGTTCAAGCCCTGCATCGGGCTCTCTGCTGTTGGAGCAGAGCCTGCTTGGGATCCTTTGTCTCCGTCTCTCTCTTCGCCTCCCCTGCTTGTGCTCGCTCGCTCTCTCTCTCAAAAATAAATACATAAACATTTTAAAAAATTGGTTTAAAAAAAAAAAAACATGGGAATTTAAAGTTGTAGTTCTGCCACCTGGAGTTGTGGCCACTCTGCTTTAAAAAGTACAGACATAGGAGCACCTGGGTGGCTCACTGGTTAAGCGTCCGACGTCAGCTCAGGTCATGATCTTACGGTTCCTGAGTTGGAGTCCCATGTCAGGCTCTCTGCTGTCACACAAAGCCTGCTTCAGATCCTCTCTGTGCCTCTCTGCCCCTCTCCTGCTCACGCATGTACTCTCTCTCTAAAAAATAAACATTAAAAAAAAGTGCGACATAAGAGCGGTTATCTCTTACCCCTTTGGATGGAGTATGATCGGTTACTTCTCCTAGGATCAGGACACTTGTCAATCTCCTTAATTTCCTGTCCTTCACTGGAGTTAGGCAGTGAGAGTGCTGAGCCAAAAAGAGTGGTGGGTGCAAGGGCCCTGCAGTCAGAATTCTGGGTTCATCTTAGCTGTCATTGAGTATGTGGGTAACCTTGGGCAAAGCTCCTTTTTGCTCAGTTTCCCCCCCTACAAAATGGGGTAACAGTATCTACATTATAAGTTGAAATAGTTCCTGGCACACCATTAAGTGGTCTATAAAGGTTTGCTGGTAGTAGTAGCAGCAGCAGCAGCAGCAGTGTGGCACAGTTTATATCATTTTAAAAATAATTTTTAAAAATTAAAAAAAATTTTTTTACATGTATTTATTTTTGAGAGACAGAGCACAAGTGGGCGAGGGGCAGAGAGAGAAGGAGACACAGAATCCAAAGCAGGCTCCGGGCTCTGAGCTGTCAGCACAGAGCCTGATACGGGGCTCGAAAACTGTGAGATCATGACCTGAGCCGAAATTGGATGCTTAACCGACTGAGCCCCCCAAGCACCCCCGGGAGTTTTTTTTTAATGTTTATTCTTGAGAGAGAGACAGAGCACAAGTGGGGGAGGGGCAGAGAGAGGGAGATGTGGACTCCGAAGCAGGATCCAGCGTCCGAGCTGTCAGCACAAAGCCCGATGCAGGGCTAGAACCCATGAACCACGAGATTATGACCTGAGCCAAAGTCGGACACTTCACCAACTGAGCCACCCAGGCGCCCCAGAGTTTGTATCATTTTGATAAAGATTAGGACCTTTAAACATTTTGGGATATGTGTTGGGATTTTCAAAACCACTCCCAAAATTCACAGGAAGGACTCCTAGGACTCAGCATGTAATTGTACTCATGACTAAGATTCATTATATAGTCATGTAGTAAGGATACGCAGCTGGATCATAAGGGAAGAGACAGGCAGAGTCTGAAGGAATCCATGTGGAGGCTTCCTCTTGCTGTCTCCCGTGAAGGAGAGCACATTCTTCTAGCAACAAAAACATAGCAACAGGTATGTGATGTTTCTGCCCAGAGAAGCCCATTAGAGACTCAGCACCCAAGATTTTTATTCAGGGCTGGTCACATAGGGATCCTCTGCATAGCACATACCAAAATTCCAGATGTCCCCAGAAGGAAAACAGGTGTTCAGCGCAAACTGTATGATTGTTTGCACAAACAGACAAGACACACAGGGAGTCACCCTTACACTTAACAACTGTTGACTGGGAATAGTCCGGGAGCCGAGTTCCCCGACATCACCTGAGGGCCAACCTTGTAGGGTGGCCCTTCTACGAATGGCAACCTCTGAGGTCTTCAGTATTAACGCTTTTCTGAGCAGGGTAAAAAATGACACTGTCTGCCCCAGAGTCCGATCATGATCATTCTGGGGTACTGGATATGGAAGCTATGGTGGGTAATTCAGGTATCATTATTTTTGCTGTACTTCTTTTTCAGAATGGCTTTGACTACTTGTTGACCTACAGTGACAATCCCCAGACTGTGTTTCCTCGCTACTGCGTTAGTTGGATGGTTTCCAGTGGTGAGTGGGCACTTGTATACAGGGCCTGGAACCTGGGCTGAGCATTTTGTTTTTCTCTAGCTCTTAATGGCAAGCAAGATTAGTGCTTGTCTCATGGGAGCACTGTTGGAGAAATTAAATATCTTTCCTGGTCCATTCTTGAATACTATGAAGACATTGAAGCCTCCAGCTGGGGTTCAGAGGGATGAGAGTTAGGGAGTCCCTGAAAGCAACATGTGCGTGCCCAGAAGGGAGTTTTAAGAACAGTTGCTTAGCTTTTATTCCTTAAATATGGACTGTGTATGTTAATGTGTTAACAATTTTTTTCTTTTTAGATAGTGTTGGAGGCCATACAATCTGGTGGAAAAAATGTGGTAGTTATAGGACAGTAACCTTGAGAAAGGGGCTACCATGTATCTTGACAAAGGCTACATATCACAGCTGTAACTGTACCTTTTTCTTCCAATTCCTTGTTTTAAAAAGCATCCTCATGTGATTTTCTTTCTTTTGCTTCTCTGTAGGCAGCTTCTGATACCTCAGGGGGAGAATGGAGAGATTAGGTGTTTGTGTTTGATATTTGTCTAAATAAAATTGGCAGATAATTAGGCTATGCTACTGATAAGCGGTGTTTTAATCACCTAAAAGCCTTATGCGGCTTGATCAGTACCCCTTACCAAAGGATCTCCGAGGTCATGGATTGTTTTCACTCTGTATACATTTTAGGAGGCAGCTGTCACTCACAGGTTGTTGATTAGGCTGTGATCTCTATAAGAAAGGAATTGGCTCCCTACCATGAAAGAAATAGGGCCTTCTAATTTTGAGCCTATTGTCAGTTTGTATTTCAGCCTACCCAGATTTTCCTCTCTCCCACCAGGCATGCCAGATTTCCTGGAGAAGCTGCACATGGCCACTCTGAAAGCCAAGAACATGGAGATCAAAGTAAAGGACTATATCTCATCTAAGCCTCTGGAAACGGGTAGTGAAGCCAAGGCTACCACCCCGTCTTCAGAGCGGAAGAATGAGGGTAGTTGTGGCCCTGCCCGGATCGAGTACGCTTGAAGGGTTTTGGGATAAGAAGGGACAGGCTGCTTTTAGCCCTGTCTCAGTTCCTTATCTGCTACAGAATGGGGACATGTATTAGAAAGCGTCTGCTGTAACCACCAGTGCAGGATGACTCAATAACTGGTGTCCGATTTCATTCAGAGCCCTTACTGCTCTTTATCAAAACAGGAGGAATCATCCATGAGGGCGTTGTCATATTCTCAGGCCCAGCATTTTGAAATTCAGTATTTCATTGAGCTAATCTGGAACAAACCTCTCACCTCAGGCCAGAAGGGGACAACTTCTTTTCGCTTCCTGAGTAGTTTCCTCTGCCAACATTCCAGTTCTCACCATCGGTTCTGCAGCGCTTTGGATTTCCTTCAGTTCTGAAGGTCCAGCTGGAAAGTACAGTTGGCCAGTTGAGTCTTCAATGAGGGGTCATTGGGAGTGCTCTTGGTAACAGTCCTAGTGTTGAATGGATGTGAACTATTGCTTGGCAGTGTAAGTGCCTTGTCCTCACCCTGCTTCTATCTTTAGGGACATCAAGTTTGTACCAAGGAATTTCTGCCTCCCAAATACCACCCCATTGACTCGCCATCCCCCAAAGCAGTTTCCTTTTCATTGACCAGTTCTTCTCTATTCATGCCCTATATTAATTTTGATAGGGTCAATGGTGATGCTCAAAATATCACACTTTAGGTTTGGGGTTTTTTTTTTTTGTTTTTTTTTTTTTAACCTTTGTGTCAAAACGTAGGAATTGGGAACTTGAGTAGGATTTCTCCATAGTCCTACTGTATAGAAAACACCATTTTGATTCAGGCATTATTTTTCACACTTCAGGTTTGACTGGATGCTGAGGACTTGTCCATCTTGGAAGGCTAAAGGCAGAGGAATGGGGGTTGGGCCACTCCCTTGGAGCTCTCAGAGCTGTAGACAAGCTGTGTGAAGAAATAGATGTAATCTTGCCCCAAATACTGATATAATGGGGATGTGGTTTATGTGACCCTTTTGTTCCTCTGCAAAGTTTTTCCTCCTCTTTTCAGAGTTAAAACGAAAGCAAACTACACTGTTTGGGTAAAGTCACAATCAGATGGTATCAGTTTGGCCTGGCTGATTTTGCTTATGGTCCTGCTGCAATCTGACAGAATAGGGATCAAGTTTTAAATACTCCCTTCTCTTTTTTCCGTAGAATTTAAACGGCTGGATTTTCCCCTTTTTTCCTATTTGGCTACCCTTTTGTGTTGTTGAAAAGGGGATCTAAGCCTCAGATTGACTCAAACCTCTGGACATTTTTGTTGCCTGTTAAGTTTTGTGCCAAGGAAATAACTGCCCCCGTGTTTCATGTCTTGCCTTCTCTGAGTCATTGGCAGAACAGAGAGATGTGTTGAGTATCTCCAGCTTCTTTTCGTTGATCATTTCTCTCTTCTCATCCCCAGGACTTCACAGAAGCCAGGGAAAAGCTCCCTGGGCTATGTCTGAACTTAGCGCCTGTGATTGTTGGGGCATGGATGGTGGTGTGGGCAAGAGTGTGTGAGTGCACAGGTGTTAAGGAGCTACATGTTGCTCATGTTCCTATTTTTGGCAACTTGACCCTATACTTGGGGTCAGTCTGTACAGTTACTTATGTCATTGTAATGATTTCACTTCTAACTGTGACATTTTTATCAAATGTGTGAATAAATATATAAAGATTGGTACAAGAGTGTTTGTCTTTGGACATGTGGTGGTGGGAAATCTTGTGTATTGGGCTTATGGTTTCTTCCTGATCAGAAAGTTGGAGTGTTTCTACTTAGGGTTGGCACATGGAAGCAGCAAGGTGTGGTCTGGGTAGGGGCTAACACAGAGCTAACCACCTTGCCTTGATTATGAGCCCTTTCCAGGTAGCCAGTTTGGCAAATGAAAACAAACCACCTGTTTCCACTTCGTTGTCTTGATCTACTCACCATCTCCTTTGCTTTTAAGGAAGGATCAACTTGAGGAAACAGTGTTTGAGCTTTGCTGACAGTGAAACTTGGGAGGGAGCAAGGAAAGGAGGAAAGGATTTGAGGAAGCCAGGTTTAGTGCGGGAAGCAGACCGGGACTTTGGCTGGAGAGGGAGGGTGGTGAGTTCAAACCCCACTTGGCCTGGTGGGAAGTAGGGTCACACAAGCAGTTCTGCTAGAGTGTAAATTTGTTGCAAGGCGATGGATAGATCGGAGACACTTAAGAGCGTAACGTGAACTTTGAGTTTATGTGTGATTCTGCCTGTGGGAAACACTACGTGAACACAAATGTACACCTGAAACATTAAGGCTCTTTTCTCCAAATTTTTCGGAGATAATCACTGGAAAGCCATCCCTGCTTGTAGACTACTTGTTAGGTGTTGTATGCTTATGGGTGCACATGTGTTTTTATAATCAGTTTGGAGAGTTGGTGACTCTGGCCTCCGCCCTGCTGCAGAGGCCCCTACACGTGGCATCCTTGACATCGTTCTCCAGATTCTGCATTAACACTTCCACTGAGAAGCATTTGAGTTCTTACAGAAAGCAACATTTCCATTGTTGGACAGTTCTAGCTTTCAGGAAGTCCTTTATGTTGAGACTAAATGTGCCACCTCAGCGTCTACCAGAATCAGTGGGTCAAGCCCTGTCTTTGGAACAACACAAGGAAAACATTTCCATGGGATAGTACTTCACATTCTTGAAGACAGTGCTCATGTGACCTTTACCCTTCCCCAGGTTTTCTGTTGCTAGCAGCTTCAAAAATCCTTCCAACTCTTTATTATGAAAATGTTTGAAAAATTGAAAAATAATAAAACTTTGTATGCCCTCCCCCTACCTTTGCTGGTTGTTAACTTATTATGGTGTGTGCTTTGTCTTTATATATAAATACACTTTGCTGTGGACTGAACTGTCTCCCTAAAATTCACATGCTGAAAGTCCTTATACCCAATGTGATAGTATTGGAAATGGGGCCTTTGGGAGGTGATTTGAATGAGATGAGGTCATGAGGGTGGAACCCTCCATGAACGGATCTGTCCCCTTATGAGAAGAGACCCCAAAGGTTTGCTTGTTCTCCCCTTCCACCGTTGTGCAGACAACAAGGTAGCCTGGCAAGCTAGGGGAGAGTGTTCTCACCAGGAACAGGATTGGCCAGCATCTTGAGCTTGGACTTTTAACCTGCATAACTGTAAGAAATAAAGTTCTGTTGTTTAAGCTACCCGGTCTATGGTATTTTGTTCTGGTAGTCTGAGTAGAAGTTTTCATGACCATTTGAAAATAAGTTTCAAACATCATATTTCACCCCTAAACACTTGAGTATGCTTTTTTTTTTTTACAGTGATGTTCTTTGTAACCACACTAACCAGTAGCACAGAGAATGTAATATCTAATAACTCACTCCATATTAAAATTTCCCCAGTTGTCCCTCCCCCCCCCCCCCCCCCGCCAGTGACTTAACAGTCCCTCCCCCAAATCCAGGATCCAGTTAAATATCGAGTGTTGTGTTAGTCAGTAGCCAAGTAGCTAAGTCAACGGTAGCCTGCCCTTTGTAATGTAGCTTTCTGGGTGCTTCAGATGTAGTGCAGTGGTTCTCAAACTCGAGCTTTGAAAACTCCGTGCCAGGATCTCACCCCAGACCAATTACATCAGAATTGCTGAGGGTGTAAGTATGGAATGTTAAAGCAATCAGAAGGATTAAAAATAGGCTGCAATCTCCCTTGATCTGCACACTTCTAATCCAGGCAAAGGTGTCATTAACTTGTCACCAGTCTTGTCACACTGTTGGCTTAGGTTGGGCTTGGGATCAGCTAATAATAGCCACCATTACTGAGCACTCGCGGTGCCGGATACCATGCTTCATGCATTCATGCAAGATCTCTAATCCTACCACAGCCCTGGGAGTATGTAGCTATCCTTGTCGTATAAGCAAGGAAATGGCATCAGAGGTTAAGGAATCTTCTTGCTCAAGGTTACACCGGAAGTGACAGCCAGGATGCAGACCTAGCTTTGACCTCTCCAAAGACCCCTCCAGCAGCATGTCTTCACACTTAGTTTCTCATAAATACTGTCCTGCTTGATTCCTTCCCAGGGTGGCTGACTTTTGGAACCTGGATCATAGGCTTTCTTTTTATCCGTTCTTGTTAACTTTTACATGGCTTAAGCCTCCCCTTTACCCGCTAGTTCCACCATCCAATTGCTAATTGTTCGGTGATGCTCTTTCTGGGAGTATCAGAAGCATAAATATTGGAG
This sequence comes from Acinonyx jubatus, assembly GCF_027475565.1. Lineage (NCBI taxonomy): Eukaryota > Metazoa > Chordata > Mammalia > Carnivora > Felidae > Acinonyx > Acinonyx jubatus. The sequence goes on along the minus strand of NC_069388.1, from coordinate 103,078,239 downwards.
TGTCGGACTTGATTTCGGCTCAGGTCACGATCTCTCGTTTCATGGGTTTGAGCCCCGCCTTGGGCTCTGCACTGACAGCGTGGAGCCTGCTTGGGATTCTTTCTCTCTCTGCCCTTCCCCCGCGTGTGTGTGCTTGCATGCTGTCTCTCGCACCCTCTCTCAAAAAGAAGCATAAATGAAATTTCTATCTTGGAAACTTAATATATACCACTACAATGACATATGGGTTAATAAAGGGATAGGGGTGGTATTCTTGGGGGCATCTTAGGGTAGCATTTTCTAAAAATAGTTCCAAAGTAACCAATCTCTGTGCTCAGCATGGGAGCACAGGAGTCTGGAAATTTTCCTTTAACAATGAAAGTACTCTTCATAAAATCTGAGAATTCTGATTTCTCATAAACTTGAAAGAGTTAAAATTTACGGCACGCGGATGGAAGGGATTTTTTTTTTTAAAGATTTTATATGTAATCTCTACACCCAACCTGGGCTCTGGGGCTCGAAGTCACAACCCCAGGATGAAGAGTTGCAGGCTCCACTGACTGAGCCAGCCAGGTGCCCCTGGAAGTGATCTTAGTGTACAATGTATTTGTTCCTACAGACCTCAGTGGATACTTGCAGAGCATCATTCCAAAAGAAACCCCAGGCCACACACTGTCAGTTACTTTTAATAACCTCATGGTTGATTGATTCTGTTCCGCAAGTGCACTTAAAATTTTTTTCAGATAACTTAGAAATGACCTAACTTTAGCATCCACTTTTAAGGAGCCCGACCACCCCTAAAAAGGTAGGGTGGGTGTTTGAAAGTACTAATATTGATGTTTTTACGGTTTATGCATTTTTTCGTGATCTTAAGACTCTGCTATGTGTGTGCGTTAGGATTATGTTAAGCCTTCAGGGACAGAAACCCACAATATGGCTGAAACCAAACTAACAACGTTCTCTTGTGAACATAGTCCAGGGCTGGTAGTTCCAGACCCAGGCTGCTGCTGTCTTGTCCCACCTTCAACATGAGAATGGTACACTGTTAACATCTGAATCTCTGAGGGTGAGACCCAAGCATTGTGTTATATTTGTGTGACTGTTTTCCCTAAAATGTGGCGCCCAGGACTGGACCTGACTCTGTTCCCCGGCAGGTGAGCACCCTGAGGACCGGGACTCTGTCTGCTCATTACCTGTTGAGTCACTGCCTGGGAGGGGCCTGCTCTCCCACCAGCCGCCATGTCTGTGTTTTGCTGGTGGGAAGGAGGGGAGGGGGAAAGAGAATGTCCCTTCCCTTGAGGACGCTTCCCAGAATGCCACACCATTTCTGCTTATAGACCAGTAACCAGAACTTCATCAAAAGACCATACCCAGCTACCCAGCTGTTGAGGAGTAGTCGCTCCTTGGAGCCGCCAAATTTCCCTTTTTGCAAGGAACCAGTCATATCGGATTAGAGGCCCTCTCTGTTCAAGTAAAACCTCATCTCTTTTTTTAACCTGTTTAAAAAAAATGTTTATTGAGGGGACCCCTGGGTGGCTCAGTTGGTTAAGCGTCCGACTTCAGCTCAGGTCATGATCTCACAGCTCGTGGGTTCGAGACCTGGATTGGGCTCTGGGCTGACAGCTCAGAGCCTGGAGCCTGCTTTAGATTCTGTGTGTCCCTCTCTCTCTGCCCCTCCCTCACTCACGTCCTGTCTCTCTCTCTCTCTCTCTCTCTCTCTCCCTCAAAAATAATAAACATTAAAAAAAAATTTTTTTTAAATGTTTATTATTTTTGAGGGAGAGAGAGAGAGCGCGCAAGCGTGAACGAGCACACAATAGGGGGAGGGGCAAGGAGAGGGGGACAGAGGATCCAGAACAGGTTCCATGCTGACAGCATAGAGCCTGATGTGGGGCTCGAACTCAGGAACCACAAGATCATGACCTGACCCGAAGTTGGACGTTTAACTGACTGAGCCACCCAGGAGCCCCAACCTTTTTTTTTTTCTTTTTCTTTTTAAGTAAACTCTACCCCCAACACGGGGCTCAAACTCACCACCCTGAGATCTAGAGTCACGTGCTGTACTGACTAAGCCGGCCAGGTGCCCCTAGTGTAACCACCTCTTAACCTAATTAATTACATCTGCAATGGCACTGTTTTCAAATATAAGGTCACCTTCTGTGGTCTGGGGGCTAGGACTTCAAGATATGAATTCTGAGGGGAAACAATTTAATCTCTAACAAGGGTAAATTACAGAGAACTCAATGTAAGAATGACTTTTCAAAAGAAATGGCCCTGTATGGAGTCCAGAAAGACTCCCCAGCCTGGGCAGGGTCACCTGTCCTGCAGCTTCAGTGTGGCAGCAGCAGGGGGCAGGGCTGCACCGCCTGCTGGGAGCCTCTTCTCTGTTTGCCCTTGGCTGCTGGAAGGATTTTACATTTCATAAAAGCCAACAGTTCAATGTGGGCCTATTTGGGCACCACTCCCCCTCCCTCAAAGCTTTGATGGACATCAAGACCTATGAATAAATGAGAGAGGAAGTAGGTCGGATGACCACAACCTGTGTGGGTGTACATAATAAGTTGGGAAGACGAGGCTGAGGGCCAGTGGGAGATTCATAGGCTCCCTGCCTAGTGACCAAGGGTTTGTGTAAGGGAAAGAGAGAGAGGTGGGGATAAAGAGGCAGTGGCTTTGATTTGCTGCTTCTTCCTGACAGCCTGTGGCCAGTCCAGCCCCCGCTCTAAGGAGTTAGGTGCTGACCTCGGGCGCCAGCCAGAACCGATGGGCTAAGCAGAGGACCCCGTCCTCCTGTTATAATTCCTGCATTTCCTGTTATAATTCTTTTCTTTAAAAAAAAAATTTCTTTTTAGTGTATTTATTTATTTTGAGAGAGAGAGAGAGAGAGAGAGAGAGAGAGCACACTAGGGGAGGGGCAAAGAGAAGGAGAGACAGAATCCCAAGCAGGCTCCTTGCTGTCAGCACAGAACCCAATGCAGGGCTTGAACTCACAAACCTTGAGCTCATAACCTGAGCTGAGATCAAGAGTCAGATGCTTAACCGACTGAGCCACCCAGGCGCCCCTTCCCGTCCCGTCCCGTCCCGTCCCGTCCCGTCCTGTTTTTATGTTAGAGGCACCTGGGTGGCTCAGTCAGTTAAGTGTCTAACTCTTGACTTTGGCTCAGGTCATGAGCTCACCGTTTGTGAGTTGGAGCCCGGCATCGGGCTCCACGCTGACAGGGCAGAGCCTGCTTGAGATTCTCTGTCTCCTCTCTCTCAGCCCCTCCCCAACTTGTGCTCTCTCTCTCTCTCTCAAAAATAAATAAACTTAAAAAAAATAGTTTTTCTTTTAATTACAGTGAGTTAACATACAATGTTGTATTAGTTTCATCCTGTTACAATTCTTTGTTTGCTTTATTTCTGTGCCTGCGAAAGAAGGCACAGTGTGGTGATATGTAGCAAGGAATTATTGAAGACCCACTATGTGCCCGATGATTTTCAAACGATTTATGAAGCAGCTGGGGAGTCGACATTGAACTAGACAGAATTAAGCAGTCCAACATGGAGGACCAAAGGAGTGTCAGCTCTGTGTGGGGATGAATCGGAAACTCCATTCCTGAGACCCGCCCACAGTCTGGAACCTACGCTCCAGTGTCGTGCTGATTCACCAGTGAGAAAATTCTTGATTTTGCCTTCATATTGTTTTGTTTCCTGAAGTAATAATTGTGCGGTGAAAAAGTTAAAACATTTATTTTACTCACAAAACTATAAAGAAAAATTATTTGTAATCCTCATATCCCAGAGAATCAGTGTCTTTTTTTTTTTAATGTTTATTTATTTTTGAGAGAGAGAGAGAGAGGGACAGAGCATGAGTAGGGGTGGGGCAGAGAGAGGGAGACACAGAATCCAAAGCAGGCTCCAGGCTCTGAGCCATCAGCACAGAGCCCAACGCGGAGCTGGAACTCAAAAACTGCGAGATCCTGACCTGAGCCGATGTCGGACGCAAAACTGGCTGAGCCACCCAGGCGCCCCTAGCTACAGTATTAAATAGCATTTATGGTGTTCTGAGCATGGAAATGGTATTCACAGGCGACAAGACACTATGACCACTTCTTTCTTGCACACCTCTTTATTTTTGCCTGGAGTGAGTACTTGGTTTCTCATTTGCTTTGTTTGTTGTGTTTTGATCACAAATTCACCCCCCCCCCCCCCCCCCCCCCCCGCCGACTGTGGTCTCTTGATATTCAGCCAGAGCAGGTATTAACGGCTTCTCCTCCCAGGAGATGGCTGGGCAGGAGAGATCTCCCAGAGATCTCCCTTCTCCTTCCGCTTGGGAATGTCCATCCCCTGTTATGTGCCTCCCATTTTGACCTTGGTCTTATTTTATTTCCTCCAGGCTTGTCAAAGGAGAGAGGGTACAGAAGACATAAAAGTTTTCAGATTCTCATGGGCTAGATAATTCAGCTGACTACAGAAAGACCAGTTGGCAATAGTCTTCCTTTAGAATTTTGGCGAAGTCTCCAGATGTTTGGATTCCTGACCTTTCATCTGTGATATGTAGCCTCCCTACTGCCTCCAGCCTTCAAGTGTATGAGATCTGATTGTTCCTCGTATTCCCTGACTTGTTTTTATCTGTTGTGCTATCATTGGGCCCTCATTTGCAAATTCACATCTTTCAGTTATGGAGAATTTTTTTTGAATTATTTTATTTTCCGTCTTCTCTCTTTTGGCCCTTCTGCTCTTCAAGTGGCCAACCACCTAACGTGCATGTCCTCTCATTTTCTTCTCTTTCTTTCTCCTGCTTTTCAACCATTTGTCTTCTTGCTCTACCTATGGAAAGTTTCCTGCGTCTTTATCTTTCAACCCTGATATTGAGGGTTAAAAAAAAATGTTTTTTTAAGTTTATTTATTTTGAGAGAGAGCGAGCAAGTGAGCAGGGAAGGGGCAGAGAGACAGAGGGAGAGAGAGAATCCTAAGCAGGTTCTGTGTTGTCAGCACAGAGCCTGAAGTGGGGCTCAAACTCACAAAACGTGAGATCATGTCCTGAGCCGAAATCAACAGTCGGACGCTTAACCAACTGAGCCACCCAGGGGCTCCTGATAACTGAGTTTTTAATTTCTGCTTTCTTTTACTACCCAAGAGATCTGTGTTTGGAATGTTTATTTTTTGTAGTAACTGTCCTTGTTTTATGGGTGCGGTATCGTCCCCCTCTGAGGATGTTTTTTAATTTTTTATGTTTTTATTTATTTTTGAGAGAGACACAGTGAGAGCGGGGGAGGGGCAGAGAGAGACGGAGACAGAATCTGAAGCAGGCTCCAGGCTCTGAGCCGTCAGCGCAGAGTGTGACGTGGGGCTTGAACTCACAGACTGCGAGATCATGACCTGAGCGGAAGTCAGGTGCCCAACTGACTGAACCACCCAGGTGCCCCTGAGGATTTTTTTTTTTTATTATTAACGTTTTTATTAATATTTTCTTCTTCCTACATACTTACTTTTGTTTAAGTTGCTTTTTCCTATTACATCCTTCTCCTGAATAATAGAGGCATTCCTTGAGTGGCTAAAAGCCATTGGTTTGAGTTCATATTAAGAAACTCAGTCTGGGGGCGCCTGGGTGGCGCAGTCAGTTAAGCGTCCGACTTCAGCCAGGTCACGATCTCGCGGTCCGTGAGTTCGAGCCCCGCTTCGGGCTCTGGGCTGATGGCTCAGAGCCTGGAGCCTGTTTCCGATTCTGTGTCTCCCTCTCTCTCTGCCCCTCACCCGTTCATGCTCTGTCTCTCTCTGTCCCAAAAAATAAATAAATGTTGAAAAAAAAATTAAAAAAAAAAAAGAAACTCAGTCTGGGGGGCTGTGAGCGTGTGAGTGTCGGCAGCTGGCTATGAACTTCATTGTGGGGTGGGCTGGCTGTGTTTCACACGGACCTTCAGCTGCTTCTTATTCTAGGCCCTCGCTTTGCTCCTCTCGGCGTCCCACTTATTCTGAGCCTTTCGTGGATTCTGCTGTGTAAGTGGGTTTGTCACTTGTCCCCACTACTGACTAGGAATTCAATTTTTTGTTTCCCCTAAGCCATGTACCATTTTGTGCACCTGCTTTCCAGTTCCCAAAACATTTTTCCTGTTGTTCCTCTTTCTCCTTGACTGTGTGGGGTTTGCCTTAAATTTTGCTTCCTTTAATTGTTGTTGAAGTGGGGTTTCAGGTGGGTGCAAAAGGTAACGGGCGTTTTCAATCTGACATCTACCTGGGTTTGTTTTGGTTTCTTTATGTAGTTTATTCTCCTAACTTGTTGATGTGTAATCAAAGTACAGTTAATGGCATGTATTTAAAAAAAATTTTTTTTTTAACGTTTATTTATTTTAGAGACAGAGCATGAATGGGGGAGGGTCAGAGAGAGGGAGACACAGAATCTGAAACAGGCTCCAGTCTCTGAGCTGTCAGCACAGAGCCCGACGCGGGGCTCGAACTCACGGACCGCGAGATCATGACCTGAGCCGAAGTCGGACGCTTAAACGACTGAGCCACCCAGGCACCCCTAATGGCATGTATTTAAAATGCACGATCTAATCAATTTTGGTGTGTGTGTGTGTGTGTGTGTGTGTGTATACCTGTGACCCCATCATCACAAGTAAAATAATGAATATTTCATCATCATTCCATCGTTTATAAAATTCCTTTGTGCCTCTAGCCCTGTCCCCAGGTAACCACTAATCTGCTTTCTCCATCAAATAGTTCACATATTCTAGGATTTTATATAAATGGTGTCGTACGGTATGTCCTATTTTTTTCCCATGGCTTCTTTCATTCAGCATAATGATCCTTGATTGGTCCACATTGCATTTTTAAAAACATTTTTAAATATTTATTTATTTCTGAGAGAGAGAGACAGAGAGCGAGCAGGGGAGGGGCAGAGAGAGCGGAAAACACAATCCGAAGCAGGGTCCAGGCTCTGCACTGTCAACACAGGGCCCAGGGCGGGGCTTGAACCCATGAACCGCGAGATCATGACCTGAGCCGAAGTCAGTTGCTTAACCGACTTAATCACCCAGGCGCCCCTCTACATTGCATTTTTTAATAGTTCCTTGCTTTATATTGCTAATTGTTATTCCACAGCATGGATATACCACAGTTTGTTAATTCACTCACCTGTTGAGAGACATTTGGATTGTTCCCAGTTCTGGGTTACTACAAATAGGGCTGCTATAAACATTTATGTACAAGCCTTTGTGTGACTATGTTTTTGAGGTTTGCTTTTGTTTTTTAAGTAAATACCTAGGATGGAATGGCTGAGTCATGTGGTAGCTGTGCGTTCAAATATTTTTAAATAACTGCCAAACTGTGTTCCAAAGTGGTGGTGACATTTTGCATTCCCACCAGCAGTGAATGAGAGTTTCAGTTGCTCCGTCTTACTGCCAAGACATGTTATGGCGTCTTCTCGTACTTTTTGAAAATTGAAGTATAATTGACATACATTCTGTGAGTTTCAGGTGTAGGTCATAGTGATTTGATGATTTTTATATATTATAGAATGATCCCCACAGTAAGTCTACCGACCACATAAAGTTATCACAATATTATTGACAATATTCCCTATGCTCTACGTTATATCCCCATGACTTACTTATTTTATAACTGAAAGTTTGTAACTTTTAATACCCATCACTATTTTGCCTGCTTTCCACACCTCCTCATTCTGGTAACTACCAGTTTGTTTCCTGTGTCTATGAGTCTGTTCCTGTTTTGTTTTGTTTGTTCATTTGTGTTGGTTTTTAGATTCTACATATAAAAATCATTCGATATTTGTCTTTCTCTATCTGACTTACTTTACTTAGCATAATACCCTCTAAGTCTATCCATGTTCTTGCTCATTAGCCTTTTAATTTGCATGTCCCTAATGACTAATGATGTTTAGCATTTTTGTGTGTTTATTGGCATTCATAAATCTTCTATGAAGTGTCATTTGAAATCTTGTGTTCAATTTTATTAGGTTGTTTGTGTTCTTATTACACTGTAAGAGTTTTTACAGTGTAAGAATCTTATTTTTTTCTTTTTTAAAATATTGAGTTGCATACAATTCATACACCATAAAATTCACCCCATCAAAGAGTACAGTCAGTGGTTTCTAACATATTCACAAAGTTGTGCAACCATTATCACTCTCTAATTCCAAGCACTTTTATTTCCCACCCCACCGAATCCCCAGACCCATCAGCAATCGCCCATCCCTCTCCCTAGTCCCTGGCCGCCCCTAATCTATTTTTTGTCCCTATGGAACATTTGATGTAAATGGATCCATACAGTATGCGGTCTTTTTTTTTTTTTTAAGTTTATTTATTTTTAGTGAGAACAGAGAGAGAGAGTGAGTAGGGGAAGGGCAGAGAGAGGGGGGAGAGAGCATTGCAAGCAGGCTCCATGCTGTCAGCACAGAGCCCCACATGGGGCTCAAACCCATGAACCATGAGATCATGACCTGAGCTGAAAGCAAGAGTCAGACGCTTAACTGACTGAGCCACTCAGGTGCCCTATATGTGGTCCTTTTGACGGGCTTCTTTCACTTAGCATAATGCCGTAGCATGTAATCAGTACTTCATTCCTTTATATGATTGAATACTATTCCACGGCATGGATATACCACGTTTTGTTTATCCATTTATCATTTGCTTAACGTTTGAGTTTTTTTCTACTTTTTTGGCTGTTATGAATAATTCCATTACGAACATTCATGTTTAAGTTTTTGTAGGGACATATGTTTAAATAATTCTCTTGATTGTGTACCTAGGACTGGAAATGATGGGTCATATGATAACTCTGTTTAGCCTTTTGAGTTACTATCACACTGTTTTCCAAAGCAGCTGCAATTTTTACATTCACACTAGCAACTTACGAGGATTGCAATTTCTGCACGTCTTTGATGCTTGTTACTGTTTTTTTTCATTCTAGCCATCTCAGTGGATGGGAACTGGTATTTTACTGTGGTTTTGACTTGCACTTCCCCAATGAGTAATGCTTTGGGCATCTTTTCATGTGTTTATTGGCCATTTTTTATCTTTTTTTTAGAAGAATGTCTATTCAATACCTTTGCTCACTTAAAAATTGGATTATTTATCATTTTATTGTTGAGTTGCATATTTGTATATTTTAGGTACAAGTACTTTGTCTGATACATGTGTTGGGAATATGTTCTCACTGTAGCTTGCCTTTTTTTTTTTTAATGGTATCTTTCAAAGAGCACACGTTTATAATTTTGATGAAGTCCAACTTATTAATTTTTTTCTTTTATATTTTGTGCTTTTGTGTTCTAAGAAATCTTTGCCCAACTCAAGGATGCAAAGATTTTCTCCTATGTTTTCTTTTAGACACTTTATAATTTTAGGTTTTACATTTAGGTTCATGATCTGTGCAAGTTAATTTTTATATATGGTATGAGGTAAGATTCACATTTAACGTTGAGGATATTTCCAGTTATTCCTTGTTCTATATTATTACATATATCTCCTCACTGCAGATTATTTTGTATTTCATATGAGGCAGAATGGGAGTGTCATTCCTCTTCTTCCCTACCTTTTCCCCTCCTTGCCCTATTCTACCCTTTTCCACACTTCTTACAGGGAAGGTTTTTTTGGTTTTTGTCTTTTGTGCTTTTCTTTCTTTAAGAGTGAGGATACAGAGATTTTGCCAATGAAGTATACTGTTTTGACTAAATACTGCCATGTTTCTTTCCCTACATCTTTGCCAGCACTTGGTATTATCTGTTTTATTTATTTTTAATTATTTTATCTATTTTATTTTTTGAGAGAGAGAGGACGAGAGAGTGTGTGCGTGTGCGTGTGTGTGCAAGCAAGGGAAAAGGAGCAGAGGGAGAGAGAGAGAGAGAGAGAGAGAGTCTTAAGCAGGCTTCATGCTCAGTGTGGAGCCTGACATGGGGCTCAATTCCATGACCTGAGCTGAAATCAAGAGTTGAATGTTCAACCAACTGAGCCACCCAGGCACCTCTGATTTTTAATTTTATTTTTAATTTTGCTAATCTGGATGGTGTAAAGGGATATCTCATAGTTTTATTTTTGAATTATCTAATTGCTAGGGAGTTTAAGATTTCTCTATATACTTATTAAACATTTAGATTTCCCTTATATGGATTGCCTATTATGGCTATCTCCATTTCTCTATAAATTCTCTATTTTTCTTCTTGATTTGCAAAATTTCCTTGTATATGCTGAATAAGGATTTTTAAAACATTTTTTTAACGTTTATTTATTTTTGAGACAGGGAGAGACACAGCATGAACGGGGGAGGGTCAGAGAGAGAGGGAGACACAGAATCCAAAACAGGCTCCAGGCTCTGAGCTGTCAGCACAGAGCCCAACGCGGGGCTCGAACTCATGGACTGCGAGATCATGACCTGAGCCGAAGTCAGATGCTTAACCGACTGAGCCACCCAGGCGCCCCGAATTAGGATTTTTAACGGTTTATTTATGAAACAAAAGATAATATATATGCAATAACTGTTGTCAGTTTTAGACACTGCAAACATTTTCTTTTTTTTTTTTAATTTTTTAAACGTTTATTTATTTTTGAGACAGAGAGAGACAGAGCATGAACGGGTGAGGGGCAGAGAGAGAGGGAGACACAGAATCGGAAACAGGCTCCAGGCTCTGAGTGGTCAGCCCAGAGCCCCACGCGGGGCTCAAACTCACGGACCACGAGATCATGACTTGAGCCGAAGTTGGACGCTTAACCGACTGAGCCACCCAGACGCCCGCAAACATTTTCTTCCAATTTATCACTCATCTAGTACTATCTTTGATGTTGTTTATTGAGCTGAGATCTTTACTTTTTATGTAGTCAAACCCACTTTTTCAACTATAATCTGTGCTTTTAAAATCTTTATACCCTCAAGGTAAAAAAGATGCCCTCCCACATGCTTATCGCTTAGCTTTATAGTTTAACTTTGTATATTTAGATATCTACTCCATTATGTAGGTGGTGTGAGGTAGGGATCAAACCTTGCTTTGTCCATCTGGTTTACCAGTTTTATGTTCTAAGCATAGCTAGCACAGAAGCTAGGCTGCCAAGGAGTGGGAGAGGGGCACAAGGATCAGGGGACCCACGAGTGGGAGAGGAGCAGAGAAGGACCCATTATGGTGGTTTTCTCCAGCAGCAGTTAGCTACCAAAGCTGAGAGCTGGACTGAGCCATTAGGTTTTTTTTCCCAGGCGTCAGGTTTGGAAGGACAAAAAAGGAAGGGAGTTCAGGACTTGGCAGGGGCAGGAAGAGTAGATACAGTAAGCCAGGAAGTGCTGTGGACAGAAGCAAGTGTCTTTGGTTCTTGTGGGTAGGTGCTTGAGACATGGGGACATGCTTAGGTTATAATAAATGAAAAAACGACCAGGAAGCCAAATGTGTGGTCAGTAACAGTGCCCAAATGTGATAGGAGGGGTTTCCTCCACCCCCTCCACCCTTGTTGGAGTTTGCACAGACCAGGGTAGACTGATGGCGGCAGTCAGAGTTAGGGCCTGTAACAGATGCCCTTCCATGTGGGGCTGTCTCCAAGGTGCTGGCCCTCAGGCCAGATAGGCGAGAACCCCTCACTGTCGAGGATCCCCAGGAGGAGGGCGAACAGGATGTACATGACTAATCGTCTGAAGGCTGAGGAGAAGCTCAGGCCCCAGACGGTGGTGGGTGACAGGAAGCAGAGGGGTTTAATAGATGCGACATGGGAGCTGGGGGGGCGGAGGGGTAGGGCCGCAGAGAGTGGGTTTGTCCCAGCAGAAACAAACGTGGGGCTTTCCAGCCAAGGCAGACTGCCGCGCGAAGCCGGAGAGCTGGGTTACGGTACACTGCTGCCCTACCATGCCTACCTACCGGACACGTTAACAAAGGTTCGGGGCTGGCTCACAGACCTCCCTCGTGTTGTCGCACTGCCCGAAGAACAGGACGCCCTCCCCGTTGGAAAGCCGGAGGGAGAGCGCAAGACTGGAAAAGCCCACAGACCTTTTCAGCGCCCCAGGCCGGAAGTGACATTTCATTGGCTGGAATGGGTCACGTGGCTCTGCCCTGCTGCCGGATGGCTGAGAAGGGCGGGACTCCGTGCATCGGGTAGGGGAGGTCTGGAGACCAGCCACCACCGGTCGTGTCCACCATAGGGTGTGTGATGCTGTGTTCCCCGTCAGGACTGGCCTCCTCCGCCTGCCTGGCTTCCAGCCCCACTGCTGGACTTGCCCCGGAAGGGGAGATGTTGATGAAAGGGGAGGCTACAGGGGTCCTTGGAGGGCTGCCCGGCTGGTGGGACCAGCGGGTGAGGAGGATGGGGGCGGGGGGTGAGGGGCAGGGTCTCTCTGTGCTGCCAGAGGAGGGGCAGTCTGTCTGGGGTTCCCTGCCAGGCCTTGTGGGGCTAACGGCCTTGCTTTCAGTAATGAACTTCCCTCCCTGCCCTTTCTCACCAAGTGCAAAGGTCTCACATCTAGGGAGCCAGTGACTCCAAAAATGAACCAAGGTGGGTTATGGCCAATGCTTCACGGTCTTCTCCTTTCTTTTCCGTTTGTTCTCAGTTTTCTATAGTGGGGTAGATTTCTGGGACAACTAGGGAACATAGCAACTGTTGTGTGGTAACTGAGTGCAGGGTGGGGTGTGGCAGATGAGGCGCCTGTCCTGGGGGAGGTAGGACTTGGGGTCTCAATGGTATGCGGTGGGTGTCTTTGTTGCTGGCTTTCACCGGTGAGGACACCTGCTTTGGATTCCCATTTGGTAGCCAAGGAAACTGAGGCTCAGGTCATTTAAGGATCTCGCCCAAGGTCATGTAGTGTGTTGGTGAGAGAAATAGGCTTGGAGCCCAGCTTCCTGACCCTGACCTGACCTGACCCTTGCTCCTTCCCCTCCACCTTGGTGCTGTTCTAAGCTGAGCCTGCCGCATGAGACATTTGACACATTAAGACTGTTCCTTCAGGAGGGCGAAATCAAGTGCAAATTCCTTCAAGCCCCCAGGTGTTGAAAGCAAGAGGCTTGTGCTCCTAGAACGCCCAGGAAAGGCCGTGTGAAAACCCAGCAGGCGGGGGTGGGGGCCCAAGGCTTGGGGCCCAGGGTGTCAGAGGGGTGGAAACAGGATGTGAGCAGAGAGGGGCCGGGCGTGAGAAGCAAGGTGGCTCCCAGCAAAGGCAGCCACCTGGTGCACTGTGTTCTGAGCCACGGAAAAAGACCCTGGGCTGCGTGGGAGTCATCACATCCTGCTCCCTGACAGGCCTCCCCCGCCCCGCCTGGCTCCCAGCCAGGGCAGAAGCGGACCCCTGGGTGAGAGGTCAGGAACGGTGCCTTCTGGAGAGATGGGGATTAAATCTCCCCAGCTACCCCAGGGAGGCCTGGTATCCAAGGGCGAAACCAAACCTGAAGGAAGAACAGAGCAAAAATGTCACTTGTCCATCCCGTAGACCCCGATGGAGGACCTGCTCGGGCCAGGCCTGAGCTAAGATCGGGCAACGTGAAACTGCCAAGGCCCATTCCCTGACATCAGGGAGGCCTGAGTATTGGGAGGGGTGGAGTGCAGTGGTGAGCCTGGGCTCTGGGAGACCCTCGGAGAGGCCCTTGGTTCAGCCTGAGGATCTGGGAAGGCTTCCTGGAGGAAGTGAGGCGTAAGGGAACTCTTGAAGGAGGGGCCTGTGAGGGGTGGGTAAAGGCATCCCAGGCGGGGTCAGCCAGCACAGGGTGCTGGGGCACACCTGGCCTAAGGCGTGTGCGTCAGTGTCACGGGGGGCCTCTCTTTGCGCACCCGGCCAGAGCCGACCCACTTGGCCTGCTCAGGGCCTTCAGTCTCCCCTCTGGCCTGGCCTCCCACCAACACTAACACTGGCACTCTCTTTCCTTGTCAGAGCAACCCCTGCCACACGCCCCCGCAGCGGACCTCAGGGTCCCTTCCCCTGACAGTTCACTTGTGGGAGAATCCTAGACATTCACTTCCTGGCCTGGCCCAGCCACGGTGTGGCCCCTGCAGCTCTTGCCACACCAGCAGCCACCTCTGGGTGCTTCAGTGCTTGTCCTTGGTTTGTAACCAGACTTTTTCTCCTAAAGCGTCTTCAAAAAACTTTCTTTGTTTTAATGTTCTAATTTATTTTTGAGAGAGAGAGAGAGTCAGAGCATGGCAGGGGAGGGGCAGAGAGAGAGGGAGACACAGAATCAGAAGCAGGCTTTAGGCTCTGAGCTGTACGCACAGAGCCCCATGTGGGGCTCGAACCCATGAACTGCAAGATCATGACCTGAGCGGAAGTTGGACGCTTAACGGCTCAGCCACCCAGGTGCCCCCCTCCTAGAGTGTCTTGATACATATTTACGTTTATATAGAATACAGAGCTTTCTCTTTTTTATAAAAATAGTATCATACCATACGACCTTATGGGCAGCTCCCCTTTTTCATATTCTCTTGCAGCTTGTTCTAGATCAGTGCGTGTAGATTTGCATCATGATTCTTTTACAGGTGTTTGGTAGAACTGTAAAAATTGTGTATTCCATTTCCCCCCCGATACAGACAATGCTGCATCGGAAATCTTTGTACAATTCTCTTTCCAGAGTGATACCCACAAGAGGGGTTGTGGGGTCAAAGGGCATGTGCTTTCAACATTTGGATAGGCCTTGCTGAATTGCACGTACCACCCCCGCCAATGATACCAATTTATACTCCCACCAAAGGGGCGTGGGGTTACTCATTTACCTGACCCTCCCAGTACTGAGCAAATAACCCCATCACATTGTTCCTGTGGGCAGAGTACGTCTGTCGGACATTTGCATTAAAAAAAATTTTGTTTTAAAACGGTTATTTATTTTTTTGAGCGACAGAGAGAGACAGGGCATGAGCAGGAAAGGGGCAGAGAGAGGGAGACACAGAATCTGAAGCAGGCTCCAGGCTCCGAGCTGTCCACACAGAGCCCAACGTGGGGCTTGAACTCACGAACCTCAAGATCATGACCTGAGCCGAAGTCGGATGCTCCACCGACTGAGCCACCCAGGCACCCTGGACATTTGCATTCCTTGACCTGTGAATTCTACGTTGCTCTTCTTTGCCCCTTTTTCTATTGTGTTCTTTGACTTTTTTTTATTCCTGCTTTCCTTCCCCACACTCCCTTTCTCCTCCCTGTTTATTTTTTTCTCTGACCGCCACCTGACACCCAATTTACAGGAGTTCAAATGTATCAATTCTTCCACATGTGGCTTTGTGTTGTGCATTTTGCTTATGGCTTTTTAACCCCAAAGCTTCCAACATATTCTGGTGGATATTTTCTCTAATACTTGCATATTTTGGTCTTATTTTAAGTGATTTATTCTCCATGCAACGTGTTTTTGTGAATTTGAGATATGGATCAAAAATTTTGAAGGAGTGGATAGCCAGCTGTCCTATTGCTGTATGTGGAAGGGTCCAATCTTTGCTCTGTTGGTTTGAAATGCCGCCTGTGTCACTAAGTGGGCTTTTGGACCTTCTAATCAGTTCTGTTGTTCCATCTGCCTATTTCTGGGACAGAACCACACTTGAAAAAGGACCAGACTTTTGGGGCGCCTGGGTGGCTCAGGTGGTTAAGCGTCTGACTTTGGCTCAGGTCATGATCTCAGTCCGTGAGTTCAAGCCCCGCATGGGGCTCTGTGCTGACAGCTCAGAGCCTGAGCCTGCTTCCGATTCTGTGTCTCCTTCTCTCTCTGCCCCTCCCCGGCTCGTGCTCTCTCTCTCTCTCTCTCTCTCTCAAAAGTAAATAATCATTAAAAACATTTTTCGAATGGTTTATAAAAAAAATCACTAGAGTTTTGTGGCTTATTCTTTTAAAGTTCATTTATTTTGAGAGAGAGAGAGAGAGAGAGAGAGAGAGAACATGAACAGGAGAGGGGCAGAGAAAGAGAGAATACCAAGCAGGTTTCCACGCCGTCCACACAGAGCCCGACTCAGAGCTCGAATTCACGAACTGTGAGATCAGGACCTGAGCTAAAATCAGCAGTCGGACACTTAACTGACGGAGCCAGCAGTTTATTTTTAGAATAAGTGGGACAAGTCCTCCCTGTGTGTTCTTAATTTTCAAAAATTCCTTTGCTGTTTTTGTAATATTTTCTCTTTTCACATGAATGTAAAAAAAGTTTTGTCAGATCCCATTAGAACATCTCACTGTTTGGGGCGCCCGGGTGGCTCAGTTGGTTGAGTGTCCGAGTTCGGCTCAGGTCATGATCTCGCGGTCTGTGAGTTCGAGCCCCTCATCGGGCTCTGTGCTGAGAGCTCAGAGCCTGGAGCCTGCTTTGGGTTCTGTGTCTCCCTCTCTCTCTGCCCCTCCCCCACTCATGCTCTGTCTCTCTCTCTCTCTCTCTCTCTCTGTCAAAAATAAATAAACATTAAAAAAAAAAGAACATCTCACGATTCTGATTGGGTTGTAATGCATTTATAGATCAAGCCAGGTAGGACCTCACATCTTCATGTGAAATATTCTTATTATGGGGCCTGACATAGTTCTCTGTATACTTAGCTTTACCACGTCCTTTCAACCAAATTTTACAGCTGTCTTCACACGGGTCTTGCACCTTCCTGTTAGGCTTGTTTCTTGGTTATCTTATAGTTTTTGTTAATATTTTGAACGGCAACATTTTATTATAATTTCCCATTGGGGTGTGTGTGTATGTGTGTGTGTGTGGGGGGGGTGTGTGTGTAGGGAAGCAAGGATTATTGTGTGATGATCTTGTATCTGGTTACCTTGCTGATTTCCCTTCATAGTGCTAATATTTGTCAGATGATTCTCTTAGATTCTTCTGACAGGGAGTCATATTTCCTACAAATAACAATGGTTTAGGTTCTCCTACATCTCTTTCTTGTCCCGTTGAAAGACCAGGACCCACAGGCCTCTGTCCGGCAGCTGTTCTAGTGGGCTAGCTTGTCTTGTTCTTCCTCCTAGGAGAATGATCCGGAAGCTTCGCTATTAAGTATGATGTTCGCTGGACTTAAGAAGGCTTCTATTTTTTTCTATTCCTCGTCTGCTAAGAATGCCGCTTTTCCGTTATCTTGAATGAGCGTTAAACGGGATCTGTTTTTTGACAAGCTTGCTTGGCGTGGTGGAGCCTGGGATTTTAGCTGGGGACGTGGCTGCCGAGGATAATGGGTCTTCCTTGCAGTTAGGTGTGGGCCCAGGTCTGGCCGCTGGGTCACGAGCCTATTGTTCCATAATCCTTTACATTATTTACACATGCACAGCCCTTCATAGTTTCCAAAACGCCTTTCCGGAAGGCGGCTGATTCAGTTCCCACAACAAGCCAGGCAGGCAGGCAAGGTGGCGCTGCTCTGGGCCCTTCCTCGGGAGGCGTCTGAGGCTGACTCACCAGCCACAGCACAGCACGAGGGGGCTGCCCAGCAGGGCTCACTGGGAAGGGGAAGGTGCCTCCTTGTCGGTATGCAAGCCGTTTCTGTTTCCCTTATTTGACTGGGGCTGTGGGGTCTCTTCCCCCCCATCGAGACCGGTCACGGCATAGCACCAGCCTGGGGGAGCTGCCCTGGCCCCCTGTGGGGTGGGGGCATGGGGGAGCCCAGCCTGGCCTCACCTCAAAGATTTCAGGCTGCTGGACACTGCCTTGCCCCCTGTCCCCCAGACCCACGTGGCCACCCCACGGCTCCAGAGTCTCCAGCAACTTATTCCCTCCCTGGCCAGGATGCAGTGAACTCTTCCAGCCCTGAGCTCTGGATGAGGAAATGGGAGACCACCGAGGACAAGCCCAGCGGCTCCTCTGTGACCTGCCCCTGACCCTTCCCCCACAGGAACCGCAGCTGTCAGCTGCCCACGGCCTCCTTGCTCAGCGTGGCTCTGGCACAGGGCCTCTTGTGACAGTCGGGCAACTGCGGTTGGCCCAGGGGCAGGAGAGTTCTGAAAAGGGGTGGAAGGAAGGGGGTGCGTCTCTAGGAGCTTAGACGGGACAGGTCCTCCCCTCCACCAGCCCCCTGCTCTGGACCTGGCCTCGCAGGTCTCACTTCCAGGTCCTCTCTGGACCTCTTTTGTCACCTGTAGATTAGGGCTAATGAAATTCCCCGGGGTGAGGCCTGGGTGAGGCAAAGCAGGGAAAGGAAGAAAGGATGCACGAGAGCGCTCTGCACCCACCTCCTTGACTCCAGTCCTTTGCTTGGCACCGAGAGACAGAGAGACAGAGTGGCATCTGAGAGGGGCAGGCGGCAGCTGAGTGCACAGAGGCTCCGGTACAGCCGCAAGCTCCTGAGGGCTCGACAGCGCTGTGGTGCTCCCGAGAGAGAGTCGAGAGACAGTCGACGCTCCATCAGGGCCGCCAGGGAGGCTTCCTGGAGGTGGAGGCAAAGCGAGCTTATCTCTCAGTCAAGGTGGTGAGGTTCCCTAGCCCCTGGAAGATGGGATCCAGCCCCTCTAATTTGTAGCTACTGTGGGTGGGTGGGGGGTTCGGGGCCCAGGTCCACCTTAGACTTGCTTCCTGTCGTTGGGGAGGCAGGAGTAATGCACTAAGCACAGGGACCTCACGGGGAACGGAAGGGTTGACATCGCAGCTCAACCTTGAACACACTAGGGACAGTCTCTGAACCTCAGTTTTTTCATCTGCAAAGTGGGGAGAAAAAGTAATTCCTGTCAAAGTTAAGGGAATTCCTATCTTTTTTTTTTTTTTAAAGAGAGAGAGAGGGTGCAAGTGAGCAAGGGGCAGAGAGAGAGAGAGAGAGAGAGAGAGAGAATCCCACAAGGGGCTGAGAGAGAGAAGTGGGGCTCACCCAGGACTTGTGCTCAGCCAAAGCAGGGCTCCAGCTCACGAACTGTGAGATCATTACCTAAGGTGAAGTCCGATGTGTAACAACTAAGCCACCCAGGCACCCCAGTAATTCCTATCTCTTCAAGTGACATAAAACGAAGAATGAGAAATGCCATAGAGTGTACCTAGAATCTGGTAGGTCCACAAAAAGTGTGAGTTTGAAAACATTGCTGAGTGTTTCTTGCTCTCAGCCAGTGTGAGGCACCACCCAGATGCCTGGGGCTCCTGGAACAGAGCTGAGCAAGCCCGCAGGGTCTGGGGTCTCCAGTGGGGCAGCAGAAGGCAGGCCCCGGCCCCCAGGAGCTGGGGAAGGTTGGCGGCATGTGGGGAGACCCATGGCCAGGCCCCTTAGCCCTAGACGTTCTGGGCTAGAGTCTGCGGCCTGGGCAGAGGGGCCTGGTGGGGGAAGGGTGCAGGGAACTGAAATTCTGGTGTGTGGGGAAGCAACCAAAAATCTTGTTCTACCTGGTGAGCATCCTGTGCTGGGAGGAGCTGTCTAGTTCACGTCTGCCACCCCCCTGCCTCGGCAGGGGCTTCAGTCCGCAGATGGGAAGATGTCCCCAGGCTCTGGGGCACCTGTTCTATTGGGGGGGGCAGTTCTGCAATTCTGACTCAGAGTGCCGGCTTCCTCTCACTCCTTTGGCCTTGATGGACAAGAGCCTCAGGCTGGGGACGGAACTGACCCTCAGGTGGGGACACTCCACCGCTCCGGCACCGTGCAGGGGAGCGTCCCTGGAGCAGCAGCTGTGCCGGGCCTGGGATGGTGTGGGGCTGCAGGGCAGGATGGAGGAGGGCTCCCAGAGACACCGGCCCCTGAGGGGAAATCTTTGGGGCTGCACTAGGGCCTAGCAAGTTTTCCTGGAGACGGTGGCTTCAGCAATGGCGGGGTGTGGGGGGGGGGCAGGTGGCCTCCCAGATGTAGGTCTTTCCAGCTGCTGCACCAGACACCTCCCAGGGCACTGCTCTCCTGCCCTCCCGTGGGTCCTCCTATGGGTTCTGGGCAAGGACAGCACACCCTCTGGCCCTCCTGTGTCTCTGGTGTCCCTTCCTCACCCTTAGTACCCAGACCAGCAGTGGGGAGGTCTAACCACCTGGATTTCTAGCCTAACGACTCTTGTCTTTGGGGCTGCACCCTGGGGCCCATGGCCTCGTTCCAACCTCCTGCTCTTTTGCGCTCAGGCCAGCGTGATCTTGCAGCCTCAGCCAGCCAGCCCCATGATGGCAGGAACACTGGGCATCTGTGCCTACCTGGCCACTGCAGGCTCCAGGAAGGTGGGCCTGCGAAACTACTGGTGACCCGCCTGGCCTAGCCCCCAGGGCCCTTTCCTGTGTCAGACTAAATCGGAGGCCTGCCCCTGCCCCTGGGGAAACTGAGGCCGGCACTCCTTGCCCAGTCCTTGCTATGCATGAGTCAGGCTGGGGAGACAGGACAGCAGCTTCCCCCTGGGAAGAAGCAGGGCACCTTGGTTGGGATGCTTAAAAAAGGACCTGCCGAGAATACAGCCAGGCCTGGCTCCTTGGACATTTCTGCCTGTATCGCCGTCTCCCTGACTTGGGGTAGTGGATGGGCTATAAGGAATTGTGTCACTGGGGATGACAGCAAAGCCCAGCTCATAGTGAAGTGTCCTTGGGGCACCCAGCACAGGGCCTGACACCCAGGGGAGTCTTTGCCACTGTATTTGCAGAGTCCAACACTAATGCGGGCCATCTTGTTTAGCCTCGCGACCTCCCAGGGTGATCTCCCCTCCAAAGAATATGTGTGCGTGTGATTGTGCATGCACGTGTGTGTGGGTGTGTGCACGTGCACGCACGTGTGCATGGCCCTCTCTAGAGGTCCAGGGGCGACTCCATGAACGGTGAGGGCTTCAGCTTTTCTTCAAGGGCAGCATAATCCGATCTGTGGCCCTGATTCGCCTAATCCTCTCCAGACACTTCCTCTCTCAACCCCCAAGCCATCTGTGCTGCTACAGCCAGCCTCAGAGCCAGGGCACTCCTGGGCACCCTGTGTCCTCCAGCCCCCCAGCTCCTCTCTGGCTGTGGCATAGGTGGCCTCCCTTCTCTGCCCTTCTCCTTCACACGTGCTGAGTAAGCGGCCCTCTTCCAGACTGTAAAACCGAGTCTCGGGACGTGGTGAGCACACACAGCAGCTGGCGTCCCCTGGCTGGCTTCTGGGTCCCCTGGCTGGGGGAGCAGGTGCCCAGGCAGAGCTCGGGGTCGGGAAGGAGGAGAGGAAGGCCTGGCCTCATCCTTCCCTTAGACAGCTGTCCAGCCCTCTGCTCAGCCCAAACCCGGGAGCCCTCCTCCAGTGGCTCTGTCCACAGTCTCTGCTCGTTCTCCCCACACCTGATCTGGACACATTCTCCAACTTCTTTACCACCCCAGGTCCAACCAGTTCCCCTGAGCCACTGCAGCGGCCCCCGACGGCTCCCTGCACGGGTTCCGAGGACTTCTCTACTCATATGCCGGCCTGTTTCCTCTCCGGAACCATTCCCTGCGGTGGGGACCTGAGGGCTCCTCTTCTGCTCTGGAGCCGGGAGAAGGTCGGAGTGAGGGGCCTAGCGGGCCCCATCCTGACACTGACCTCTGTTCAACAGCATGGATTTTCGACTTCCTATGTAATCAACTTCCCGTTTGAGGGCTAGCACAGAGACATGTTAACATATCTACAGAGGTGCGTCGGGCTGTGGCCGTGAGCTGAGCATCGGGCTGTCCGGGGCCCTGTGCACCCCGCATCCTCAAGGGCTTTGTGGCCGAGCCAGGAGATAGCGCTGATGCCCTACAAATAGCAAGGTCCTCCTGGATGGCCTCCTGTGTGCCCAGAGCCCAGCCGAGAGAAGGGCTTTGGGCAAGAGTAGGAGCAGATAAGGGGTGCCTGGGTGGCTCAGTCGGTTAAGCGTCCGACTTCAGCCCGGGTCACGATCTCGCGGTCCGTGAGTTCGAGCCCCGCGTCGGGCTCTGGGCTGATGGCTAGGAGCCTGGAGCCTGCTTCTGATTCTGTGTCTCCCTCTCTCTCTGCCCCTCCCCCGTTCATGCTCTGTCTCTCTCTGTCTCAAAAATAAATAAACGTTAAAAAAAAAATTAAAAAAAAAAAGAGTAGGAGCAGATAAGAGGAGCCTGGGTGGGTGGGGTGGGGATCTGGATTCCGAGGGCTGGAGGGAGGGACACAAAATTGTGAGCTCAAACTCTGGCTCTACGATCTACCAAGCTACGACAGCTTGGGTAACTTAGTTAGCCTCTTGGTGCCTGGGTTCCCCCATTTGTATTTGAAGTACCAGTCGTTCCTACCTCTTAGGGCTGTCTGAGGTTTGAATGTGACCATTCCCGTACAGGTTTTTGGACAGAGCCAGGCTTCCCAGTTTTCGCATTTACGGGCCGTGTGGCCTTGGTTCCACCACCTGACCCCTTTGGGCCTGGGTTTCCCTGTCTGCAAAGCCTGGGTTATGAGGTCGGCCCCCAAGCCCTGAAGCTTAGATGCAGGAATGCCTAGGAGACCCCCGGCGCAGTGCTAGTAACTGCTCTTGTTTCATGAGGGCACAGAGAGGTTAAGTGACTTGTCCAAGGCCACACAGCAAGGAAGCAGCCCAGCTGTGTTTGAGCCAAGGCAATGTGGCTCCAGAGCCCCCAGGGCTCACTGATACACGCTGGGGCCATTGCCCTGCTGCTGGTGGCATCACTCGTCTTCAGGGGAGTGGACCAGCCTGGTCTTTGGTGGTGGTAAAGGTGTCAGGGGTGACAGGTGGGAAGGAACAGTCTCTGGCTCCTCTGGGCCTCCAAGCCCCCTTGCCACCCCTCACACTGCCCCCAGCCCTGGCCGTGAGGCAGCCCTGGGAGTCCTCTTATCACAGAGCCACGCACCCTGAGACCACAGTGTGGTCACATTTCTGAGAATCCCTCGCCTCTTGCCTAACCGTTCCCACTGGTGACTGAGCTCTTCCTTAGCAACCTCTTCTTCCCTTCTCGGCCACTTCATCCTAAGCCAAGGGCACATCTGGCCAACAGGGTGGGAAGGGACCGTTTCACGGCTGCAAGAGGCACGTGCTGGGGGCCCAGCGTGTGCTGGGGGTGGGTGCCTGCCAAGGGAAGAGTGCCTCCCCCAGCCCCAAGCCCGGGCACATCCAGGGGTGCAGCCCGGGTCCTTTTGATGGATACGCCCGTGGAGCATGGCTCTCGCCCAGGGGAGCTGGCTCTGGCTTTGGCAATGGGACCGGGTCTCCCAGATGCCCTTCGTCATGGCTGTGGCCTGCTCTCGCCTCCGTCCTCCATGCCTCATGCTCCTCTCTTGATGGGGGACCATGGCAGGAGGGAGAACCAGACCCCAGAACCACACAGAAGCTGGAAGGGGCTGTGGGGATTCTCTCCTGGACAGTGAGTCCTGACTCTCCCACCTGTGTCACACTCTTTAACATCTTTGGGTCCCATCTGTACCATCCAACTATATCATTACTCTAGGTGGATAACTAGTCTCACTTGCCACGAATACAACATAATCACAAAAACAAATATTATTGAAACAATGAGGTCAGCACCCTGAGGGCAGTGGTTTGTGATTTACTGCTGTATTCCCAGCACCCAGAAAAGTACCTGACACATCACAGGTCCTCAAAATACATTTTTTGAGTGAGGGGCCGGTAAATGAGCCAATGCACAAAGGAACGAGTGATCTGGATACGGACGCTTGGGGAAGGTGCTAATGTTCGAGAGGTGTCAAAACCACACCGGCTTCAAGTGGAGACTTTCTTCTCGACATATCTATTGTGGGGAGGAGAGCTTTCCCAGCAGACTGCCCGACTGTGCTCCTGCCCACAAGTACATGTGACAACGTGCGTGGGGACAGATGCCAGCCCCTTCGGCCACAGGAGGACCCTCTTCCGAGTCGGGCTTTCTGACCCCTGGATGCTCCCCATGGTGCTGGACAGGGCCATCTTCGAAGAGCATGCAGTCACCATGCCCGCCTGGCAGGAGCCTGTGGGGGTGGCCGCCGTGCCTCCCAGGCAGAGGCCTGGCACAGGAAACCTGACGTCACCCTGACTCACTCCTCAGATGAGGCTGAGGGTGCCCGTCACTCGTCACTCTCACCTTCGTGCCTCCCTGGCATAGAGGATGGTAACCATGCCATTCATTTCTTCCTTCCTCCCTGGGGCACAGGCTTGGGGTGTAGGTTTGGAAGGAGGAGGAAGGAATACGACACACAAGCCCACATCAGCACAGAGCTTCGAGCTTCACGATTGTAGAAGGGAAACCACTTGGCGTGGGGGCTGGGTAGATGTGCTGGGGGGGGGGGGGCAGGGAAAGACCAGGAATCCCAAAGGCAGGAGGTGAATGACACTTCACTGTCCGAGCAGATGGTTACAAAGAATGACACAGCGTCATCATTTGTTCCAATTAGATATTTTAATTAAAAAGAAAAAAAATGAAGGTGGGTCCCAAACCTACTTCACAGTGCCCGCTCTGTAACTGAGTATGGCACACCCCTGCTGTTGTCCCTTACGGTCTAGTGACGAGCGGGGTCCGCCCTCCAGAACCTGCAGCCTGGGGGGCATCCAGTCGAACTGAGACCCCTCCTCACTCTGTCTTCACCCGTATGTGCCTGGAGCCCTGCCTCCCCTCTGCCAGGGGGGACGGTGTTCCTTCAGGAGGTGGCAGAGGAGGGAAGACATCCCCTGCCATGACTCACCAAAGGTCTGGGCTCTTTAGTCAGAGCAGAAGTGGGGGTGGGATGTGGGTTTGCGTCTTCTTCTCCCTTTCTTCTTACCCTGGCCTTGGGCTTTTACCCTGTTGTTGGGGGTGGGGGTTACCCCAGTTTGGGAAGAGGGGGAAGGAGGCAAAAGAGAAGCTCCTCTTTCAGTGTTAAGTCAGGCCTCCTCGAGTCTGTGTTCCAGAGCTGCAAAAGGGACAGCCCCACAGCAGGTGGCTTCGAGGGGGGTGACAACACACATGCAGCCACCTCAGGCAGAGCGCTGGGCAGGGCCCCGGGGACTGTGTCACCAGAGCAAACCTTTGATAATGTACTCCCACTCCCGAGTGGAACTTCGAGTCCCTTTTTCCCAAGGAGGGCAACAGCCCAGCATGGGAGTCCGCGATCTGCAGCCCCTACCATCGAGCTGATTTTCACTCCTGAGCCAGGATCTCAGCGGGCCAGTTCTCTCTCTTCCTCCCCAAGGAGCTGGAAGGCCATGGTTCCCAGCATGGCAGGTGACGCCAGCCCCACGGGTTAGCAAGACTGGACCTGACTATTCTTTTGCATGCTCTGTAATTTGCCCCTGGAATCAGCCATTAAGTCATTTGCCAGGCTGATGCCAAGGATAAGGGCCCCATATCAGCCTCTGGGATCTGTGGCCCAGACACCCCGGCTCTGTTGTGGGCTTTGCCGCATCAGCCTCCAGACTGGCCTGTAGGGAGGGACAGGACACTGCAGGGGCCCAGGCGGTGGTGTCACCTCATAGCCTTGGAACCGGTGTGGGTGAACAGCTGGTGAACTATGAGCTGCCATCTTACAGATGGGGACACTGAGGCATGAGAGAGTGACTTGGCCCCAAGAATCTCTGGAGTCCGTGGGGCTTCTGTTCCCTGGGTCCTCTCTTCCCCACAGCACACATAAGCTACAAACGGTCTCAAACACTGTGCATACAGACCATGCTCGCTCCGACATCTATAGACACGTAGACCCACCATCTCGAGGAGTTTAGAGTTTATAAGCCAAGTAGGGGGCTTGGGGGTTGACACGGGTCCTAGCTGCAGCCCTCCAAGACAGTCTGGACACAGGGAACAGCAAGGGAGCTGGAAGGATCTTACACAGGGCACTGAGTAGTGGGGGCCTAAGGGTTGGGATCTGAAATCCCACACAGCTAGGGGCAGGAATGGGGGCAGCTCCTAAACATCTCTGCTTTGGAGTTCAGCGGCCAAAATTTGTTGCCCCCAACCCAGGGGCCCAGATCCTCCACCCCCCCCACCCCCCACCTGGGCCTCACCACATCCGGTCCCTGGGCTTGTGGCTGGGGTGGGGGCGGGCAGAGGGATGTAGTTGCTGAGCTCCCCATTCTCAATGCTCGCTGTCTCTCTCTGGTGGCAGTCCAAGGTCCCTGCTGTCCAGGGGGCCTGCTACAGCCTAGGAAGGGTTGACAGGGGGCGTGGTAAGGGGGTGGAGGACGCAGATTCTGGTAGTTCTTCTCCCTCTTCCCCTCGGTGAGGCTCTTGAAATTCCCACAAGGCCCCAGGGAGAGCCCAGCAACGTCAGCCAGAGTTCCCCTTCCGAGTAGGCCTGTGACTTGGGGAAGTGCTTCGCCCTGGGCCCCTGGGGTTTCCCTGGGCCCTAGGGGAAGCCTTGCCCCGCTCATAACTGGAAACTCATCATAGGCCCCCTGCCTTTCCCCTGGAAGGTCCAGGGGTCCTTCTCATGCCAATGTCCAGGGTCTTGGGCCCAGAGGATAATGGTCCGGGCTAGCCTGGCCACTAACCTGCTGTAAGACCCAGAGTGCTGATCTCAGCCATGCAGTGCGGGAGAGGAGGGAGAAGGGGAAATAAAGTTTCTCCTGTGCGGGATTTCTAACTGGAAAAGGGCCATCTCAGCATGGCTTCCCAGTCTTCAGTGTAAAAATCATCACAATGTCAATTTTTTTTGGTAACAAATTCCTAGAGGGAAGATCCTGGAAGAGAAAGGCAGAAGGCAGAGGAAGCTTGGCAAGGGGCACCGCTGGCGCCGAAGTCTCCGGGCACGGGGATGTGCACCTGAGAAGCCAGTTCCCAAGCACTGAGCAGTGTGGAGCAGCTCAAGGGGTGGGAGCGTTCTTCCAGGCTAGGGCGCAGAAGTGGCGGGTGGCATTCGCGCCCCACTGATCCTGGCAAACGCCTTCCCTCCCCAGCTGGTCCCGGCTTCCTCCCCCCACCCTCCGCCCGCCCCGTCCCCGGGCCCGCCCAGCTCGCGCCAGCTGCGGGCCGCGGGGGCGGGCGCCGGCGCCTTCCTGCTGCCCTTGTA
Organism: Acinonyx jubatus; assembly: GCF_027475565.1. Lineage (NCBI taxonomy): Eukaryota > Metazoa > Chordata > Mammalia > Carnivora > Felidae > Acinonyx > Acinonyx jubatus. Next base: position 103,051,561 of record NC_069388.1, on the reverse strand, counting down.
TGGTGACCCGGGAGGCCGGCCCAGGGGTACTTAAGCCGGGGCGCCGCCCAGGGCGCCCAGAACCCTCCTTTCGGGCAGCGCGGAGGCCGTGAGAGTCCGGGAGCGCTCCGGAATACAAGAAGAGGAAGCGCGGTTAGAGGGGCCCGAAGAGCCACGGCCGTCGCTATGGGGCTGGAGGCGGCGCGCGAGCTGGACTGCGCGGCGCTGGGCGCGCTGCTGCGGGAGCCGCGGGAGGCCGAGCGCACGCTGCTGCTCGACTGCCGCCCTTTCCTGGCCTTCTGTCGGCACCACGTGCGCCACGCGCGGCCCGTGCCCTGGAACGCGCTGCTGCGGCGCCGAGCGCGGGGCCCGCCCGCCGCCGCCCTCGCTTGCCTGCTGCCGGACCGTGCGCTGCGGGCGCGCCTGGCCCGCGGGGAGCTGGCGCGGGCCGTGGTGCTGGACGAGGGCAGCGCCTCGGTGGCCGCGCTCCCGCCCGACGGCCCGGCACACGCGCTGCTCTCCGCGCTGCTGCCCGAGACCCGCGCGGGGCCCACGGCCGTCTGCTTCCTGCGAGGTGAGCGCCGCCCGCGCCGGCCCCCTCCCGGCCCACGCTCCCAACCCGCCGCCCCCGCCGGGCCCACCCCGCTAACCCGCCCTCTCCCTCCCTGCAGGCGGCTTCGACGGCTTCCAGGCCTGCTGCCCCGATCTGTGCTCCGAGTCCCCCGCCCCGGCCATGTCGCCTGTTGGGGCCGAGAACAGCCGTTCTGACGCCAGGGCTCCCTTTTACGACCAGGTGAGTTGAGATCAGGGCTCCGTGCACTGCTCTCCCCGCTACCTCCGTATTTGCCCGATAGGCACCTCTGGGGAAAGAGGCCGCCACTTGTGGATGCCAGGAGTCTCTCCATGTCCGTATTCGTGTGTGTGTGTGTGTGTGTGTGTGTGTCCGCAGCAAACGGGAGCACATCTATGTGTGTATGATACCGGCTGCTCACGTGAATCTGTGTGCCTGAAGTGTATTTGGGGCCTTGATGGGGGAGGTGTGTGTTTGTGTGTGTCCCCTTGTGTCCTCGTATTCTTGAGTGTGATCCTGGTCAGGATAGGCTGAGGGCTCCTCTTGTCCAGGCCAGCCTACCCTGTCTTCCCTGACTGGTGTTCAGGCTCTCCAGGCCTGGGCCGAGAAGACCTCACCATTACCCCCATCCTCCTCCCCATGCAGGGCGGCCCCGTGGAGATCTTACCCTACCTGTTCCTGGGCAGCTGCAGCCACTCCTCCGACCTGCAGGGGCTGCAGGCTTGTGGCATCACAGCTGTCCTCAACGTCTCCGCCAGCTGCCCCAACCACTTTGAGGGCCTTTTCCGCTACAAGAGCATCCCGGTGGAGGACAACCAGATGGTGGAGATCAGTGCCTGGTTCCAGGAGGCCATAAGCTTCATTGGTAAGAGGGGGGCCCTCAGCCCAGGGACCTGAAGGGGCACCTGTCAGCTCCCCTGCCTGCCTTCTTGTCTGACCCTCCTCCCCTTCCCCATCTCCTTTGCAGACTCGGTGAAGAACGCTGGAGGCCGGGTGCTCGTACACTGCCAGGCGGGCATCTCACGCTCCGCCACCATCTGCCTGGCTTACCTGATCCAGAGCCGCCGCGTGAGGCTGGACGAGGCCTTTGACTTTGTTAAGCAACGCCGGGGAGTCATCTCCCCCAACTTCAGTTTCATGGGGCAGCTGCTACAGTTTGAGACGCAGGTGCTATGTCACTGAGGCAGGGCCGCACCTTGCTGGCTCCCCCAGGGCCACCGGGTCCCTCCGTTCAGGGCAAGCTGCCCCTTCCCTGGAATTCCAAAAGCCCCCAGCTGGTGGTGCTGGGAATGTGGGAATGCTGGACTTTCTCACCTGGTGCTCTTCTGCTAGGTTTGAGGGCTGGCCCTCATCCCGGGGGACCAGAATGGAGGGCGTGTCTGCTTCCCCTCGCCCCTCTGTCTCCTGGCAGAAACTGACTGGACTCTACACCCATGGATTCCCACTGGTCCCACCACCGTGTTGAAGCCCTTGGCAGCCCGAGAGCTCTAAGGGAACAAGCTGTGACAATCAGGAGCCCCGCCTGCAGGGGCGGGGAGGGGGGGGTTCCACTACAGGCCTGGAGTCTGAGCCCTGAGCTCCTGGGGAGCTGGGTGTTGGGGAAGTGACGCATCTGTGGCGTCCGGACCTCTGTGCTTGCGTGTGCGCACGTGTGTATGTGTGTGAGTGTTTCACGCCTGTATTGGCCAGGCGCTGGAAAGTTATTTGTGTTCAGCTGACATTTAACACTCCCTCCCCCACTTCCTCCCGGCCCTGTGGGCGGGGGTTGGAAACTTAGCACTTTATATTTATACAGAACATTGAGGATGCATCAATAAAATATTGTTTTGTTTAAAAAACAACTTCTCAAGCGTCGGTCTCAAGTCAGTGCCTGGGAAAATGCTCGAACGCTGTTTCATCAGACCTCGCCTTTCCTCGTGCGGGCAGTATCCAAGAAGTGGAAGGAAGAAGGTGCTGGTGGGGGGCCTCACCTGCAGGAGGAGCCCCTCGGCCCTGCCCCCCACCTCCGCCCCACCGTGTGGGTGTCCTGGCCCAGCTCTGTCTGTCTCCAGAGCTGAAGGAGGCAGTTTCAGGGAGGCTGTCTCCAACCTTATTCCTGTTACTGGCTTTGGACCCTGTGGGGAAAAGGCCATGTGTCCATGGCTCGGGCCCCACTTCCTTTTTGGAACGTGGGTGCATATGTACGTGTGCGGGTCTATGTATGTGGCTGCTGCCACGGGTGTGGGTGTCTGTGCTCGGCTCGCACACACCTGCATGCCGTGTGTACTTGAACGTATCTGTGTGTGTGCCCATGTGTGTGGCTCTTCCCGTGGCCGTACGCACGTGTGTGTGCTAGGCCGGGCCCCCTTTTCCCTATAGGAGGGCAGCACAGCCTCTCTCACCTCTTCTCGCACACACCCGGGCCGGGCCCCCAAGCCTCGGAATGCCCGTTTGCGCCGGGGCTCCCGGAAGCCCCGTTCCAGAGTTCCTTCTTGTCCCCAGGAGTCATGTGGCCTGGGGTCTGGTGTGGAGAACACGTCACCAGGCATGGGCTTGGTTGTTCTTTCCACCCACTCAAGTAGCATGCCTTGACCGAATATTGGTTACTTGCCTGGTTTGAGACTACGCTGTCTGGGGAGGCATGAGTCGTGGGCCCAGGCCAAGCCAGAAGTGGAGGGGTGCATGCTGGGGCGGCTGGAAACGGGTACCGTGATTTGCCAGAGGGCAGGGGTGCTGAGGCCCTTGAGGACAGCTCTGGGACAGCTCACCCTGTGTCATTCAGCCTCCGCTCTGATGCTCCTGGCCGCTTGGAGTGTCATCTAACTCTGTCTTTCCAAACTCAGCTCAAGGGTCATCCCCGCGGAGGGCTGGCTCTTCCTTAGGAAATTCTGAGCGCCTGGCAGGGTGCACCTGAGGGGTGTAGTTTGACGGTTAGGGAGCCAGCTTTGCTCGCTGTATTTCAGTTCCCTTATCTGTAAAGTGGGGTTTTATTATGAGCCCCTGGCAGTTAGGGTGGTCTTGAGAATGACACAAGTCAATCCGTTTAAGGGGCTTAGCCCAGCACCTGCACATAGTAGGTGCTCAGGACATGTTAGCGGATGGTCGGTGAAGGTTTTCAGGCGTGCGGGTGTGAAGGTATGCGTCTCCACTGGGCTGGGTGCTCATGAGGGCAGGGCCTGTGGTCTGCTCTGCCCTCTGTGCCCGGGGTCTGGCACACATGGGCACTCGTTCCACAAGGCCGGGTGAAGGATGAACAGCCCGCCCCCAGCGCCTAGCTCTCTCGGCCGTCTAGGGGTGGGTGAGAGCTGGGCAGAGCCTGGCTTACTATCCGGGCTTCCTTAGGTCCCGAGTGGGGCTTCCATTTGGATCTGCCACCAGCTGCTCAGCTTGGGGTTGGGGGGCGGGGAGAGCATGGGGGGCCTTGAGTCCCGGGAGCCTTCCCACCACATGGTCACATCTCACAAACAGCAGGACTGGTGGCTGCCCACCCCACCCTCACCGCTACCCCATCCCTTCCATCTACCCTCCCCATCCAGCCTCCCTTGCCTGTGTTTTTAAGTTTGTTTTCTAAACAAACGGCGTTTCTGTCTCTCCCCCTCCTTCCTTCTTATTTATTTTTTAAATATATATATTTTTTTATTTGTGAGAAAGAGAGCATGAGCAGGAGAGACGGGCAGAGGGAGGGAGGCGGGGAGGGGGGAGAGAGAGGGAAAGAATCTTAAGCAGGTTTCACGCTCAGCGCATAGCCTGATGCGGGGGCGGGGGGATGGGGGGAGCTCAGTCCCACCAACCTGGAACATGACCTGAGCTGAAATCAAGAGTCGGATGCTTAATCGACAGAACCACCCAGGCACCCCTTCCTTCCTTCCTTCCTTCCTTCCTTCCTTCCTTCCTTCCTTCCTTCCTTCCTTCCTTCTTTCTTTCAAACTTTTAAATTGTGGTTAAAAATATACGGGGGGGGGGGAGGGGGCGCCTTGCCTCAGTTGGTTAAGCACCCAACTTCAGCTCAGGTCATGATCTCATGGCCTGTGGGTTCAAGCCCCGCATCGGACTCCATGCTGATGGCTCAGGTCCAGGAGCCTGCTTCAGATTTTGTGTCTCCTCCCCTCCCCTCGACCACCTCTCAAAGATAAGTGTAAAAACAAAACAAAACAGAACACTGCAAATATACAGTCGTCCCTCCTCATCAGAGGTTTTGCTTTCTGTGGTTTTAGTTGCCTCTGGTCAACCGCAACCTGGAAGCAGGCGATCCTCTCCCTGACCTCTCATTGGAAGGTCAATACTACCTAACACTGTGTCACAGCGCCGACACCGTGCGCCTCACCTCATCTCACCACGCAGGCATTTTATCTCCCATCGGCACAAGGAAGGGCAAATGCAGTGCAGCATGACATTTTGAGAGAGACCAAATTCACATAGCTTTAATTACAGCCTCAATTAGTTGTTGGGGCGCCTGGGCGGCTCAGTCAGTTAGGCGTGCGACTCTTGATTTTGTTGTGATCTCACAGTTCGTGAGTTCGAGCCCCACGTCGGGCTTTGCGATCACGGTGTGGAGCCTGCTTGGGATTCTCTCTCTCCCTCTCTCTCTCTGCTCCTTCCTCACTCTCTCTCTCTAAAATAAATAAATAGACTTAAAGAATAATTACAGTGTTTATTAGTTGTTGTTAATCTCTTACTGTGCCTAACTTGTTTTCTTCCTTCCTTCTTTCCTTCCTTCCTTCCTTCCTTCCTCTCTCTCTTCCTTCCTCCTTCCTTTTTTCCTTCCTTCCTTCCTTCCTTCCTTCCTTCCTTCCTTCCTTCCTTCCTCTCTTCCTTCCATCCTCCCTTCCATCCTTCCTTCCATCCTTCCTTCCTTTCTCTCTTCCTTCCATCCTTCCTTCCTTCCTTCCTTCCTTCCTTCCTTCCTCCCTCCCTCCCTCCCTCCCTCCCTCCCTTCCTTCCTTCCTTCCTTCCTTCCTTCCTTGGCACTATATCCAGCATGGTGCCCAACACAGGGCCTGAAACGACCCTGAGATCAAGACCCGAGCTGAGGTCAAGAGTTGGACGCTTAACCAACTGAGCCACCCAGGTGCCCCTACTATGCCTAATTTATAATTTAAGTGTTTATCATAGGTATGTTTGTATAGGAAAAAATACTATATATAGGGGTTTGTATTATCCACAATTTCAGGCACCCACTGGGGGTCTTGGAATGTATCCCCTGCAGAGACATTATACATTCATGTATAACATAAAATGTATCATCTTCACTATTTAAAAAAAATTTTTTTTTAAAGTTTATTTATTTTTGAGACAGAGAGAGACAGAGCATGAACGAGGGAGGGTCAGAAAGAGGGAGACACAGAATCTGAAACAGGCTCCAGGCTCTGAGCTGTCAGCACAGAGCCCGACGCAGGGCTCGAACTCATGGACCGCGAGATCATGACCTGAGCCGAAGTCGGCCGCTTAACCGACTGAGCCACCCAGGCGCCCCTCATCTTTACTATTTTTAAGTGTACGGTAATGTTGAGCATATTCAAGGTCTCCAGAACTTTCCCATCTTGCAAAGCTGAAAGTCTGTACCCATTAAACAACCACTCCCCATTTTCTCTTTTCCCCCAGGCCCTGGCCGCCACCATTCTTTCTGTCTCTGAACCTGACTGTATACTTCATAAGCGGAATCATACCATATTTTCCCTGCAGTGAATGGCTTATTTTGCTTCGCGTAATGTCCTCAAGTCAAACTGTATCTCTCAACTGAGAATCTGTTGCTCTACCCAAGCAGGGCGATTATTATGACGATTATTTTACAAAGCACTCATCCGAAGCGGCCAGCTCATTGCATTTTTACACACATTAATACTGTGTCCGGGCACCAGGGGCAACTGTCTGTTCTCCCTGTGATTCTGACTCCTGTCTTTTGAGAAATGCTGGGTTCTAGGCACGGCAGGATGCGGAGAGGCACTTGTGGACGGCGGCTGGTGACCTTGCCTCGTCTCTGTTGCTTCTTTTCACCGGGCACTGGCTGGGGAGGTCCCCAAATCCCTCACCTCCAGGATTTAAATCCAGGTGGGACCCTTGGCGACCAAGCTCTGAGAATGGGCTTCTTCAGAGGCCAAGGAGCAGAGAGGAGGAGGGAGATGGGTAAGGAGCCTTGGTTTCTGGATCTGTGAAATGGGGATAAATGCCAGTCTTGCAAGGCTGTTGTGGGGGATGACAGGGGTAGTGTCCCTGCGAGGGTCCAGGTATGCAAGAGATCCCCCTTTCCACATGGCAGGCTTCTCTGGGGTGCTGGTTACGCCGGGCGTTCAGCGTGTAAACTTTTCCTGATCCCTACGCTTGTGATTGTCCGCTTATAAAAATTAGTGCCCTTTCCCTCCTCCCACAGATAGACTGTGGTGCCTCAGGGTCTCAGGCAGCTTTCCCATGTCTGCGCACAGGGCGGGGGCAGGAACGGGTCTCCACATATTGGAGGATGAGGTCCACGCCAGGGCGCCCACCTCAGCACCCTTCTGTGGTGTTCCTCTGCCCCCTGGTGGTGGGAGGGGACCTCAGAAGAGGCACACTCCCAAGTGGAACCCTCCCTCCCTGCAGGGCGCTTTGTGCCTGGATTCTTGCCTTCTTGCCCACTTCAGCCAGGCTGGGAAGGGTTGACTAGGGTCCAGAAGGCTCGGCCTGGGCTGGGGGTGGGGAACACACGTAGGGGTGGCTAGGGCTGGGGGTGGGGAACACAGGTGTGGGTAGGGCAGCAGGTGGAGTTGGTTGGGGCAAGGCTGAAGGTGGGGGCTGGAGACGCTGCTATTTAAGCGTGCGAGTAGGGGTGGGAGTGGCTGGCTTGTCCTTGCCTGGGAGTCATGCTCCCACTTGCTGCAGGGCCCGCGGGGGGCCACCATAGCATGAATATGGGAGGCCTCTGGCCTTGGGTGCTGGGTCTGGTCTCTTTGCCAGGTAAGTGGGCTGCTAGCCTGAGGAGTGCTGAGTAGAGGCAAGAAGGGTGTGGCTGGAGCCTGCAGGGATCTGAACAGCGCAGAAAATGGGCTCTCCAGGGATGTTCCCAGAAATCAGTTCCTAGGGGGCACCAAGGGGAGGCATCCTGAAGATCCTGAAAGCAGAGGGCCTGCCTGGCAGGAGGTAGCAGGTGTGGCCCTCAGGCATCCTTGTTTTGCTGGTCATGCCAGGCTTGCTTGATCTGAGTCTGATTTCCAGAGGTCTGGGCTGAGAAGGGAGGCATGGATGGGGCCGGGGCAGCTAGCCCGGGCTCACCCTCAGTGTTAGAGCCTGAGGTCTGGTCCCGCCTTTCCCTTTTGCTTCCTCCCCTATCTCATATACACAGCTATTCAGAGCCTGGGGCTGCTTTTTGGAACCCAGTGTTGGTCCCCTTAACGGAGCTCCTTCCTCCAAGTTGTCTAGGCCTTGCCATCAGCTTGGACTGAAGGGAGGCCAGGCAGTCTCCCAGGACTACTTTCTAGGGGTCTGCCTTCGCGAAGGGCCTGGCTGTTGTGGTCTGATACTACCCAGCCCCCACCCCCCCAGGCCCTGTTGTCCTCTCTCGCCAATGAGGGCACTTCGAGCATCATGGGTATGTGCCCGTCTGGGCCAGGTTTGATCCTAGGAGCACCCTCAGCCTCCAGCTGCTCAGAAGCCTGTGGAACCAGCTTCTCGGAGGGCCTCAACCCCGAGGGGACCCAGACATCCTGGGACAAGGACATCCCTGCGATTAACCAAGGTGAGGGCGCTGTGTCTTCTTGTGGGGTGGAGGGGCTACGAAATTGTCCACGTAGTGTGGTGAAAACCACGCAGAACACACGGATGAGCAGAAGGAGCTGGAACTGTGCCAGCTTACTGGGCTCTGGGTGAATAGCAGTTCCTCGGTCTATGGGCAACTCTTGAAAAGTCTATATTTCTGTATCTTTTCCGTGAGATCGTTGCTTTCATAAGAAGGGAGGAAAGCCTACGTTTTTAAAAATGGCCCGATAAAAACGTGGGTCTTCAGATGCTCCAGCTGGTGTTAAACTAAGTCATCAGCGGATGTTTGAAAAGATGTCAGCCACCTGGTGCAGGATAGGCTGCAGGTGTGAGGGTATGAGCTGGGCTATAGACACAAAGAGGCATGAGGCCCATGGCCTTCCTGTCTGGGGATCCCCGCTGAAGAAAGGGAACGTCTAGGGGCGCCTGGGTGGCTCAGTTGGTTAAGCATCCGACTTCAGCTCAGGTCATGATCTCGTGGTTCGAGTTCGAGGCAGCACGGAGCCTGCCTCAGGTTCTGTGTCTCCCTCTTTCTCTGACTGTCCCCCACTTGTACTCTGTATGTGTGTGTCTCTCTCAAAAATAAATGAACGTTAAAAAAAAAAATTAAAGAGAATGTATAGATAACCTGGAATGAAGCTGCGGGGGTGGGGGGAATACTGGAATTCGGGTGTTGGAGCCGAAGTGTTGGGGGGATGGGGGGGTACTTTGGAGGGATGGGGATCTCCCGAACGTAGCGGCTACCCTGTGGTCTGAACCGACTTGGAGCCCCGGAGCTACGGAGCCTCAGGGCAGTGCGCGACCTTTTGGTAACAGTGACTGGTCTGGAGGTAGCCAGAACCCATCTGAGGCTTCCCTGGCATTGATTTTGAGCTGCCATGGATGCTCTCAGCTCGGGCTGCTGGAGCCCAACTGCTATCCGAGAGGCCCTTTACCGGGAAGCACACCCCAGCCCCAGCTGCCGGGAATGTGGGCCGCTAAGGCCTCGCAGCTGAAGGCCCTCTGCCAGGGATGCTTGGGAAGCCACTCCCTCCCCTGCCCAAGGTGGCCCGCCGTGACTCCTGTGGGCCACGGGTCAGTCCCCTGCCTCAAAGTGGAACAAGTCTGTGGTGCCATTTGGGGTCCAGAGCTCCTGTGGGATCAGACTGGGGCTGCACCCCGGCGGAGTCGGGGTGTTCCCCAGCACCCCTCAGTAAATCGCTTGCAGGTGCCTCCCCAGCCCAGGCTCTACTTCTAGGGAACCCGACCTAAGGTACCGCCAGGGTGCCAGACTCTCCTCTAAGACTCCTCACGGGGCGGTGGCAGAAACGGAGGCTGGAGACAGAAGCAGAGACTAGCTGAGATGGGGGGGGGGCGGGGGGAGCCAGACTCAACCGGATCCAGACTTCCCTCCCTTCTGTGGTGGCGTGAGCTGGAATTTCACTTGTCCCCGCAAGGGTCCTGAATATCCTACCAATCGGCGGGCATTAGAGGGGGGACGAGGTAGGACAGGGGGGTCCAGGGCATGTTCCTAGAGTATGGCCTGTGCTGGAGAGGGGGGTGAAGGAGACAGCTGGAGAAAAAGTCTGCTTCTGATTAGCAGAGAGGTTCAAACGCAGAGGGAAGCGTGTGGGTGGCAGGCGCTCTGGGCCGTGTTTGAGCAAGGGAGAGATGTGACTGGGCCGAGGGGCCATATATATTATGTAGAGGGGAGACTCAGAGGGGCCGTGTGACTAGCCTGAGGCCACACAGCCTCAGGGGCCCAGGGAACCTCCAGCTTCAGAGTCAGGAAGGACAGACTTTGGGGTTGCTTCTGGGGCCTGTCCTTAGAGTCTGGATTCTGGGGGGCATGGGCTCACACACTCCTTCCCTTCCTTCCCAGGGCTCATCCCAGAGGAAACCCCAGAGAGCAGCTTCCTCCTCGAGGGGGACATCCTCCGGCCGGTGAGCAAGCATACACATCTGTGTACATCACGATGTTGTTGGAGGCCTTTGAGCCCAGCCTCTGGTGTCATGGGGGTGTGACGTGTGAAGGACCTGTCTCTGTCGCTCGTAGCTTGATAGACACCCCCCCCCCCGCCCCCCTTCTTGCTAAAGTCACAGTGAATGTTCCACAATTAGCCAGACTGAAGGGAAAAGGAGGGAGGGTAACTTCTACAGTGGTAACAGCAATCAGCCTTGGAGGGCTTCCTGAAGGAGGGCATTTGAGTCCTCAAGATCCAGCTTGGTACTGTGCCCAGGGGAGGTGCTCAGAAAGTACTGGAATGAAGGAAGAGATGAGCACAGATCGGCAGAGGGGCTGGTGGGGCTGTAGGGCGGTGGTGGTCGTGCACACCGGGGTGGTGGCCACGGTTTGGGGAGGTAAGGCAGGGACCCCATCCCCGTGGGAGGTGAGGGGTGGAGTCAGAAGGCTGGGTGGGAACTGGGGTGACTTTGCCAGAAGACTGGGTGGGAACTGGGGTGGGAACAGGGAGCCGAGAATGCACGGTGTTCAGGGGAACAGAGCCATGTTTTAGGAGACTGGGAGGCAGAGGTGCCCAGACCAGAACCGCGACCTGGTGACAGCAAGACCCTTCTGGGGTTTGGTGACCGCCCACTGAGGGCACAGCGTGAGGCTGGGCTGCAGAGTCAAAGGCTGGGGCTGGGCGGGAGCCCTGGGGGTGGGGTGAGGCCCCTGTTTCCGGTTATTCAGTGAGGCCGGGGTAAGAGCGGAATCCAGCGAAGCCTGTGGTAGCCAGTGGGGCAGGACCTGCTGGGCTTCCGTGAAGCCCGCGCCTCCCAACGGTTTTGGTTGCTAGAAGAGTGGAAAGAGGAGCTGCTGAGGCCAGGGGTGTTGCCTTAGCATGAGCCCTAACATTCAGGGACGTTCGGCTGACCGCTGTGTTTCTGGAAGGATGGGGCTGCTGGTGGGCCCTTGAGCTCTTTGGAACTAGGCCCCTCTGGGGAGCTGGGACGCCTCGTCAGCCTCGTTGGGAACAAGTAGTTTTGTTTTTCTGTTGGATACAATCGGTAACAAGTTCTGTTGTGTGGAACAAAGGGTGGTGGTGGTCACCACGGCTCACCCAGCAGGCCCCACATCTCCCACCGCTCTGTCCTGTTTCTGATGTCCTCCTCACCCTCCTGGACCTGTGTCCTGCTTCTCACATCTTTAGGGTTCTTATGGCCTGAGATTTGGCACCATTGGGGGCAAGACGCCAGGCTAGTCCTACCCCAGGACTCCCCAGGGGTCCCTGAAGTGCCCTCTCTCTTCAGAGTCCCTTGCGGCTGTTCTCAACTACCAGCAACAAGTGGCCCAAGAATGGGGAGGTCGTGGAGGTCCCCTTCCTGATCTCCAGCAGATACGGTGAGTAAGCACGTGCTCTGGGTCCTGGGAGCCGTGGGCCTCCCTCCGGCCCCGGCCCCTTCCTCCCCGTGCAGCCTGGGCTCCTCTCTGGGTTTCTTCCCTCTGCCTCTCCTCACGGATACCACCAAAGAGCCTTTCCACAAGAAGCCCTTTTATTCCCGGGAGCCTCCTGAGCTGGGAGGGCCAAAACCCCAGAAGAGCTGATGGGGGGACAGCCAAGGACTATCTGACCCATTTCAAGACCAGTCCATGGGGCGCCTGGTTGGCGCAGTCGGTTAAGCGTCCGACTTCAGCCAGGTCACGATCTCGCGGTCCGTGAGTTCGAGCCCCGCGTCAGGCTCTGGGCTGATGGCTCAGAGCCTGGAGCCTGTTTCCGATTCTGTGTCTCCCTCTCTCTCTGCCCCTCCCCCGTTCATGCTCTGTCTCTCTCTGTCCCAGAAATAAATAAACGTTGGAAAAAAAAAATTTAAAGACCAGTCCAGAGGACAGGGACCTACCTAAGGTCACAGAGCTGGGGCCTGTCTGGGACCCAGCTTTCTCTACCTCCTCCCTGAGCCCCAGGCTACCCCCTTTTTTTTCTTAATTTTTATTTTTGAGAAAACATAAATTTATGTTTTGAGAAAACATAAATTTATGCGGGGGAGGGGCAGAGAGAGAGCGAGAGGGGGGAGACAGAATCCGAAGCAGGCTCCAGGCTCTGAGCTGTTGGCACAGAGCCCGACGCAGGGCTCGAACTTGCAAACTGAGAGATCATGACCTGAGCCGAAGTCGGATGCTTAACCAACTGAGCCACCCAGGCACCCCTACCCTTTCCTGACCTTCCATTTTGGAAGAGGGATTTGAAGCTCTGTGCTCACCCTGCAGGCAGACTCCCAACGGGTCACAGGGGCTCTGGGGTCTTGGTGGGAGGTTCAGCCGGGGTGTTGCCTCCCCAGATAAAGCCAGCCGCGACATCTTCCTAAAGGCATTTGCCGAGTTTGAACGCTTCACATGCGTCAGGTTTGTTGCCTACCAGGGCCAAAGAGACTTCATTTCCATCGTCCCCATGTCTGGGTAAGTACTCCTGGGGGCGTGCGTATCCACGCATAAGCGCGCATGTGCAGGGGAAGTTCCTCAGCTTTCTTCTGCCTTCAGCCTGGCTTTACCTAGGCCATTCTCTAAAACCTATTTGGGGGCCTGTCTTCCCAGATCCAAAGTCCACCCTCCGCCCCTTGAGTGGTTTGCCCTATGGGAGTTAGACCTACAAATACCCAAGGCAGAAGGTGGAGAAGGAGGGGAATCAGGTGCTTGATGTCCCTTGCAAAACCCTCCTCTGGGGAGACTTCACGGTCTGGTGAATGGGGACAGCTTTCATGGGACACACCTGGCCTTGGATCTGGGTTTCAGAGTGTAGGAACCACCCAACACCAGGCAAGTGCCGTATCTTGCGAGGCTCTCCTGCCTTCTCTGTGGAAGCAGGGATAACAGCAATACCCATTTCCTAGCTTCTTAGAGACCTAAGATCACGTGTGAAAACTTTGACTTGGGGACCCTGGGTGGGGATGCTCATTCAATGAGCCGCTTCCGGTATCTGTGCTCCTATTCATGTCTACATCTTCCTTGTACCTCGGGTTGGTAATGGGTTCCAGTGTACCCATTTCACGGATGCCCAAGTGGTGAAGGGACTTGGGAATTGCAAACCTGGGACTAGAATCCGGGATGGAGACTACCCGTTGACGGTCATTCATCCCAGGACATGGGAGGAGGGGGAAGGGGCCTGGGTCTGCTCTGGATCTCTGGGCTGGTGTCTACCCAGTGTCCTCTCCTGGCCCTGCAGGTGTTTCTCCAGCGTGGGACGCAGCGGAGGGATGCAGGTGGTATCCCTGGCACCTACGTGTCTCCAGAAGGGCCCAGGCATTGTCCTGCATGAGCTCATGCACGTACTGGGCTTCTGGCATGAGCACTCACGGGCTGACCGGGACCACTATATCCGTGTCAACTGGAATGAGATCCTTCCAGGTAAGCCAAATCGTGCAGAACCCACGCTGGACCTGGGGGTCTTGGGGCGAGAGGGCAGCAGGCACTGGCCAGGGCCTGAAGAGTGGCCTGCCACTTTAGAAGAGGTTATCCATTTTTCCTACCTCCTGCTTGTCCACCATTGGGAAGGTGGGGCTCCTGCTTCTCTTTGAGACCTGGAGGTGGTCCAGCTACTGCTGCTCCGGGCCCTGAGCCTTCCATCTGCCCACCCAGAGTCATGCCTGAGTTAGGGAATCACTATGTTTGTGTCTCATTTTTTTTTTTTCTCATGAACACAACCTGGTACCTGGGGATGGAGTTGGTGGTATCCTTTGACCCTTGTTCATGGTGCACTCAACTAGCAGTCCTTCATGTGCCAGATGCTGCTGTGTGGGGCGGGGGCAGGGCTTGTGTGCCCGCTGCAGGGGCTGAGCCGAGACCGAAGGCCTGGAAGAAGTGGACTGTGTGTGCCAAGTCCCAGACGCAGGAGGCTCCGCCCTTGTGAGATGGGCACCAATGGGCCTGCGTGATAGAGGAAGCACAGGGGGGCCATGTCCTGACAGGTGGCAGGGGCAAAGCCGAGGCTGGTCTGGGAGTGGGCCACTGACTGTGTCGGATGCTGGTGAGCAGGAGCTGTGTGCTGGCCGTGGTGCTGAGTGCTGGGCCTCTGACCCCCGTGATGGTGGGATCCCACCCTTGTTGGGGGGACAGCCTGATTCAGGGAACGAGAAGAGTAGAGACAATCCCTTCGTGAAAGAGGGAAGCAGAGGAGATACAAGATAAGGGGTTTGGTCTAGAGGAATGGGTATAAAAGGGGAAGGGTTCAAAGGCTTCCTGTAAGTGGAGAACTTGTGGCATGAGCACTTCCGGTGTTGTGGAGGGAACCAGGTGAAGTAGGCAGGGGGCTGCTGCTCAAGAGATCCGCATTCATGGAGCCCCAGAGAAAGGGTGTTCTGGGGGAGACTTGGGTAGCACCTGATAATGAGAGGAGGGATGAAGCTTGAGATCAGAGCTTAGTCTAAGGAAGGGGGTGATGATAGTGACTGTACCCTGAAAACAGAGACTATAATCCTTCCAAGGGCTCATGGAATACTTGCGAAAACTTACCATATGATAGAAAAATATCAAATTTGAAAAAGTTAATTCAAGTGTTTTGTTGGTGATGTAAAATGCAAAGTAGAAAATAACAAATCAAAACTGAAAACTTCTTATACTTGGAAGTTCAAGTCTAAAAAAACAACAATAATCCTCTCTTTTAGTTCCAAGGTTAAATTGCAGGAGTTCTTTAAAAAAAATCGTTAACACGTTAGAACTAATCATTCACAGCTAAGGCAACGTTCAGGGAAATTGTGTAGACTGAAATTCTTATCAATAAAAATAGAAAAAATTAAAAAAAATAGAAAAAATTAAGCATTTAAATCCAATTTAAAAAATAAAGGAAAGCAGGAGGGAATGAAATTAAAGACAGAAGTTAATGAATTAGAAAACCAACGACACTCATAAACTCAGCAGTGGTTTTCTTAACCATAAAACAGGTTAAGACACTAGGTACTCTAGTGGGGAAAAATTGTTTAAGAATGAAGAGAAATGAGGGGTGCCTGGGTAGCTCAGTCGAGCATTCGACTCTTGATTTCAGCTCAGGTCATGATCCCAGGGTTGTAAGATTGTGCCCCATATAGGACTCCGTGCTGAGCGTGGAGCCTGGTTAAGATTCCCCTCTCGCCACCCCCCCCCCCACCAATTAATAAAAAAAAATTCTAAAGGATGACGAAAAATGAGAATACATTTGTATTAGTTGATATGTGTAGAACAAACTAAGATATACAAACTAATAACTGTAATTGGGGGTGGGGAGCTGGGAACTTGGAAGATAGAGGGGGAGGTTTATCACATAGCTCAACATTTTTTTTTTGACTTTTATTTTTGTAATCCATTTTATTTTTTTATAATTTACATCCAAGTTAGTTAGCACATGGTGCAAAAATGATTTCAGGAGTAGATTCCTTAGTGCCCCTTACCCATTTAGCCCATCCCCCCTCCCAAAACCCCTCCAGCAACCCTCAGTTTGTTCTCCATATTTATGAGTCTCTTCTGTTTTGTCCCCCTCCCTCTTTTTATATTTTTGCTTCCCTTCCCTTATGTCCGTCTGTTTTGTATCTTAGAGTCCTCATATGAGTGAAGTATTATGATATTTGTCTTTCTCTGACTAATTTCGCTTAGCATAATACCCTCCAGTTCCATTCATGTAGCTGCAAATGTCAAGATTTCCTTCTTTGTGATTGCTGAGTAATACTCCATTGTATATATACACCATATCTTTATCCATTCATCCATCGATGGACATTTGGGCTCTTTCCATACTTTGGCTATTGTTGATAGTGCTGCTATAGACATTGGGGTGCATATGTCCCTTGGAAACAGCACACCTGTATCCCTTGGATAAATACCTAGTAGTGCAATTGCTGGGTCGTAGGGTAGCTCTTTTTAATTTTTTGAGGAATCACCATAGTGTTTTCCAGAGTGGCTGCATCAGCTTGCATTTCCACCAACAATGCAAAAGAGATCCTCTTTCTCTGCATCCTCGCCAACATCTGTTGTCACCCGAGTTGTTAATGTTAGCCATTCTCACAGGTGTGAAGTGGTATCTCATTGGGGTTTTGATTTGTATTTCCCTGATGATGAGTAAGGTTGAGCATTTTTTCATGTGTCGAACATCTGGATGTCTTCTTTGGAGAAGTGTCTATTCATGTCTTTTGCCCATTTCTTCACTGGATTATCTGTTTTTTGGGGTGTTTGATAAGTTCTCTGTAGACTTTGGATACTAACCCTTTATCTGATATGTCGTTTGCAAATATGTTCTACCATTCCATTAGTTACCTTTTAGTTTTGCTGATTGTTTCCTTTGCTGTGCAGAAGCTTTTTATTTTGACAAGGTCCCAATAGTTCATTTTTGTTTGTTTCCCTTGCCTCCGGAGATGTGTTGAGTAAGAAGTTGCTGCGGCTGAGGTCAAAGGGGTTTTTGCCTGCTCTCTCCTCGAGGATTTTGATGGCCTCCTGTCTTACATTGAGGTCTTTCATCCATTTTCAGTTTATTTTTGTGTATGGTGTAAGAAAGTGGTTCAGGTTCATTCTCTGCACGTCGCTGTCCAGTTTTCCCAGCACCACTTGCTGAAGAGACTGTCTTCATTCCGTTAGATATTCTTTCCTGCTTTGTCAAAGATGAGTTGGCCATATGTTTGTGGGTGCATTTCTGGGTTCTCTCTTCTGTTCCATTGATCTGAGTATCTGTTTTTGTGTCACTTTTGTTTTTTTGACTTTTACACCAGACGAATATATTGCCAGTTCAAAACTGTTTAATATCTTAAGGGTTTTTAAAAGGAAGAGGTGAGTGTACCCTAGAGGCTGGTATGGCAGGTTGTGGAAGAGGCTGGCGGGGCCTGGGGGGTGTTGGGAGAGCAAATACCCAAGGTATGGCTGTTTTTTCAGAGGCTCACTGTGAAGGGCAGGACAGCGGCTGGGGGAGGGAATCTTGTCCCTCTCGGGCCTGGGGGACCCAACTGATGGGGGAAATGGTGCTCTAGCCAGTGGGGGAGTGTTTCACTTGAACCTGGGGGATGGGTGCTGCTAGCCTGAGGCAGGAAGAACAAGGTGATCTGCTGGGGAGTGGGAGCCCAACAGCAGGTGATGGGCGAGCGGGTCTCTAAAGCTGGGTTGAAGGGTAGGTACTCTATCTAGCGGGTAGGGGGCGTCAGAGACCCTGCGTAGCATTTGACTTAGCGGAAGCTGTTCTGTAAAGGTAGATGCACACTGGTGAGCTTGACAGGGGACAGAAGCAGAGGGAGCTCTAGGAAGCTGTGAGGTCCCTGTGCTTCCACATCAGCTAGTGCTGGTCTGGACCCATCGCGGGGAGGACAGGAGTTGGCAGTGAAAGCACCAAGGAGATGGGGACCAGGGACTGGTTGGTACTGGGAGGGGGGCACATCTGGCTGTAGTATTAGATCTGTCAGCTCCGGTAGGGTACAAGTACCTCGAAGGCCGCTATCACCCCACCCCTCCCTTCCCTGCCTTCTTCCCTTATCACCAAGTTTTGTTGGTTTTGGCTTCTGTTTTTCCCAGGCTTTGAAATCAACTTCATCAAATCTCGGAGCAGCAACATGCTGGTGCCCTATGACTACTCATCAGTGATGCACTATGGGAGGTGAGGACCCCCTTTCCTTTTCTACGTTCCTTCCTTCTACACTGCCCAGCCAGCCCCCGCTGTGATCTGGATTCAGGTCCCCACCTACTGGGTTTCAGGCTTGCCTTCAGCCGGCGTGGGCTGCCCACCATCACACCGCTCTGGGCTCCCAGTGTCCACATTGGCCAGCGATGGAACCTGAGCACCTCGGACATCACACGGGTCCTCAGGCTTTATGACTGCAGCCCAAGTGGCCAAAGTCCCCGTGGGAGAGGTGAGTGACTTGAGAAATTGGAAGGATCCTATATTGAGGTGGTGTCAGTGAGGGTGAAGTGGGGGACTGAGGCTGCAGGACAAAATCACTGGGGTTACCACAAGACATGTAAAACAAAATATGTGAAAATGATCACGTAGGATTAAGAACCCTTAGGAATAGAAGTCCCTTTCTTAACCCTAACATGAGTATCTTCCAAAAACCCAGAGCAAAAATCATTTTTAATGTTAAAGCACTAAACTCAGGACCAAAACAGGTTTTTTTCCACTGTTGTCCCATCTATTCCATACTGTAGTGAAGGTCTTAGCCATTGTAGTATGGCAAGAAAAAAAATTAAAAATCTGAGTATTGGGAAGGAGGCAAAACTGTCACTATTCACAGACGATGATTCTCTACATTGAAAGCAACCAAACCTATTAAATTATTGGAAGCAAAAGGATGTTAAAAGGTAGATGTATAGAAACAGAATTTCTTTTTTTTTTTAATGTTTATTTTTGAGACCGCGAGTGCAAGTGGGGGAGGGACAGAGAGAGAGGGAGACACAGAATCCGAAGCAGGCTCCAGGCTCTGAGCTGTCAGCACAGAGCCTGACGTGGGGCTCGAACTCACGAACCGTGAGATCATGACCTGAGTCGAAGTTGGACACTTACCTGACTGAGCCCCCCAGGCTCTTAAATGAGACACAAAGCAAGCCATAAAACTGCAAAGATTCATAAATCCAACTACATTAGTAACTACTCTAATATACTATATAACTACTACTTCTGTAATGACATAATAACTACTTATCAAGACAAAGTGAAAATACAAGTTACAAATCAGAACTCTTGCAACCCTTAACTAACTGTATCTAAAATACATGACATATATTACATATTAATATATAATAATAAACACATGCTGAGCAAAATACAAAGCAGGAAAAAGGGCAAGAGACCTAATGGGGGAACAAAACCAAATGGGAAATAAACACAAGACCATCAACCTTATTCATAATTGAGGAAATGGCAAGTGAAGACCACAGTGTTACCACTTTTTTACCCCTTAAATTGGCAGAAATCTAAAAACTTGATAATACCCGATACTAATAAGAAAATGGAGTAATGTCCTGTCCATACCCTGTGGACAGGAGTATAAATTGCTACAGCCACTTTGGTGAACAGTTTGACTTTTTTTTTTTATTCTTTTTTTACTTTTTAGAGGGTTTAATTGACTTGGCCAATGTCCCATAACCAGTAAGTGGCACGTGAGCACCCCCCGAGGTAACCATGGCTCTATGCTCTCTTTAGGGTTGCCTAGTCTGGAAATTTTACGTAAATGGAATTATAGGATACGTGATCTTTTGTGACTGGCTTCTTTTACTTCATGTTTTCAAAGCTCATCCATATTGCAACCTATAGAAGCACTTCATTATTGTCAAATGATACTCCAACTTGGATGGATGAGCTACGTTTTGTCCGTTCATCAGTTGAAGGACGTTTGGGTTACTTCAACTTTCTGGCTATTATGATTCACGTTACCACGAATGTTTGTTTACAGGAACTTATGTGAACCTATGTCTTTTCCTTTGGATATATGCTTACGAGTAGATTGCTGGGTCCTAGGGTAACTCCAGATTGAATTGCTAAATTGTTTTCCGAATTGGTTGTATCATTTTTCACTCTCACAAGCAGCGTACGAAGGTTCCAACTTCTCCATGCCCTTGCCAACACTAGCTATTATCTATCCTTTTATTTCTATCCTCAGTGGGTATGAAATGGCAGCTCATTGGCATTTTGATTTGCACTGCATACAGACGATTGGCCATCTGTACATCTTCAAAGAAGTGGGTTTTGATCCTTTTACCTGTTTTTCATCTGAGTTATCTTTCTATTGCTGAGTTGAAAGTGTTCTTTGTGCATTCTAGATACACGTCCCTTATCAGACCTATCATTTGCAAATATTTTCTCACATTCTCTAGGTTGATGGTGTCCTTTGAATGCAAACATTTTTAATTTTGATGGGGTCCAATTTACCTGTTCTTTTACTGTGGTTTTGGTGTCCTCTCTGAGTAGCCTTTGCTAAGCCAAGTTCATGAAGATTTAATCCTAAATCTTTTGCATGTGACTTTTGCTACCCAGTTCTAGCACTATTTTTTTTTTGTCATTTATTTATTTTTTAGAGAGCATACACAAGTCGGTTGGCGGGGGCGGGGGGGGAAGAGGGAGACAGAAGTAGGCTCTGTGCTGAGAGTGGAGAGTCCAATGTGGGACTCAAACTCACAAATCATGAGATCATGACCTGAGCTGAAATTGGATGCTTAACCAACTGAGCCACCCAGGTGCCCCTCTGGCACCATTTCTTAGACTATTCTTTCCCATACATAATATTAAATATTACATACTTTTTGAAGTTAATAAGCATAATGTGGCAAGAGCTTTGTGGGTAACTATTGTTGAGGTTGGACTATTAGGAGAAATGAAATTGGGAAGTGGCTGGAAGGGGCTGTAGGTCTAGGGAAGGTTTACCAGGATGGTAGACATTCAAGCACGCTTGGATGCTGAAATAACCCAATGGAGAAAGAGAAAGGCTGGATTCAGAGGGCAGAAGGATGCATATCTAGAACATTTGGGTAGGAGATGCCCTTGGTGGATAGGTCTCCAAGGATATGTCTGAGCTTCGTTGGTCCTAATGAGAAGGAAGACAGGTGCAGACCTAAATTTGCATGTGGGTCTTGAGGTGCAGATTCATGCACTTCTGAGGGCTTTGGTCACAGAGAATGACATGAAGTCACCAGCCTCGAGGCTGGGAAGAAGGGGATGGATGTGAAGGGAAAGGGTGTGATGTTGCCGACTGGGCTGTGGGAGAAGGAACCAGCTAGAGATACCCTGCAGGGCTGTGGGTGGTGCTGGGGCAGCCAGGTGGAGGCATGGCATAGGTTGGTGACTTGGTTCTCCAGGACTGGGGTTTTGTGGGCAGGTGTGGCAGAGGAGACGGTGCTTGAGGCATAATTGCAGTGAAGTGTGTGGAGCCCAAGTCAGATGAGGAGAGCGGCCGGGACGTGAGGAGCTTGTAAGCAGGAAGACCTCGGCGTCCCTGCGCTCGAGGGGCTAGATCGTTGTGATATTTAAACAAGCGAGCTGGAAATATAGGCGTGGGCTGCCAGGAACCGAGACTTCTGCAGTGGTGGTTCCTGGTACTGACCAGGTCTGAGGGGGAGCAGGGAATGAGCTGTGAGATCAATGGGACCAGGGGGGAGAAGAGTCGCCGTTTGAAGCCGATCAGCTCTGATTTGGTCAGTATCTGGTTGTTTTTTTTTTTTTTAATTTTTTTTTTACCGTTTATTTTTGAGAGACCGAGCATGGGTGGGGGAGGGGCAGAGAGAGAGAGAGAAGGAGACAGAATCTGAAGCAGGCTGCAGGCTCTGAGCAAGCTGTCAGCACAGAGCCTGATACGGGGCTCGAACCCACAGACTGTGAGATCATGACCTGGGCCGAGGTCGGACGCTCAACTGACTGAGCCACCCAGGCGCCCCCCCCCCCCCCCCCCCGCCCCGCCACGGTCAGGGTCTGTTGATGGAAGGGTGGGCTCATCATGAAGCCTTCAGCGCCTGGGCAGGGGTGATGGGTGAGAGGCAGCACTGAGAGGGTGGAGGGGCCTGGCCAGATAACTTGGGCTTAAGATGAAGAGGTTTACAAAGCAGTGGGTGGCAGCAGTGGTCCAGGAGAGGCAGGGCAGAGCAAGGAGGGCCTGTCTCACTAAGGACATGGGCCCGACAGGGCTCAGTAACGTCCTCCTGATGCTCTGGGTTTGGCAGGTGGTTGCAAATGCAGGAAAAGTTCTGTAGGAGGCTTCAGACATGGGGTGGTGAGAGCAGGGTGTCCCTCAGTACAGAGGACCCCAGGAGGTGTCGGAATGGCGAGGGCTGCAGTGCTTTCCGCCCTCAGCTATCTGGTGGCTTGACCATCAGCAGCTCGGGGGTATGAGTGGGAGACCATGGAAGAGAGCCCGAGGGCCTTTGTGGTGGTGACTGAGGAGTTCTGTGGTCCTTGTCTTTAAGTGTGGGTTGAGACTTTGGGTCTTGAAAGCGTTAAGCAGGGGCGAGGCACGTTATCTCCGATGAGCTGAGCTATCCGTATGAACGAAACTGAAGGTCACTCTGGCTCTCTACAGCTGGGCCACATGTTTTCCTGCTGTGTTTCCGGGCCATAACCTCCTGTCTTTCCTGCTTCAGGGTTCCAGCCCCACAGCGACGGTAGGAGCCCTACTCCTGCTTCTAGACCATACCTGCAGCAGCTTCTGAAGGCATTGTCGGCAGAATCTGGGCGCCCCGACCCCAGTGGCTCCAAGGCTAGAGCCCAGCGCATTGTTGCAGGGCCTGGAGAGAGCCCACGTAGCTGGAAGCTCCCTGTGCTGAGAAAGTTGGGTGTGGGGGCCTCTGCAAAGCTGCTTCAGACCCCAGCTTCCTCCCTAAACTCCAGGCCTGGAACAGGCGTTCCTGGTTTGGCTCTAGAGAGGTCCTGGCTGGCCCAAGTGCCCTCTGTACCACTCACTGCTTCTCCGGAAGCAGAAGACCAGCCAGGACCCATCCAGGAGGCTTTGGGGAGCAGCTCTCCCAGGAGCACATGTACCTGAAAGTCCTTTCAGGGGGATGTGCAGAAGTTGAGCCTGTGGCTTCTGTCCCCAAGTGCGAAGGGCATCTCCGTCTAGAGTAGCCCATAGCCCCCTCCGGGCAGTACCCTGTCTTCCAGCCTCAATCTGGCCACCCTGTGTGAGGCCTGGGACTCTCCCTCTGCCCCTTTCTTCTCCATATGTTCTCCTAAGGGCTTCTAGGGACTAGGGGCTTCTAAGGGACTTCTAGGTTTATCCGGGGAAGGTAGGCCAGTCAAGAGCTGCCTGGTTCTGCCTGCTTTCAACTTCTGCCCTAGTCCCGGAGGCTGCTGGGAAGGGGAGGTGACATTCTCTAGGGCTCCAGGGCCAGGGGTCTGGAAAGGGGGGCAGAGGCAGGCTCCAGCCCTGAAGTCCCCTGGGAATCATTCTGTAGGTGAGTCACAGCCTTCCCAGCATGCTAAGGTACTGCCTCTGTCTCTCCCTTGGGCCAGGACTTGCAGGGGAGCCCATGGCTCGTGGGAGAAGTCTCCCATCCCTGATGTCTGGGTGCTAGGAGTGTTGTCCTGCGGCTGTAACCTGCAGCCCTATTCCCCAGGAGGCTTTCAGCTTGCTCCCCTGCAGTGCAGGAAGGTTCTAGAGGCAGGGATGCCACTCCATGGGGCGACGAGGAAGGGTTGGAGGCACCCTCTAACACTGCACAATGGGGAAACTCAGCAAGAATGCGAGGCCCCTGAACATAGGACTCAAAGCTCCTTGCCAGCCTGCTCTGCTTTCCAAGAACCCTTCCCTTCCACACAGGGACTTGGCCAGAGGAGGCCCTGGAAGGTGTGAAGGGGCTGTAGGGGAGGGGGCTGGTCACCCTGCTTATCTTTCTTCAGCAAAGCCCTGTTCCCGGCTCCTGCTTCCTGTGTGAGGGCTGTTCCAGGAATGAATAAGGTCTCCACATGGGCTGACAGGCCAGGAGCACCCCCCCCCCCCCCAGAGCTGGAGTGGCACCATCCTTACGACTGTCAGAAGCCCCAGGAAGCCCTGCCTGGAGGGAAGTAGGGGCCTGTGCCCTGGCCCCGTGGGGCCAAGTTCCTCACATGTTTTGGGGGAAGGCAAAAATAAAATTGGGTACTTGCTCCAGGAGCTAGGTACTGGGCTGTGCCTGAGTGCATTTTAACCTTGCCGACTGACCTGGGAGGGGCCCTCAGGTGGTTACACCCACTTTCTTGGGGTGGACAGCGGGGAAGCAGAGGGTCAGCAGCGCAGGGCTGAGGCTTGCTGTGCTTGAGTTTGGGGGAGAGCGTGGCCTTTGCCAGCCTCCTGGGCTGAGTCGGGGTAGGGGGGCATACTTGCAGGAGCCTGGAGCCTCTGCCCTCAGTCTCTCTTGGGTTTCAGTCTTGAGTTCAAGGGATTTTCTCAGACTGAACAGGGGCCTGGTCTCAGGGATTAGCCTTAGGGAAGGACCGTCGGGTGGGGGAAACGCTGTCCCTCTGCTTGCCCCCCGGACACGAGGGGAGGAGTGTCTGAGTTTAAAGTGGGTGACGTGCTCCTCGCAGGGTGACAGCTCCCCTGGGAGATTCCCAAGCAAAGATCGAGAATGTAATGTAGTGCCCCAGCCTATCAGAGAAATGAGTGTGGCCGCCTTAGCATCTCTGGGTCTAAGTAGTGGAGCCAGGCCTCTGGTTCTGGGCTGGGGGTTCTCGGTGGTCACCCTACGTCAGAGCAGGTGAAGTGCTTGGTGACCACGAGGAGGCCCTCCCCGTTCTTAGAGGCTGCCTGTGATGAGCTTCCATTAGGATATGGCTTTCGGTCTCAGAATTTGGGCTCTCCAGAGGGTGGGGCTGGCTGAGCCCGGCGGTTCAAGGGGAAGAGTGTTTTGCCTTCTTCTTTGGGGGTGATCAGGGATGAGGCTGCCCTTGTCGTTCCCCCATGGAGCCACCTATCACTACAGCTCCCCTTCTCCAGGCCTGTTCCACAGGCGCCACCCTGCCCCTGGGGTCCAGCCCCTGGAGCCCTGGCATGAGGGGTGTGCTGTGGCTGGGGCCCTGGGCTGTTACCCTGGTCTGTGGCCTATTCCCCAATCCCCAGGCACATAACTATGTGGGCTCACTCATCAATTTGTTCACTCATTGGACAGAATCGGTTGTATTACGTGCCAGGCTGGCTCGGCTATAGGCACCAGGAGTAACATGGTGGGCAAGGCAGGGTTTCTATTCTTGTGGAGGTTATTTGGGGGGTGGGAGAGGGATGGGCCGTGATTAGATAAATAAGGACAGTGATTAAGTAAGATTGGTAAATGATTGGGGGGGGGCATTCCTTTAGGTTCGTATTTCAACTGGGACCCAAATGATAGGAGGGACTATCTTATAAAAAAAATCCAAAGAAATAGCCAGTGCAAAGGCCCTAAGGCACGAAGAAGGAAGGTGTGATGGGAGGGGTGAAATGAGGTGGGATGGGGGATGTTGGCAGAGCAAGGTGAGTGAGGGATGGTTTTATTCCAGGAGCAACAGGGAGCAGCCACTGGAGGGTTCTAAGTAGGGGAGGGGCAAGATCCAAGATTTAAAACAAATTAAAAAAAAATCACTCTGGATGCTCCGTGGAAAATAGACCGGAAGCAGGGAGAACAGTTGGAAGCCACTAACTACGGTTGTACAAACCAGAGGGGACTGTGGAAATGGGGAGAAGTGGATGCTTCTGGAGTATGTTTTGGAGGTTGAGGCAACCACACTTGTGACTGACGCAGGCGTGAGGGCCCGACATACAGCACCGAGACCTCAGGAGAGGGGAGAGAGTGGGGCCGAATGAGCCTGGAGTTCAGGGCTGGAGATGTAGTTTGGGGAGTCCTCAGCCTCTAGGTGGGAGCTGTGGAGCTAGAGGAAACTACCAAGAGGAGTTTGGGGCCAGAAGAAAAGAGACCCCAGGACTGAACGGCGGTGCTGCGACATTCAGGCCAGGGTCTCTCCGTCTCCGCGTTACTAGTGTTTTGTGTCATAGTTGTCGTGGGGGCCGTCCTGTACATTGTTAGGTGTTTAGCAGGGCCCTTGGCCACTACCCACGAGATGCCAGTAGCGTCCCCTTCCTCTTGTGACAATCGAGAAATCTCTTCAAGTGCCAGATTGCCAAATGTCCCTGGAGGAGAAGGGGCAAAAACCACTCTCCGTGAGGATCGGTGATTGGGAGTTTTGGGGGAGAAGAGGGGGCTGAGAAGGAAGGGGTGTCCCGTGAGGAGGGAGTCAGGCCTGCAGTGTCCCCAGGGTGGGCAAGAGTCTGTCGTCTAAAATGTTGCTGAGAAAATTAAGAGGACACACTTGGGCATGAGTCCCGAATGACCCACCAGCAGTAGATTCAGCCGAGGACAGGGTGCAGGTGCCCCATGGAGGATCAAGGAGAGAATGTGAGGGGTTAGAGACCGTGCAGCAAAGAGTTTGAGAAGCCAGCAGCTACAGAGGACATAGAGGGCTTTCCAGGGCAGGGCCTGGCCCTGTAGCAGGGGAGGAGTGACCGTGGAGGGTGATAATTGCAGGAGCAGAGTCCTGGGGGATAGGAGAGGGTTCTGGACACACACGCAGGACTTGCCTTCGGAGCAGAGATGGAGCTCGGATGCAGGCGCTTGTGGGGGTGACTTCCTGCCTAATGGCTTTCATCTTGTAAGTCCGAGGCAAAGTCACAGCTTGGAGGGGGGAAGGGCGTGCGGGGCGAGGAGGAGGAGAGGGATGCGGATTCTGAAGAGTGGGAAAGGTGAGCACACTATGGAAGTCTGGACATCTGTGGTCCTGACTTTAAAGCGAGGCCAGTGGATGCAATGAATGTTTTGCACCGGAAAGAGCAGCTGTTCGGGTAAAAGCTGGGGGGGGTGGTGATTTAGGTCTGACCAGGGTTGGGGTTTTGTCGGGTGAGCTGTGATGGAGGAGAGGGTGGTGGCCTTACATTATAGAGGGCGTGGCTCAAGGGCCTGGGAAGGTCAAGGGGTTGGGTCACACAGGGTGGGGGTTCGGGGGATTTGAAAGGCTGCGGCTACAGGGGAAAGCTGGGATGCGAAGCCCAGTTGGGTGTCGTCCCTGCGGAACCCTGGCACAGGAGAATCTGGGGCAGGTGTCCTCTCTCGGACCCGGAGAAGTGGCTCCAGCGCGATCAACTAAGGTGGCACGTCTCTTGCTGTGCTCTCACAGTTAGGGATGGGACAGCTGTCCCTCTTTGGAAAAGATGGTGTGAGGTCAACTTCCCCCCCCACCCCCGGCCCCTCTTCCCAAGGGCACCCCTCGGGGATGCCTTCATTTGGCCCTACCTTCAGAAAGGCTCCTGTGAGGTCATCCATGGACGCCAGGCTGCCACTCCCCCTCGTCATTCAGCAATCTTGGCCGGGTACTGGGGACAGAGAAGGGATGTGTGCTCCAGCGGACGGTGGGGGAGGGGTGCGTGATGCAGCAAACCCATCCACCCCCACCTCAGTACCTCTCTGAGCGTGAAAGCGGTACTGTGGACGTAGCAGTGTCTCTTTCTCTCTGTGAGGGCAGTGGGTGAAAGGTGAGTGGACCTTGGAGAGTCAGGGAGGGGTGGTGGTGCCAGCCCCTGGGAAGGACTGGAGATGTGGGTGCTCAGGGCTTGCCCAGGGACCAACAGGTAGCCTGGTGGGGCCGGGAGGGCAGGCCAGTGCCCATCACGGCCTTCCTCTCCCACCACAGGTGGCTGGGTGCTCCTGGCTGGGTCTGGGATTGAGTCCTGCCAGCCCTGGTGGAAGTGGTCAGATCCAGTTGGGGAAGAGCTGAAGGAAAGCCCTGCTAAGGCCCTGAGGCTCTGATTCATGCGGGGCTGGGCAGAGCAGGCAGTACTGGAAGGTGCATGCGGGGGCATGTGGAAGCTGCAGAGAAGAGGGGGAATCAAGTCATAGGATGGTCTCCACTGCCCCAAGAGCCAGCTGCACATCTGGGAGGTGGCAGCAGGTGACACAGACCCTGGGGCTGTGTCTCACAGATGCCTGTAGACTCTCCCTGGCTCCCTCCCCCCTCCCCTGCTCCCCGCCCCAGGCTTGTGCCCATTAGGGCGTGACACTTGGTAGATCCAGAGCTGCCCCTTCAGTGAAGACCCAGTGGGGGGGGGGGGGGAAGGAGCAGGGGAGAGAGTCTGAGCAGCCCTGGCCTCAGCTCCTTCGGGGTCCTGGCAGCCTCACCTTTCAAGGAAAACTTGGGCCAGGAGACAAAAGGCTGATGCTGACTGCAGTGTTGGGAGATACCCAGTGGTCCCCCCCCCCCCCCAGTCTGAGTATGGTTGGAGAGAATGAAAAAGTGGTCCTTCTTAATGTCCCTATGGGCCACCAGAACGCTCAGACTCCTCAGCCCCCTCCGCCCCGGGACAGGGAGTCTCGGAGACAAGGCAGGAAACTACCTAAGTGGCTGCTTTCCAAGTTCCGGTGGCCACCCCTCAGTCCTCCCTCAGGGAAGGGGCTACCGAGACTTCTCCATCCCTGGCAACCTCAGGGCCCAGGCCTATCAGCCCAGCCCAGCCGGTGGGAGGGATGTGTCCATAAAAACCTGTCTCTGGAGGAGGTGAGACAGGCTGGCTGCCCTCTCCCACCATCAGGCTGTCGGGCGATCCACCTAAGAAAACAGCTGAGTAGAATGGCAGGAGGCAGGGGCGGACTTGTACGGAGGAACCCCTCCACCCCCTGCCGTGTGAGCCTGGGTAGGGGTGAGATATTGTCTGTGGGCACTGAGCGGTCATTCCCTGGTCCCGTGAAGATGGAACAGTCAGGAAGGGAGGTGCAGTATGCGTGCTGTCTCGAGGCCTGGTCCTCTGGAGGAGGCCCACTTTCAGCAGTGGCTCGATGCTTATTTATACAGAGGATGTCATGCAGAGCTGTGGGCTATAAATATGGGGCCTGGCTCTAGCCTGGGGTTATAGCGTCAGGGGCTCCAGAAGCGGTGAAAAAATGTGCCCTTGAGGCTGCCCAGCCTGACGCTGGTGGCAGCGGCCACAGGGAGAGTGAGTAGGGTGAGGGTGCCAGACGGGGCTCCTTCCACAGCCACTCCAAGAGGGTGTGCAGCAGATATGTGGGGGGTGCAGGAATGGAGGGGGGTGGTGTCAAAACACAAAGGGATGCTTCTCCCTTCATAGCTTCCCCTGACACCTACTTTTTCTCTGAGCTGTGTTAAGAAGACCCCACCCTTGCCTGAGTCTCCATTGCTGCTGCTGAGAGTGGAGTCCAAGCCAGTTTTCCTCTTACCTCTTTGCCCTTAGTGGAGGAAACCGAGGCAGCTGCGGGGAAACAGAAACACTGAAGTCCTAAATCTTGGAGCACTGGCTTGCCCCACCGACCTTGGGAGCCTTTTCCGTGCGCCCCCCAGAACGCGGCGAGGACGCGGGTCTCCCGGCTGGCCGCGGACTATCGCCACACGCGGGCGGCGGCAGGGGGCGCTCGCAACCTGCCACGCGCGCCTCCCTGGGCTCCGCAAGCCCGACGGAATCCGCTCCGGGAGAGAGAGCATTTGGGGAAGGGGTTCCAAGGCAGTCTTCCCGCTCCCCCAACTCCTACTCGGCTTCCTTCGCGGGCACCGGGTAGGAGGGGGTGGTTCACTATGTTCCGGTGGCCCCAATCCGCCCACCCACCCACCCTCTCCTTGGGGCTCCTGGGCGGCTCGGGGAGAGATCAGCTGGCGCCCACCGTCCTGGATCCTGGTGCTCGGACCCGGTCTGCAGGAAGAGAGGTCCCTCCCGGGTCCCAGCGCCCCGTGCGCACCCATCCTTCCACTTCTGCAAACGTCCTTCCCGGAGTCCCGAAGACCCCAGACGCGGATCTCTGGCCTTCCGTGGCGCGGAGGCCAGGAGGAAAAGGGGTAGGAGCGCCAGGGCGGAGGCCCTCGAGGAGGGCAGGCTGCTGCCGGCCGGTCCTCCCGCTAGGCGCACCTTCCACCCACCCGTGGTCCGCCGCCCGCCCCGCCTCCCTCCCCTCCTCCTACTCCCGCCTCCCGTCTCCTCCCTCCTCCCGCGCGCTCGCTCTCCTCCCATTCCCCTGCCGCGGCGGACTGCTTGCAGGCGCGGCTCCCGGCCAGAGCCAGCGAGCGGAACGGGCGCCTCGGCTGCTGCGCCTCCTCCGAGAACCGGTGGCGGGCCCCCCTTCCCCCCAACGCCGGGCCTGCCGGGTCCCGGGTCCCAGCGTGCGTCCAGCAGCTTCGTAGCGGGAGGGCGCAACTTTCCCCCGGTCCCGGGCGGGGCGGGGACGGCAGCGGGACAACTTGGAAAACTTCTCCGGAGAGGACGGCAGGGACGCCGGGTGTCGGTGGAAGAGGATGTAGGAGGGCGGTGGCTGGCTCCAGGCATCCCTCCATCTCCTTGGCCGGGTTCGGCCTGGCCATGGGGCTCCAGCGCCTTGTGCGCCGCCAGGGGGTCGATCCCCCCTTCTAGACTAGCTGCGTAGGACAGTACCGTCTCCGGCTGAGCACGCTCTGGGCGAGCAGCGACCCCTCTGGCCGCGTGCCGCCCCGTCATGGACCACCAGGAGCCCTACTCGGTGCAGGCCACCGCGGCCATCGCGGCGGTCATCACGTTCCTCATCCTTTTCACCATCTTTGGCAACGCGCTGGTCATCTTGGCTGTGTTGACAAGTCGCTCGCTGCGCGCCCCGCAGAACCTGTTCCTAGTGTCGCTGGCCGCCGCCGACATCCTGGTGGCCACGCTCATCATCCCTTTCTCGCTGGCCAACGAGCTGCTGGGCTACTGGTACTTCCGGCGCACGTGGTGTGAGGTGTACTTGGCGCTCGACGTGCTCTTCTGTACCTCGTCCATCGTGCACCTGTGCGCCATCAGCCTGGACAGGTACTGGGCCGTGAGTCGGGCGCTGGAGTACAACTCCAAGCGCACCCCACGCCGCATCAAGTGCATCATCCTCACCGTGTGGCTCATCGCAGCTGTCATCTCCCTGCCGCCGCTTATCTACAAGGGTGACCAGGGGCCCCAGCCTCGTGGGCGCCCGCAGTGCAAACTTAACCAAGAGGCCTGGTACATCCTGGCCTCTAGCATCGGATCTTTCTTTGCACCCTGCCTCATCATGATCCTGGTCTACCTGCGCATCTACCTGATCGCCAAGCGCAGCCACCGCAGAGGTCCCAGGGCCAAGGGCCGCCCTAGGGAGGGTGAGTCTAAGCAGCCCCGCCCCGTCCCTACTGGAACTTCAACCAAAATGCCAACCCTGGCCTCTCTGGCTGCTTCTGGAGAGGCCAATGGTCACTCCAAGCCCACTGGGGAGAAGGAGGAGGGGGAGACCCCTGAAGATCCTGCGACCCCTGCCTTGCCACCCAGCTGGTCGGCCCTTCCCAACTCAGGCCAGGGTCGGAAGGAAGGTGTTTGTGGGACATCTCCAGAGGAAGAAGCTGAGGAGGAGGAGGAAGAGTGTGAGCCTCAGGCCTTGCCAGCATCTCCTGCCTCCGCCTGTAGCCCACCCCTGCAGCAGCCACAGGGGTCCCGGGTGCTGGCAACACTACGTGGCCAGGTGCTCCTGGGCAGGGGCATGGGCACCTCGAGCGGGCAGTGGTGGCGGCGGCGGGCGCAGCTGACTCGGGAGAAGCGGTTCACCTTTGTGCTGGCCGTGGTCATCGGCGTTTTTGTGCTCTGCTGGTTCCCCTTCTTCTTCAGCTACAGCCTGGGTGCCATCTGCCCACAGCACTGCAAGGTGCCCCATGGCCTCTTCCAGTTCTTCTTCTGGATCGGCTACTGCAACAGCTCGCTGAACCCCGTCATCTATACCATCTTTAACCAGGACTTTCGCCGTGCCTTCCGAAGGATCCTTTGCCGCCAGTGGACCCAGACGGCATGGTGAGCCACCTGCCCGCCACCCGTGTGGGGTTGGTGCCAGGCGGCACCAGGGCCACTCTGATTCTTGCCCTATTTTATGTGGCCACCTCCCTGGGGCTTTCTGGTCCCTGCCTGGGTCCTGCAGGCTTCATCTTGGGAGCCCCCTGGGAGGGGCAGGGGCTGGGGTGCTGTTCACAGGGGTCCAGCTGAGGCCTCCGATTGCTGGCTTGGCTGTGGGGGGACATCTTCTCTACCCCCGTGAACACAGGCCCACGGATGAGGCTTGGACCTTCCTGAGCATAGCCAAGGCTGGGCCAGATAGAGCACCTCTCTCCCAATGCCCCAGACCCCTGCAAGCCCATGGGTGGGCTTTCCTTCCTTAAGGACCCTTTGTTCCCTGGCTGGTCACTTGCTTGTGGCATTTTTGTTTCTCATCTTCCCCGGGTAAAGAGCAGGAAGCCAGCCTTCCACTTTTCCCAGGAGGACCCGCTGCTGAGGAGGAAGAGGCAGAAACGAGGGATCCACGTTGGGCGCCCATGGTCCCCATCAGGCACTGGGTGGGGAGTTAACGGCCTGGCCCTGTTTCTGGTCCTTCTTCCCTTTCCCCCTACCTTTAGATTTGTAGCTCCTTTAAAGGCCAGAACCTTCTCTGGAATCGTTTTCCTTACCTGGCACCCCTCTGGCAGGCGGGTGTGTGCCAGCAGAGGCCTCGCCTTGGTGGGGTGGTCTGGAGGTCTGGCCTCTGCCTCGACGGGAGATCCCTGATCACTAGCATTCACCCCCTGCAAAAACCTGGCAACAATGGCTTGCCGCCTACTTGCTGCAGGGAGATGAAAGGCTTTGCGGAAAGCTTTGAGCTCCGTGGGGGAACGCACTAGAGAACCAGAAAATATGATTATTTGGAGATATAAAAATCCCCTTTCTCTGTCTTTACCACCACCTGTCTTCCTGTAGACTTTTTGTTCTGCGCCTGGGGTGCGGGAATTCTTACCCCAAACTGGAAGTGGGGAATGGTAGAGAGAACCAACTACTTCACTTAAAGGATTTCTTCGAGAACACGTTCTTGTGCCTGCAAGGGTTTAGTTGTTATGCTGCATGACAGCTCCTCGACATTTCACCCGCGACACCGAGAGGGTTTTCGGTGGCCTGGGCCCCCCCCCCCCCAACGGGGGACAAGTCTTTTGTCATCAAGCAGGCAAATTGTTTCCCCAAGATGGCCAAAAATACCCACCCCATCAGAACAATCTGAGATGAGAGTCTGTGGTGGGTGACAGGGCCCCCAGGCAGGCGCTGGGGCTGGAACGGGTGAGTGAGGGCCCTGTGGACTCCTTCGGGAGCCTTCCACCAGAGCGCCCAGGCGATTCTCCAAGCCCCACGTGGGTCCCTGTGATGTGTAACTGATCCTACCTTGGATGGGGGCCGGCTGGCCATCTCTGACCCAGCCATGTTGCTTCACCCCACTGATGAGGCTCCAGGGGCCTCTCCTCTCCTGGTTCTCTCCCCAACCCCAGGACCTAGCACCCAGAAGACTTGGGAGCATTGGAAGGATGTTTTCCAGTCTTCTCCAAGGAGCTCCTGGCTTCAGCATTAAGCCAGCGGGCATCTAGCATGGGGGGTAGGGCTGAGCAGCCAAGGCACTGTTGGCACTCTGAGGGGCCCGGCCGGATTTGGAGAGCTTTCTGGGGTGGAGAGAATGGAGGAGACCAAAGAGAGTCCTTTCTGGGGAGAGGGGCTGTCTAGCTCCTTCTTACAGTCTCATTGTGAGGCCAGGGCATTGCCTTGGGGGGAGGCTGGGGAGGCTGGGCCCAGGGGAGTGGCTGACTTGTGACATCTGCTGACTGGTCTTGCGTGTGTCCCGGGAGACTCCTGCAATTATTGCCTGTGGCCCCCTTGTTGTGATATGCAGGTATTTTTTTTTTTTAAGTCTGAGCTATTTTATCAATAAAGGATATTTTGTAATAAGCAAGCTGTGTCCTTGTTGCCCAAGGGCTGCCAGGAGTAATTATTTCTCAGCTACTTGAATAACATCTGTAAGCATGGGCTCCCTCCCAGGGTCAGTTGCCCTTTCCTCCCCTAGGTACCTGGTACCTATCCACCTGCCTGTCTGCTTTGTCCATTCCGCGTCCCTTATCATTGCCAGTCAGTGGGACGAGAGTGGCCAGAGAAGCCTGAGACTGGCTGCCTGGCAAGGGAAGAAAAGGAGGGCTTCCCGGAGGAGGGGGCCTTGGGGCTGGCTGGGTCTTGGGGAAAGAGCAAGGGTACACCAAGAAACAAGACAGGAAAGGTGTTTCGGGCAGAGGACAGCACGCGCCAAGGGTGTGTTTGGGGGATTTGTGACAGTTTGAGAGTCAGTCTAAAGCCAACCCCGCCTCGCGGTCAGGTGCAGCAGCTGGGGGCCAGAGGAGGTAGTTGGACAGCACCCACGGGGGGCGGGAGGAACACGGGGAGGAAGGCAGGGCGGTCATTCTGCAGAATGTTTTCAGCTGCTGTCTTCGGCGAGGGCAAGAGTGGAATAGAACCACTCTGCTCCAGGCTCTTTGACGCTAAGATTCAGTTACGAATATCAGAGCTGGAGGACCTGTGGATGTCACTCCTATCAATCTCATTTCCCAGAGGAGGCCTCTGAGGCCCCAGAGCCACCATGTGAGTTGGGTAAGGAGTTGAGTCGGGGATCCCATCCCACCTCCGTGAGGGCAGCCTCTGGGGCCCGTATCAGGTTGGCCCGGTTCTGAGGGCCAGGGAGGCCAGCAGGCTGGGGGCAGGGGCAGGACCCAGGGAGGCACGAGGGCTGGGAGGGAAGGGCAGAGGGAGGAGCAGTGAGGCCCCAGGGTCTGGTGGTGGGTGGCCATCTGCCATAAACAGGATTCACACTTTCCTGGGGCCATGGCTTCCGCCATGGGCAACGGATGGAGACTCCTACGTATCTACCATCACTGGTGAACGTGGGGGAGGGACAGTGGGCTTCATCGAGGACTTGGTAAGAAAGCCACACTCGGTGGGGCGCCTGGGTGGCTCAGTCGGTTAAGCGTCGACTTCGGCTCAGGTCATGATCTCGCGGTTTGTGGGTTCGAGCCCCGCGTCGGGCTCTGTGCGGACAGCTCAGAGCCTGGAGCCTGCTTCCGATTCTGTGTCTCCCCTCTCTCTCTGCCCCTCCCCTGCTCATGCTCTGTCTCTCTCTGTCTCTCAATAATAAATAAACATTAAAAATAAATAAATAAATAAATAAACAAACAAGCCACACTCGCCCGGGAGGAGCTCCCAGCAATTCCTACCCGTCTGCGTTTCCAGCGCCAAAGCTGGGAGGCTTGATGGGGTTAGATTAAAGAAGTTCATTTGTTTCCATTGACCGAGCCAATCAGTCTTCTGGCACTTCGTCCGATTACCTTGTTTAATCCCTATGCCCACTGTGTAAAAGAAGGATCTGCCCATTTTACTCAGGGGAAACAGAGGCTCAGAAAGCTGTGACGGCTTGACAGAGGTCACCAGTTGCAAGCTCTTTCCACTGGGCCACACTGTTTTACCTGAGGGTCTGTGGGAGGCAGGCCCCTGTGGCGGGGGGAAGAGCTCCCTGCCCAGTCTCTGGCGCTGGTGGCAGAAAATGAGCCCTTCTGGAGCTGGACTTTTGGCAGTCCAGTTTGAGCACGTTATCTTAATTCTCCCAACCTTGCTGGGTGTGGCCGTTTTTACCAAGGAGGAAACTGAGGCCCCAGGTCACCCGGCTGGGCCCCCCGAACCACAAAGCGTTAAAATGCAGGTGCGGAAGAGTTGTGGTTCCAGCTCTCTCTTGGTGGCGCTGGCCGTTCGGGGATTCCACAACTGCACCTGGCTGGAATCGGCAGGCGGCTGTGCTGCGATGGGCCGCTCGTGCCTGTCACTGCTGCGGACTATGTGAGTGATGGTATGTGTTTCACAGGTTTTCCATTCCTGACAGCTCAGTCTAAACCCCGAATTTTAGTAAAGAAATGACTGAGGCCCAGGGAGCGATGGCTTGCCTTGGACCCCCACCCCCGCAGCCACGTGGTGGCAGACGTGGCTGCCCTGTCACCGTGCCTGCCGTTCCAAGCCTTCATACTGAAGGGATAGCATCTAGACTCAAGGAATGACAGCACGGGTTCAGGAAACGTCCCCTGACAGCTGGCTGCGTGCCAGGGCCAGGGCTAGGCTCATCCCCGTTGTGCTACTTTATGCAGTTCTCAGATCCTCAGAGTCTGAGGATCAGAGTCCTGGGTCGCACAGTTAACAGGTGGTGCAGCTGGAGCTCAATCCCAGGACCCCCGGCTCCCAGGCTGCCTTCTCCTCCTCTCACCGCCGCCCCCCCCCCCTTCCTGCTGTTCTGTGTGAACAGCACCTACGTTTGATTTCACCCTGAGCCCATCTGAGGGTTAGTTTGTTGAGGAGGTGGGCTCAGAGCAGCAGAGATGGGGGGGGGGGCGGTATAGCACGCCTCCGCCCAGGAATAATCCCCCAAACACCTTGGAGGTGAGGGTGGGGGGACAGAAGGCAGCAGGGAGGCTTGGCAGTTCACCAGGTGGATGTGAGCTGTCTCGCCAGGGCGCGTCTACCTTCTGCGGACCTTTCTAGCTTCTGTCTTAGGACGACCTTGACAAAGGGAGGGACCAACCGAGAAGGCCGTTAAAGAAGCGGCGGAAGACATCTCCCCTCCAGTTTCACTCAGCGTGTAAGAATCTGGGTCCCTGGATCGCAGGGGATACCCTTGAAAGGGAGTTCAATCTCAGCCTCTGCCTCGGGCCAGCTGCTGAGAAATTCAGGGCCGCTGGAAATTCCTCTTTGGAACATTGCTGCGGGAGGGACACCCCCAATCCGCCTGCTCAAAAGGCACCTGTGCCCCTAGGGCTGACTGATCTGCCTCCAAGGCTCAAGGTGGAGCTCAAGGGGGAGGGAGTTTGTGAGGTCATTAGGCCCCTGCAACTCCCATCCTCCGCGTGACCTCCCTTTTCTGTGTGTGGGGGGCGGTGCCCGAGAACGGGATGTGAGACCTCAGCTACCGCCTGCAGATGGGGTTGCTGCTGGCTGGGCCCGAAGAGCCCTCTGTCCAGGTGAAGCTGGTACTCGACGATCTTCTGCTTCCCCGCTGCTGGCCAGGCGTTCTGCCTGGAGGGCCTGGTCGCTGTGCGCGGCAGCGCTGGTGTGGGACTTCGTGCCCGTGAAAATCGCACTGGGTGGGGGGGTGCTGGGGAGGCCGGGGTCATGCTCTGCCTTTGTCTGCCTTTGTCTGCATTTGTCGGGCTGCCCAAGCAGGGCTTGGTTCTTTTTGGGGCTTCAGTGTCCCTGCCTGCCCACGAGGGGTTGACTCCATGGTCAACCATGGGTCGACCTAGCTTGAGGCTCCATCTCTGCCCTGCCCCCAGCTTTCTGGAAAACCCACATTCCGAGGGTGGGGAAGCAGGCCTCGGGCCTTCCCAGCCCGGCAGAGCCCCTGCCCTGTGCTGGCTGGAGGATCTCCCCCCAGCAGAGACCTCACGGCTTTGTGGGGGGTGATCTCCCTGCCTGCGGGTACCTCCGTGAGAGCGGGAGCTGGGCAGGGGTGGGAAGCTCTGCTCACGGTTGTTAGCAGGAGAGGCGGGAGCACTCAGCTAAAATTAGATTCTGGGATTCTTCGTGCTCCTGCATCCGTCCGTCCTTCCGTCCGGCGTGGGGACGGCTGTTGTCAGCACGCCAGGGCTGGAAGGAGCCTGGATGTCAGCTTGCACCCTCCCCAGGGCTTGCCGGCTCTGATCTTCTCACACCCTCGCCTGGCCTTTGGCCAAAGGCTCCTGCCCTTGGCGTGGCCTTGTGGCCATCTATCGATTAGCAGTGATTTAAAAGGAAGAGTGCCCTCCCCCCTTAATACTCACTCCCTCCCCCTGGGATTTTACCCCCCCTTCCTTCCTCTCTCCCCTCCTCTCCTGGCCCTTCCCACTTCCGGGTCCTCAGAGGCTTCTCCCCCTTCCCTGAGTGTCCCCTCTGCCTCCTGCTGAACCTCTGACTTCTGCCTCCCCCTTGGGGACGGTTCTGGCTCTTCATGGGACCTGCAGGCTCCATGGACCATTGTGGTTGCAAGGGGACCAGAACATACTAGAGACTAAAAAAGAGCCTCCCTCCCTGGCAGTTTGGGGCTATTTCTGGCCCCGCTGTAGCCCTCTGGGGTCCCTGGCGCTCTGGTGGCTGGGGGGGAGGTGCTGGGCCCCAGCCCCAGGATGCAATGGTCTTAATCTTTGGTTTCCCTGGGGCGGGGGCAGGCCCCTTCTGGAGCTGGGGGTGGGCCCTCCAACCTGAGGGCAGCCAAGGATCAGATGGAATGCCACTACCTCTGCTCCCGTGGGGGCCTGGGCTGCTTTAGGAGGGAAGAGGGCCGGACCATGGTAGTGTGGGTGGCAGTGTGGAGTCCCGGTGTCCCTGTCATCCCCATTCCCACCGCAGGCTGGCTGCAGCTGGGAGACAGGGAGCGTGGGAGGCTGTCTGAGCCTGCTCCTGGGGTCCCTGGACACTGAAGTGGGGGGGGGGGCAAGGGTTAAATCCAGCCCTCCCTCCCAGGCTCCACTAGGTCCCCGGTGCTCTTGGTCAGGTGCCGCTGTGACACTGCTGTCCTGGCTACAAATTTGGACAGGCTATGGCCTCTCCATCCCATGCTGGCCTGGCAGCTGGAGTTATGGTGGGTGCAAGACTGGTGACTGCCGGAAGGATTCCCTCAGCTGTTTCCGAAGCATTGGCCAGGGTCCAGTGGCTTGGGTCATGGTCCCAGTAGGGCCATCAAATTGCTTGGTGACCTTGGGCAAATCCCTTCCCTTCTCTGGGCTTCAAATTCCTCGTTGTCAGATAAAGGAGTCGGTCGGATTGGAGCATGTTCAAGTCATGTCCTGGGTTCTGCCCTAAGAACCGTGGAGCAGGGGCAGGGAGAGAAAGGGGCCCAGTCAGTGGCTTCCTGTCCCCACTTCACCCCTGCTTTTTTCTACCTATCCATTTTTAGGAAGCAACTCCCCCTTCCCGCCCACGAGGCTTCCTCCTCTGGGGGCGCCTATGCCCTCCATCCCCTTCCTACCCCAGGCTCACGTAACACACGTCAGCCACCTCCTTTGCAGGGAGGTCCCAGCAAAATCTCACCGGCGTGAACTTCAGAAGGGCCGCCTCGGAAGACATTCCTCCATGGCAGGCTGGGGGCTGGTGGCACGGGGGTGGACACGTGCCTGTGGTGTGGCAGAGGCCAGCCCTTGTTTTATGTTGGGTCTAAAGAAAGGCAGGGAGGGGCACCTGGGTGGCTCAGTCGGTTGAGTGTCTGACTTCGGCTCAGGTCATGGTCTCACCATTCAGTTCATGGGATTGAGCCCCGGGTTGGGCTCTGGGCCGACAGCGTGGAGGCTGCTTGGGATTCTCTCTCTCTCTCTCTCTCTCTCTCTCTCCCTCTCTCTCTCTCTCTCTGTGTCTCTGTCTCTGCCCCTCCCCCAGTTCTCCCTTTCTCTCCAAAATAAACATTAAAAAAAAGGTGGGGAAGGGGAAGGGACGTGGGTGAGGTCCCCTGGGAGAAGGGCTCCTGGAGAAACCATGCTGCCATAGGGTCAGGACCAGAATGACACAGAGAGAGGAAGCCCACGTTAACCCCAGCTGCGGTGCGTGTGCCTTCCGCCTTCGGACGACGGAAGCTGAGGGCAGAGGGGGTGCCTGTGCTCCCCTCACAGCCCGGCACAGAGCGCACCAGGCAACATTGCTGATTGCGTGTGTTTTCCCAGGAAACTGGGGCAGCGTTGGCCTTAGTCACCTAAGGCTGGGGCCCCTGTGCTCTGGGAATGAATCTCTGATGTGGGGGCTTAATCGCCCACCGGTTGGATCATCCCACTGGCAGCGTGAAAAGGGTACTGACTTTGTCGTCAAACCTGGCTTTGTTGCCTGTGGGCCACGTGGCCTCAGGCAAACCGCCAAACCTCTCTGAGCCTCAGTTTCCCCCCATTTCAAGTGGTAGGTTAACTACATTAGGATTGGAGAGGTGTGCTGAGAGGTAGACGTGTGTAGAAAAGGTCCTGAAAGAGTGCCCGGGAGTGTCAGGGCCAGTCTGATTATTCCTCTCAAAGTCCAGGTCCTTTTCAAGGTAAGCTAGTAGAACCCCTGCTCCCCGGTGCCCCCTGAGTCACCGCTCAGCAGCCTGATGGAAGGAGGGTGGGCTCTGTGCCCTGGAAGATGGCCCCCTCTGGCATAGGGAGTCTGCTCTTTCCACCTTCCCTCACCCCTTCCTACCCTGGGCTCCAAAAGCCTCTCCCACCAAGAGCTTCTGCCAAGCTCTTTCCAGGGTATAGCTGGGAAAGGAAGGTTCTCAGGTGAATGTGTTAAATGTAGCATGTGTATACCTACCCCTCTACTGCTGTGTGCATGGCAGACGTCAGCTTTGGAACCCAGAACTCCCTATGCACTGAGACAAGCCCACAGGCAGTGCCAGCCAGGCATCCTCCACCAGCAGCAGCTGCTGTGCAAGATGAAACCCATTTGCCCCTCAGGGTGGGGAGAACCCTTGTTCTGGGCAGGCGTGGGGGAAAGGGCTGCCCGGCCTGATGGCAGGGGAGCCATTGAGGGCGGGAAGGAGGGCCGTTTCTGGAGACCTCTAGGATTTCTGCAGCCGCCACAGCAGCAGGACCCAGGGGTTGAACGTCCAGGCCCGGGAGAACCCCAGAGACTGAGAAGATTGCACAGTTGCCAGCAGAGGGAATGGGGCCAGGCAACATGGCAGAGGTTGGGTGAAAGTGGGGGCTTCTTGGGCCAGCACACCTTGGCCTGGGCCAGAGATGGGCAGGAAGAGTGGGAAAGGGGTGCAGGGGCACTAGGAGGTCTTATTCTCTCGAGAGTGTGTAAAGGAAGGCAAGGATGGTTCAAGAGTCACCCAGCCCACGCAGTTGAATGGCCTATTCTGCTGCTTGTGAGTTCAATCACCTGGTTGGAGCGGATGGTGTTGCTCCCTGTGTTCCAGACTTTGGGCCCGATTTCCTCCACCTGCAGACCACGAGGTCACCCTGCAGCCCCCATCCCCCAGTGTGCATCCGTGTGGCCGTGTGCTGAGCCTTCCCCGGCCCCTCCTAACATGTATCCCGTTTTCCCGCTGGAAGTTTCCTCAGCACTTATGGCCAGCTAGCATCCTGGATATTTCACTTACCTGTCTGCTCCTTGTCATTGTCCCCTACTGGAATGTAAGCTCCCTGTGGGCTGCGATGGTTAACTCTCCCGTCCGCCGTGGATCCTAGGCCTGACTGTGCCCGACAAACAGTGAAAATGTAAGGACTGGCCTGGTTGGCCAGTTGCCCTTAACGCAGTCTCCAGGGTTATTAAAATATCCTTGGAAATGTGGTGAGGGGAAGAAAACCATATTTATGAGAATTCCTTCCAGGGAGGGAGGAAGAGTGGGCAGGAGGGTGGGAGGTGAGAGCCTCAAGGGATGGTCTCGAACAGTAACGGGTGTTGGTTGTTGGCTGAGCCACTTTTGGGGGCCGGGGGGGGGCATGAGTCCCCCCACAGCATAGCTTTGGTTTGGCTGGGTGGACTGAACAAGTCTGGGGCCCGGGGGGAACTTCTGGGGCCTGTGGAGGTGGGTAGAGGCTGCCCCCAGTGATGCCCTCCACCCCCCATCCTCTGCCCTATGCCCATCTTGGCTGTAGTCACAGGCTGGACAGCTGGTCCAGGATGAGTAATTTCGAGGACCTGTGTCTAAGAGAGAGACAACACCACACTGCACCCTAGGGGTGAGGTGGGGGGCTCCTGGGGGGACCCAGTGGGCAAGGAAGAGGCCCCCGGCACCAAGGTTACAGGGCACAGAGGGAGGCAGTACAGAATAGGACACTCAGTATTCTAGGAGGGAAGGCGGGGCGGGGGACCTTGGTGAGGGCAGGAAGCCAGGAAGGAGGCCTGCGGGAGGGCTGCGCTCTGCTGAGGACTGATGGCTGGCGTCTCAGGCAGGAGGGGGACGGAAGGGGGAACAGGGGGGCAGAATACTGTCCCCGCTATGGCTTGGGTGTGGGTTTGCTCACGATCTGAGGTGCCTTCTGGCCCTAGGATGCACCCCAGGGGCAGGGGACAGGGCGGGGTGAGGCCCAGGGCCAGCAGCCCTGCTCCAGAGGCAGCTGACTAAAAATAAGTCGGGATGTCAGGGTCTCCTGGCTCCAGGAAGTGGGGAAGAATGATGAGTGTCAGGAGGAGGAGGAGGCAAAGGGGAGGAGACAGTCACAGCTGAAGGCGGCCAACAAACTTGTTTGTTTATTTTCTTCTCTCTGGCCTGAAGTCTCTCAGCTGGCTGCTCCCTGGGTTTGGGTGAGGGGCACTGGCCTCCATGGACCTGCGGGCCTCCCCAGACTCCTGGCTACATGCAGAGGACCCCGTTTCCCATGCATTCCTTTGAGTGCATCAAGCCCTGTGCATCCAATTTCATTTCTACCCTTTCATTCTGCAGATGCAGAAACCAGGCCCAGGTAGCTTAGGCTCTTGTCTCAGTCACTTGGGTGGCTTTGCCTGGAGCCACAGCCGAGCCCAGGTCTCCTTGCGGCGGGGTGGGGTGGGGGGAGGGCTTCTGCAGGGGGCTTCAGCCCAGATAGGGCACCAACACCCACACGGCTCTTAGAATGAGGGGCGATGTGAGGGTCTGCGATGAAAAAGGCCGCTCTGCAGGTGTGGTAACAGGCCTGTGGGTATGACACCGGCCGCCCCACAATTCTTTAGGGTTTACACGGCCCCCACCTTAGCCCCCCTGCCAGGCTTGCTGACACCTTGGGGGCATGGCGTGTCTTCCCCTCCACCCTGCGCTCCGGGGGCTGGGAGGGCTTTTCAGATGCCAGGGTAAATGTGGAGGGCTCTCTCCCCTCCTTCCTCTCCTCACGCCAAAGAGCCCCTGTTGCGGCGAACCCTGACCACCCGGAGGTCATGGTCCCCTTGGCTGTCCTTGAGCCTCCGTGCAGGGCCACTCTTGCTCTGCCGAATGCCTGTTGCTTCACCTGTGCCCCTGTGGTCACGGTCGGCCTGGGCAGCGTGAGAGGGCAGCGAGGTCCTCAGGAGGAGGCTGGGCTCAGGTCCTGTGCCACCTGAGGCTGCAGGGACAGGCCTGCATCCCAGGGCTGTTGGAAAGGACCCAGGGTTGCCAAGCAGCTTGCAGGAGGGACCCCTGTGCAAGGCTGTCAGCCCCCTTTATTCCCTCGCCTTTATTTCTCCTCCTCCTCTTCTTCCTTTGTTTCTCCAGGTCTGTTCATACATTCTCTAGAAGGGCTCAGAATCCTCAGTCTTGCCTCACCGACCACAGCTCC
Source organism: Acinonyx jubatus (assembly GCF_027475565.1). Lineage (NCBI taxonomy): Eukaryota > Metazoa > Chordata > Mammalia > Carnivora > Felidae > Acinonyx > Acinonyx jubatus. Next base: position 103,008,913 of record NC_069388.1, on the reverse strand, counting down.
ATCCCATGAGCGCCCCCCTTCCCCTCTCTCACATGCACGTGCAAGCACACCCTCCTTCCCCCTCAACAGCCCCACTCCCTGGTGGCAGGCAGCCCAGAGCCTCTGGAAGCCCGGAGCCCCTTGGCCCTCTCCCCTCCCAGCTGGGTCATGCTCCAGTCCTGGCTAGCCTTTCTAGATTCTGGGGGTTATTTTAGGGAAGCCCTGATCTGGGTCTCATCCTTGAGGAGACTCCCTTGGGATGGGCCTGGGGGTGTTAAGAGGGCCCCTGCTGTCACCCTGCCGCCAGCCAGGGAGGGCTCTGGGCCCACCGCATGGAGCCCTGAAGGCATGTGAAAGGCCAGAGCCTCATCCTCCCAGAGACTGGGATCACTAACAAACATGCCCTCCTGCCAGAGGCCAAGCATGCGCTTCCTGCTGCCCTACGATTGCCTGGCTAGGGCCAGGCCACTCCCTCCCCTGCTCTGGGAGCTGGGATGTCCCACCACCCCCCCCACCCCCACCCCCAGCCTGGTAGCCCTGAGGTAGACATCTGTCTGGAGGCTCTCTGGACGTGAGGCTAATGGCCCAGAGGACGCGAACAGAAAGTGCAGCTGTGGACATCACGGCTTCCTGGTGGGGGCTGCTGTGGGCCTCAGGGAGCCTCCTGGGAGCCTTGGCCTCTGAGCTTCCCCAAGCCCCCAGGCTCAGGAGCACGACACACAGAGCCCAGGCCCTGCACTCACCGTGCAAGCAAGCTCCCGAAATTCTCGCAATCCTGGGGTATCCAGCTTGATCAGGCCTGGAGCAGCCCCAGAGCGGATAGCTGCTCGTTAACAGGGCATCTGTTCCCGACCAAAAGGGGTTCTTGGGCAAGTCCCTTCTCTGTGAGCCTGTTTTCTCAGCTACAAGATAGAAGGATCTCAAGACAAAACGGAATGTCTGTAGAGAGCATTTTCTGAACATTTTCTGTAATGCCCCCTCCCCGTCTCGCCCACAAACGCTGTCTCTGACCCTTTCCGGCAGATGCCGGAGGGTGAGATGCTCTGGAATAGCCTGTCTCTAGGCTGACCTAGGACCGGCCTTGGTCCCAGGAATCATCTGGGGAGCGGCTGCGCGGAGGAGCAACGCTGCATTCCGATCCTGGCTTATTTGCTATGTGACCTCATAAAAGTTTCTCAACTTGTCCAAGTCTTGTATTGTCATCTGCAATAGGGCGTCCCTGCTGTACCTCACCCAGAGGGTCGTGGGGAAAGTTACGTTGAAATGCTTGTCACAGAGACGGTGCCTGTGTTTGCCGGGAGGACTAGGTAACCTGGGGACGTGGGTGTCGTTCAGAGGTCAGCTCCGGGGCAGACTTTTGGACTGGAAAGTTCCCGGCTAAGCCGAGAGGTAAGGGTGTGGGCTGGGGCAGGGGCAGATGGGGGCCCAGGCTGCCTCCAAGACCACCCCCTCCCTCTCTGGGCTGCTGCACCAGCTAGGACTGCTACCTCTTCTCTGTTATTCACCAGTAATTACCCTAAATGCTACATCTGTTGTCATGACAACATATTACCCATCCTTAGGTAAAAGCCCTATTTGCAGGGGAGTCAGGCTCTCTCCAGCTCCCTGGGCTCCATCATCGTCCCTGCAGCCCCCCGCAACCCACCCACCTCAGGGTTCCCCAGCTGTCCCCCTCTCTCCCTCCCTCCCATTTTGTCCTTTCAGAGAGGTCACTCCTGTTTTCAAAATTTCCAGAATTTTCCTGTTACTTTTGTTTTTGGTCTCACTTTGTGACTGTGGGTCTCATCTCTCCTTCCTTCTCCCCTTCTCTTTCCTTTTCCCGGATCCTGAGACTCTTTCTTGGTTTCCGTCTGTCTCCCTCTCTCTGCTTGTCTGTGTGTCTCTCTCCCTCCTTCTCCTCCCCACCCTTGAGTGCAGCAGGGATAGCATGAAGAGGGGGACAGGGGGCCTGCTGGATGGGTCTGCAGGGGCCTCGGGAAGCCTATGGGGCTGTGTGGCCTGGGCATAGGTGAGCCCAGGTTAGGCATGCCCCAAGAACCCCCCAGGCTATAAGGTGTGTGGCCAGAAGGCTTCCAGCTACTTCTGGAAAAGTGTGGGCCAAAGGGGCTGCCCTTAGTCCTCCCTGACCTCCACCAACCCCTGCCTTTGGACTGTCCCTCTCTGGAACCCCAGTTCAAATGCTCTCCTGACTGGGGACTTGCACACTTACTGAGTGCCCCCTACACGCTCAGCACCATTGGAAGAATGTCTGTATAAGAAACCTTGCAACAGCTCCAGGAGGTAAGTGGTACTATTGTGTTGTACAGGCCGGGAAGTGAAAGATCAAAGGAGTCAAGGAAGTTGCTCAAGGCCGCACAGCCGGCCAATGGAGGACGCTAGACTTGAAATTCCTTTCCATAGCAGTGCTCTTCACCATGGTGCTCCAGTAACACTATTTATGTTCACTACATGTCAGGTGCTGTGCATTTAGTAACATGTGGAACACATTTAGCCCTCACGGCAACCCTGTAAGTTGGGACCGTGAGTGTCTATTTTACCAATGAGGGAATCAGGGCACAGAGAGGCTAAGTAACTTTCTCAAGGTCACTCTATAGTCAGAGGTGTGCCGGCACTTGAACCCAGGTCTTTGTGCCGAGCCTGGGCTCTTAACCCCGAGTGCTGTTGCTACCCTCTTCCTCTCCTAGGGGGAGGGGGCCGCAGAGGAGCAGGACAAGGACATGGGCTTCACATGCATACAAGTCCCTCCTCTCTCCCTCCCCCTCCCCCTGAGCCCCTGTAAAGTTCCCTCCAGGCCCAGCCAGGGATGCTTTGGGGAAGCAGAGGAGGAAGCCGTGTAGGAAGAGGCAGCACCCTCTTTTTTGCTGGGTTCCATGCAAGGGCAGGAGGGAGTTCTAGATGACCAGGAGAGGCCCACAAATCCTATAGGTCCCGTGGGCCTCCCAGGTGACCACAGCACCCCACAGGCACCCCCGGGGCTCTCCCCACTGGACCCAATACCCCAAGACCTTGAGGCGCAGGAAGACTGATGTGGCCGGGAGCCTGAATCAGGCCTGTGAGGTGCCGGCGTCTGCACGCTCTCCTGGCCTGGGCACAGCCCTTCTTGCCCTGTTGTTCCGGTCCCTAGAGAGCGTCTTGGGCCTTGGAACATGCTGTCCCAGAGTGCGGCTGTCGGGATGATGGAAAGGCAGGTTATTTTTAACAGCGGAGGCTCACTCCCGGACAGAGCCTCTTCCTCATGGGGGGGAAGAGACCTCGAGGGAGGGTGGGGACCAAAATGCCAGGTGCTTCTGCCTTCTCCCGGCCCTCCCTTCTCTTTCCTCTCACTCCCCAGCCTGCGAGTCTCTGGCTGCCAACCATGAGGGAGGGCCTGGTGGCGGTGGGGCCTCATAGGTGCCCCCCCCCCCCCCACCGCTGGAAACCACAGGTCTGGGAGCTGGTCAGAACTGGTGCTAAGCCGGCACTACCCGGAGGCCAGGCCTGCCTCATCCCAGCAGTCCCGGACCCCCTGTCTTTCTGTGCCCCCAAGGGACTTAGCTCATTCTCAAAGTCCCCCAGCTTTCCTCAGCTTGAGCTGGAACCCCTCTATGATGGAGTGTGGGCCCCACGGCGTCCCCGACTTCTTCAGACATCTCAGAGCTCAGTCCTACTGGTCCTGACACCCCGTTCATTGGGTCCTACACTGAGCCAGGCGTGTGTTGGACACCTGACCTGGGTTCCTTCTCCCCTGCGAATCATTCATCCGGCTGAGGATGGGTGGAAATGCCTTACTCACTCCCATCTGGATGCTGAACTTTTCAGTTCTTAGAATGACCCTCTCCCACCCTCCTGTGTCCCTACTTCGAGGTGTCCTTTTAGGACTTTCAAAGGACATGCCATGACTTCTCACAGAGCATCATATGAGGCAGCTTGCTGCCTGGAGTGAGTGAGCACCAGGCCAGGGGACCAGGACTTGGTTTCTGCCCCGCTCTGCCACCACTCCTGTCGGGCGGAATGAGTTCCTCCTCCTGTCTCGGCCTGAGTCTTGTCACTTAGGCCAGGGTGGCGTGGGAGAAAACCTCCTCAAGACCCTCCTTACCTGACACCCAGACTGAGTCCACCCTGAGTTCAGGCCCGACCAGCCAGGTCAAGGAGATGCTTGCTGGGCGACTGTGACAGTCACAGCGTGACCCCCACTGCCGACCTAGCCCCCTGCAAACCCCTCTCCACTCTGCACTCAGAAGGACCATGGGTACAGCTCAAGGGCCCTTTCTGTGTATGTACATACCACCCAGAGCAAGGTACAGAGCATTCCCTTTACCCCAGAAGGTCTCTTGTCCCCCCTTCCCAGTCAGCGGTCCCCAGGAGAGAACATCATTCTGCTTTACATCACCAGAGATGAGTTTTGTCTCCCGGAACTTTCATAGACATGTAACCAAAACACGTGTTCTTTTGTGTCCGGCTTCTCTTGATCAGTATAACATCTGGGCGGGCTGTCCAGGCTGTCTCAATGTTGGTCTAATACTACAGTTTATTGACTCATTCCCTGCCGCTGGACATGTGGATGGTTCCCAGTTTTTGGTGACTATGAACAAAGTCAATATAGATGCTCACGGACATGTTTTTGGTGGACACAAAAGACCCATTTCTTTTGGGTGACTACCTAAGAGTAGAACTACTGGGTCATAAGATAGGCGAGGATTTAGCGTTAGTGGGTATACCAATTCCACTTCTCTCAGCTGCGGAAGAGAGTTCCTGCTGCCCCATGTCCTCGCCAGCGCATTTGGCCAGTCTGTTGGGTGTGTAGTAGTATCTCCTTGTGGTTTTAATTTGCATTTTCCTATTGACTAATGATGTTGAGCATCTTTTCAGGTGCTTGTTGGCTACTTGGATATCTTCTTTTGTTTAAAAAAGAATTTTTTTAACATTTATTTATTTTTGAGAGACAGAGGATGAGCAGGGCAGGGGGAGAAAGAGAGAGAGAGAGAGAGAGAGAGAGAACAGACTCCGAAGCAGGCTGCAGTCTCTGAGCTGTCAGCACTGAGCCCAATGCGGGGCTCGAACTCCCTAACTGCAAGACCATGACCTGAGCTGAAGTCGGACGCTCAACCGACTGAGCCACCCAGGCGCCCCTGGAAATCTTCTTTGGTGAAGAGTGTGTTCAAGTCTTTTTGCTCATTTAAAAAACTGGGTTGTCTTTTTCTTATCGATTTATAAGGGTTCTTTATGTACTCTGTAAGGATTTTGTCAGAAAATGTATTTTTTTATTGAGATAAAACTCACATAAGATTAGCCATCTGAAAGTGTACGATTTAGTGGCGTTAAATACATTGGCAGTGTTGTGTGACCATGCCTCCTGCCACCCCTAGCAACCATGAGTCTACTTTCTGTCTCCATGGATTTACCTATTCTGGATATTTCTTGTATAGGGAATTGTACTATGTGACCCTTTGCATCCGGCATCTTTCGCTTAGCATGTTTTTTCCAGGTTCATCCTTAACTGTAATAGGTATCAGAACTCATTCCTTTTCATGGCTGATTGTTATCCCGTTGAATGGATATACTCCATTTTTTCCTTTATTTTAAAATTTAAATTTTAGTTACCACACGGTGCAATATTGGTTTCAGGAGCAGGATGCAGTGATTCATCACTTACCTACAACCCCCAGTGCTCATCACAAGTGCCCTCCTTAGTACCCATCACCCATCTAGCCCATCTCCCACCCACATCCCTCTGTCAACCCACAGTTTGTTCTCTATCATTAAGAGTCTCGGGTTTTTTTTTCCCCCTCTCTTCTCTTGCCTCCTTCCTTCCCATGGGTTCATCTGCTTTGTTTCTTAAATTCCACATAGGAGCGAAGTCATATGGCATTTGTCTTTCTCCGATTGACTTAATTCGCTTAGCATAATGCATTCCAGCTCCACTACCCTCATTGCAAATGGCAAGATTTCATTCTTTCTGATGGCTGAGTAATATTCCATCGTGCACACACCCACCCACACACCACATCTTCTTTATTCAGTCACCAGTCGATGGACCTTTGGGCTCTCTCCATAGTTTGACTATTGTTGATAATGCTGCTATAAACACTGGGGTGCACGTACCCCCTCGAACCTGTATTTTTGTATCTTTCGGGTAAACAGCTCATGATGCGACTGCTGGATCGTAGGGTAGTTCTATTTTTAGTTTCTTGGGGAACCTCCATACTCTTCTCCGGAGCGACTGTACCAGTTTGCAGTTCCCACCATCTGTGCAAGAGGGTTCCCCTTTCTCCACATCCTCGCCCACATCTTTTGTTTCTTGTGTTGTTAATTTTAGCCACTCTGACAGGTGTGCGGTGGTATCTCATGATTTTGACTTGTATTTCCCTGACAAAGAATGGTGTGGAGCATATCACATTTTTTAATCACTCGGCAGGCGATAGACTTTTGGGTTGTTTCCACCTTTAGACTGGTGTGAATAGTACTCTTATGAACACTTGTGTACCTGTTTTCAGTTCTCTTGGGTATATACCTAGGAGTGGAATTGCTGATTCGTATGATAATTCTGTGTTTCTATTTTTGAGGGACTGCCCAACTGTTCTCTAAAGCAGCTTCTCCATGCTACATTTCTACCGGCAGTGTATGGGGGTTCCGGTTCCTCCATATCCTCAACAAGACATTTACTGTTTGTTTTAAAAATTCTGACCACTGTAATGGGTGTAAAGTGGTATCTCGTTGTGGTTTTGATTTGCATTTCCCTGATGATTAGGGACGCTGAACATCTTTATGTGTGCTCGTTGGTCACTTATACATCTTTTTTGGAAACATGTCTATTCAGATCTCTTGCCCGTTTTTTTAGTTGGACTATTTATCTTTTTATTATTGACTTGTAAGGGCTCTTTATATATTCTGGAAACTAGATTCTTTTGAAATCTGTAAGGATCTGATTTACAGATACCATTTCTTTTCCTTTTCTTGATGCACAAAAGTTTTTAAAATTTTTTGATGGAGCCCCGTTTGTCTCTACGTGTTCCTTTTGTTGCTTGTGCCTTCGGTGTCGTGTCTAAGAATTCATTGCCAAACCCAAGGTCATGAATATTTTCTTCCAAGAGTTTTATAAGGTTAGCCCTTACATTTACATATTTCGAGTTCATTTTTGTGTATGCTGTGAGGTAGGGGACCACCTTCGTTCTTTGGCAGGTGGATACCTAGTTATCCCCAGGACCATTTGTCAAAAAGATTATTCTTTTCTCATGGAACAATCTTAGCTACAGACAAATGGATTTATTTCTGGACTCTCAGTTCTACCCCATTAGTCTATGTGTCTATCCTTATGTCAGTACCACACTGTCTGGATTAGAAAAAGTATTTTTTTTAAGTTTATTTATTTATTTTGAGAGAGAAAGTGCATGCACATAAGCAAAGAGGGGGAGAGAGAGGGAATCCCAAGCAGGCTCTGCACTGCCAGTGCAGAGCCCGATGCGGGGCTCAAACCTACCAACCGTGAGATCATGACTCGAGCTGAAATTGAGAGCCGGATGCTTAATCGGCTGAGCCACCCAGGGGTCCCTGTAAAAGTACTTTTGTTCCGTGTCCCTTTCTCTCTGTCCCTTCCTCACTCATGCTCTGTCTCTCTATGTCTCAAAAATAAACATTAAAAAATATATATATATATACACATATATATACGTATATATATATATATACGTATATATATACATATATATATATACGTATATATATATATACGTATATATATAGGGGGGGCACCTGGGTGGCTCAGTCGGTTGAGTGTCCGACTTCAGCTCAGGTCATGATCTCGCATTTGAAGAGTTTGAGCCCCGTGTCGGGCTCTGTGCTGACGGCTCAGAGCCTGGAGCATGCTTCGGATTCTGTGTCTCCCTCTCTCTCTGTCCCTTCCTCGCTCATGCTCTATCTCTCTCTGTCTCAAAAATAAATAAACATTAAAAACAAAAGGTACTTTTGTTCCCTGAAGAAGACAGGCTTGTCTTCTTTGCACTTGCTGTTCCCTTTGCCTAGAATGTTCTTCCCTTCAGTGTTATGTGCCTCCTTTTTATCATGAAGATCTTCTGGAAATGTTTCCTTAGAGAGGCTTCCCTTTGTCACTCTTCACCACATGCTGTGTTTTATTTTCCTCATAGTACTTAATTGTGTTTGAATTTGTAAACTCCATGAGAACAGAGTCTTCTCTCCTAGGTATGGGACATAAGGTGCCTGCACACAACAGGCACTTAAAATATTATTGAATGGACAGTTTATGTTCCCTAGCCTGGAACGCCCTTCCCCACCTCTGCCCTGATTTCAGTGCTCCGTATCTTTTAATATCCCATCCAAGTGCCACCTGTAGCTTTCCCAGACTGCCTTTGTTGATGGTGCTGTTGGTGCCTCTTTGTCATGGGGAAGGTTGGGCAAACCAGTCTCCTGCATTGATGGGATGCTCCCTGAGGGTAGGGCCTCACCTCTGCCTCCCCACCCATACCCCATAGCTCATATAGAGGACCCTTGCTGCGGACAGGCTCTTAGTCTCGACCCTGGTCTGAGTATAGAGGACTGGAGTGAAGGCAAATTTGGGTGAGGGGCTCTTACCCAAGCTTGGTGACCATGCTTAGAAGGATTTAAGCCAAAAGGCAGAGTCAAAGATGATTTCAGAGCTTTTGGCCCCAGTGTCTAGGATGATCACCATTCTCAGGTCAGAAATGTGGAACTTAAGTGGGGGACCTGGTGTGGAAACCAACAATGAGTTCAGCTTTCCAGAAGTTGACTTGGAGGCAAAGCGGACAGACCGTTCCTGGAGGTTGCCAGGGTCGCGGGCAATCGAAGTGGGAGGTGACAGAGCTGGCCCTCGAGGACCATGAGCCCTGGTGTGGTCTGTACTGGAGGCATGGGATCCCCACAACCGTGCAAGATAGGCTACGTTGGTCCATTTACATTACAGGAAGCTAACGTTCAGAGAGGTGAAGCCACCTGCCCAGGGGCACGCCACATCCAATAAGGGGGCCAGAATGACACCCAGGTCTCTGATTCCAAATGCTGCCTGTCCCGGCAAGGCAAGTGCTATGGGGTTACATCTTCCAGAGAATTGCCCTGGACCTCTGTTCCCCGGGTGCATCAGTTAAAGGCAGAGACGAGGTGGGACGAGGCTCAGATACGGAGGAGGTGGTGAGCCATAACTTCAGGCAACTGTAGCTGTCAGTGAAGGAATTCGAATATGAGGAATTTTCATTTGGGCTCAGGCCTGAAGACGAGACCTCCTTATACCAAGCGGCTGAGGTGAGTAGAGATCGTAAGACAGCACTGGGCCTCCCTTTGGCCTTTTCATACTTCTTTCGTGTCCTCTTCTGAAGTCCCACCCAGCTAACCCTTCCACCCTTCCAGGGACAGAGGGCACTCAGGGCCCATCTATAGGTGAGCCTCTCACTGCCAGCTTCCCCTGCTTCCCATCCTAGGTCCTCGCTGGCTGCTTCTGCCAGTGGAAGGCACACATCTGGTTTCCCGGTGTTCCTGGGCCACCAAAGAGGCATGTGGGCGTGGAGGTAATAACATCCTTGGCTCCACGGGGAACTGCCCACTGCGTGCAGCTCCTTTAGGGGCTGTTTTCCTTGAAGTTATTCCTGCCTTCCCTTTGCTTCTGTCCACTGGGATGGAGCCCTAAGGCCACCCATCAGCTGATGTCACCCTCCCAGATCTGAGGGGCAGCTTGCGTCCACAGGACATAAGGAGCCTGAGCTCTTCTCCCCAGGGTGGAAAGTATGGCTGGAGGGGGAACGCAGAGGGAGAGGACAGCAGACTGAGGATGGGATGGGACAGGGCCAGGAGGGGGGTAAACGTAGCACTTCTGGCTCTGGCCCCTGCTGCTGTGTGACCTCCGGCAAGCTCCCTGCCCTCTCTGGGCAGCAGCCCGTCGTCTGTGGATCTGGGAAGGACAGTGCTCACAAGCCGATTCATGGTGAGGTGAGGTGACTCGAGTGGAGTGTGAGAACAGGCCTGCCCGTGGCCAGCACTGGGGAACCAGGATGGTGGTTATGGCCGCCACTGTGGTTAGCTGGGAGGCCGTGAGGGAGGGTGAGGACAAGGGAGGGGAAGAGCCAGTAGCTGTGGTCAGGGGCAGGGGGCCTTCCACCACTCTGTGAGAACCCTGGGGTGGGGGCTGTGGAGAGGAGAGGGTCTAGAGGGGACAAAAAAGGCAAGGTGTTGTCACCAGGCTGCGTAGGGACAAGAAGGGGTCTGAGGAGGTTTACAGGGGCTGGAAACACCTGTCCTCCTCAGGCAATGAAGGGCCAAGATCCAGGGCCCGATGATTTACCTGCCCCACCAACGCTTCCTCCTGGGGAGGGACACCCCCAGCCTCCCCAGCGGCCCCACCGTACCCACCCCCTTGGGTCTCGCTGCAAGGCCCTGTCCTAATGAGGCTTCTGGGAGATGGTTTCCCTGCAGGGCACACTCGATCTAGGTTAATGGCTCCTCCCTGGGCCTGAGTGATGTGCGGGCGCCTGCAATGAACAAAACGTGGTTATCGGTCCCTCTGTCCTTGCCAGCTCCCAGACACTCACAATAGAATTACAGCCACATGTCCGCCCTCCCAGAGCAAGGGCAGCCTTCCCTTAGCTGTCCTTTGGGGTGGGGCTAGGGCGTCCTGCTTAGGGCTCCTGCAGAGATCCTGTGGCCGGGCTTCCAGAATGGGCTGGGATAGAGGAGGATGAACACTGGAGTGGGGGTCCAGAGACTCAACTCTGGGTCACCATGGATCCTGGGCTGTTCACATGACTTCTTGGACTTGTTTCCTTTACCTCCCACCCCTGCCCCTCCCCTCCTACCCAGGCAGTCTTATCTCTTTAGAACCCAGACTTACCCATGGCACTTTCCTGCCTAAAGCCTGTCAGTGGCTCCTCGCTGCCTGGGGATGAAGTCCAGACACCGTGGCTGGTGCTATAGACCTTCACATTTGGCCTGCAGCCCTCTGAGGGCTAGTCCTTCCCCACCCTTGCATTTGAGCCATGCCAGTTCCTTACCTTGGAGCCAAGGTGCCCAGTTCTTCCAGAATGTGTGGGAGGCAGCAGACTATGGCTAAGGACACAGGTTCAGGGTCAATTGCTCAGGGATCAGTCGTTCAGTATCCCTGATGTCCTTGGGTTTCTCTTCTTCCTGAGCACCCAATAGACCACATTTCCTACCCCCTTTCACCCAGGCATGGATAGGGCCAATGGGAAGGGGGCAGAAGTGACACATGCCGCTTCTTCTTGGCCCAGAAAAGTCTCCCCTGTGCAGTCGCCAGCTCAGTTTCCACCCCGCAGCAACCTCAAAGGCCAATGGCCTAAACCTAGTGGTCCCAGAGGATGAACGGAGCCTGGGTCTCTGAGTCACAGCTTGGAGGCGGGTGCCTGACTCACACAGGACTATGAGGTGAGCAAGGAATCAATTTGTGCTAAGCCACAGAGATTTGGGGGTTCTTTGTTATGGCAGTTCACCTACCCTAACGTACAAAAATCTTAGAGGAGTAACTGTGGGCGGGCCATTAGCATACCACTCGGTTTTCTCATCTGTGAAACGACACAAGAATACTTACCCTGCAAAATTAGGCACTGAGATAGCGGCGGGCACTTAGTAAGGTCTCAGGAATTGAAGCCACTTGACATCATCACTAAGCCTTTGCACGTGCCATTCCCGTTGGCCTTTTCTCCCCAGCCTTCGCCACTCCGGGCCTCGCTGCTCTGGGAGGCTTTCTGAGCCCCTGTCGTGATGGCTCTCATGCCTGGGCTTGGCAGCCAGACCGAGGACACATTCTGCTGGCCTCCTTCCCCACCGCACCATTCTTGGTTGTCTCTCTGTCTGTCCGTCTCCAGACTGGGCATGCCAGCAGCCTGTGCAGAGCCTGTCACAAAGCAGGCCCACAAATGGCTTTTTTGTTTGTAAGACGGGGCTTGTTCTGCCCGTCTCTCAGGCCAGGGGCTGAGTCTGGAAGGTGAACGAGGCCCCGAGTGGCAAACTGCTTCGGAAAACAGAAAAGCCCGTCCAGGACTTTTGGGGGTTGGTTCCTGGGCCCAGAGCACCCCCTGTCTCTTGCCTTGGCCCCACTCCCAGGAGCCCTATCCCCTGACGTTCCTCTGTTTGCCTTGGCTCGCTCTGTCTCTGAGACCTGAGGACAGCAGTTGCCCAGGTGGCTGGCCCCAACCAGAGCTCAGGTGAGACCTGTACCTGGGACAAGAGCCATGCCCCAGACCCTGACGGCCGCTGGCCAGAGGTGGTTGAGGACAGCTGAGTTTGACCAGAGCCCGGTCAACCATGCCAGCTGCTGGATCCTCCCTGACTTCCTCATCTCCTCTTTCCTTCCTCCCAGGTGCAGGGGGTCAGGAGTGTGGGTTTTTCTTTGGCTCAGGTAAGGTGGTGTGGCCAGCCTCCTTTGTCCCTGTGACATGGATGCGGGGGTAAGGGCCCCGAAGGCCTGCAGGGAGCCACCCACAGGAAGCATGGGGCAGGGGAGGAGGGGGTGGGAAGGCACTGAGGTGAGGAAAGCCTGGGCCCACTGGGCCCACGGAAGGACCGGAGGGGAGCTGTGCTGAGCTCGCTGGGCAAGACCTGGTGCAGCCAGAGGAGAGGCCCAGCCAGCCCCTGCCACCACTGCCCCAGCTTTCAGAGAAGAAGAGCCCTGCCTCGGGCAGTGGGGCATGGGCTGGACCATGAGGGGACATCTCCCTCCCAGATTTCCTCCTCACTCCTCCACTGATGTTTTGGCCCTAAATAGTGCCAGAGCAGAGGGGCAAGATGTGGAATGAGCCACCAAAGTCTTTGTCCAGGAGACATTTCCAATTTGGCACGAGGCAATGATTCCCCCCAGAGGGAGCCCCAGTTTTTCCTGGGGGGCTAATCCAGCCAAGTGAGGATGCTCCTCCTGGACCTCCCCACGGTCCCTGGCAGCTGCCCCCCGGGGGACCCCTGCCCATCAGGGACCCCGACTTCGAGGCAGCCTGGGGAGTAGCTGCTTGGCTTCCTTGTCACTGAGTCCGCCTGCCCCATGAGGCAACTGCAGCCTATGGGTCACCTGTGCAACACACACTACACACGGAGAAACTGATTTCCACCTCGTAGGTCACACAGGCACCGTGGTGGTGACGTTTGGTGGGTTTCTCAGTGGAAGTGGGACACGTGCTCTGTCTCACGGCTTCTCCCTGATGCGCCAGCTCCAGTCTGTCCCTGTTGCACTCTGGGAACGTTTACGTGGTCCTGGCCTCCTGTCCTCACTCAGCCCTGTCCCCGCTTTGCACCAAATGTCACAGCAGCAGTCTTTCCCATGTTTATTGGGATTTTTAGGCCCCGTTTTAAATGGCACAACTGCTGTTTATGTAACTGTTCTATTGTGGTTGGGAGCTTAGGTGGCTTCTGGTTTTTCAGCTCTACAGAGAATGCTGCATGGAACATTTTTGAGCAATAGTGCTTTCTCCTGCCCGAGGATGGCTCTCCAGGCGAGATTTCCAGAACTGGGGCTGCTGGCTCAAAGGGCTGCCACATTTTGAGTCATTACACATCAGGGGTGAAAAGGCGCTCAGATGTCACCTGGTCCCCCCATTCTGGAGATGAGGAGACAAGCTCCAGAGAGGGGAGATGGCCTGGTTAAGGTGACCAGCACATCTGTGGTGCTGCTGGGGACTAGACCCAGAACCTTCTGCCCCTTCCTCTCCTGGAAAAGGGGACTGAGCTACTGCGGGTGCCCCTCCAAGGAGATCTAAAACGTATCTTTACTGAGATATAGTTCATACACAATTCTCCCTCTTTGTTGAGATAGACTTTATAATGTACCATATAATCCACCCGTTTAAAGTACACACTTCAGTGGCTTTCAGTATATGCATGGGCTATGCAGCCATCACCACCATCAACATTAGAACATTTCTGTCACCCCCCAAAAGAAACCCTGTACCCTTTATCCATCACCTCTCAACCTTTGGCTCTGCTTCCTACCCCCAGTTCCTGGCAACCACCGGTCGCTTTTCTGTCTCTATGGATGTTCCCATTCTAGGGATTTCATGTAGATGGAATTGAACAATATGTGGCCTTTTATGACCGGCGTATTTCACTTAGCGTAGCGTTTTCAGGGTTCCTCCTGTTGTCGGATGTATCCGTGCTTCATTTCTCTTTATGGCCAAATGATCCTTGCTGGCATAAATACACAATTTGTTTATCGGCCCATCAGTGGATGAACATTTGGGCTGTTTCAACCGTTTGGCGGCCTGGAGCCTGCCTGGCCCTTGGGGGAGGGTTTCCGCTCCCCAGTGCTGGCCCACTTCCCTCTCCGCTCACGAAGCTCCACCTCCAATGAACCTTTCCCTCGCAGCCTGCCGGGAAGTGCTAGGAAGCCAGCTGCCCTCCTGGGTCCATTTCCCTGGAGTGTGGGTGGAGGGCAGGGGGCGGAAGTGCCTCTGGGAAAGGTACAGGACCAGTCCGGGACTCACCTGGAGGACCTCAGGCCAGTGATCTGGGGGCAGCTGCCCCATAACATGCAGGATGCAGCACCCAGTATGGGTTAATTTGTCCATCCGTTCACTCATTCACTCTCTCACTCATTCATTCATTTCCCAGGATGAACATGCCCTGATACCGGGCCCTGTGCCGGAATGAGGCCCTCCAAGAGCCATGGTCCGGTGGGGACAGAGGCCAGTGCCAAACCCTGGTGACACTGGGTGATGCCGCTGGAACCCAGGGTGGCTCAGGGCCATGGCCCAGACAGGAGGGAGACCAAACCACAGGAGGGAAAGAGGATATTGGTCTCTCCTTGGGTATTTATATAGTCGCAATGAATAATCTGACTTCATTGTAAGATTAAAAAAAAAAAAAACAATCCCAGTTACAATGGTATCAAAGAACAGAACGCTGACGAACAAATGTAACAAAAGAAGTGAAAAACATACTCTGGAAACCACAGAACACTGTTGAAAGAAAGCAAAGCAGATCTAAAGAAATGAAAATAGATGTCCATAGATCAGAAGACTTGATACGGTTAATATGGCGATATTCCCCCAACTGAACTGCAGACTCAATGTAATCTCTATCAAAATTCCAGCTGGCTTCTCAAAAGAATGGAAAAGTTGACCCCGCTATTCAAACGGAAATGTAAAGAACCCAGAATAGCCAACACAATATTGGAAGAGAACAAAGATAGAGAATTTCTGACTTCAAAACTTACTACCAAGTTACTTTAGCTAAAGACTGTGTGGAACTGGCACAAGGTTACATTCCCATCAATGGAGCAGAACTCAGAATCTAGAAATAAACCCTCGCATTTACATCCAAATTATTTTTTTTCAATTTATTTATTTATTTTATGTGTGTGTGTGTGTGTGTGTGTGTGTGTGAAAGAGAGAGAGAGGCTGAGAGAGAGAGAATCCCAAGCAGGCTCCACACTGCCTGATGCAGGGCTTGATCCCACGAACTGTGAGATCGTGACCTGAGCCAAAACCAAGTGTCAGACGCTCAACTGACTGAGTCACCCAGGCGCTCCTACATCCAACTGATTTTTGACCACGGTACCAAGAGAACCCAGTAGGGGCAAGAATAGGTTTTCCACCAAATGGTGTTGGGACACTGGATGGCCGCAGGCAAAGAAAGAATTTTGATCCCTGTGTCACAGCACATACAAAAATTAATTCAAAATGGAGCAAAGATTTAAATGGAAGAGCTCAACGACAAAACTCTTACAAGAAAACAGACATAATCTCACGGCATTGGACTGGGCAGTGGCTTCTTAAATGTGACACCAAGAGTACAAGCAACCGAAGGAAAAAAAAAAACGGATAAACCGGACTTCTTCGAAAAAACAAAACAAAACAAAAAAACCCCATGCTTCCAAGAACACCATCAGGAAAGTGAAAAGATGACCCGAGAACCCAGGGAGAGGTGGCCACCCAGGCGCCCCCCCCCCCGTGATAACGGCGGCCTCAGTGGGACCGGATGTACGTAGTTCATTAGCTCCGCCCACAGCCAGGCTCAGACGCAGCACAGGTAACTGCAGAGGGCGTTTCTCCCCAGGGTCCTCAGCGCCACGCTCTGCGATGTGGGAAGTGACTTCCTCAACAACGTCCACACCTGCCAGGCGGCATCCTCCGGGTGTCAGGAGCACCTCCCCGCCCTTGGGATCTAGACGAGATGGCCAAGAACCCCAAACTCCGTGCTCCGGGGCGGGGCGGGGGGGGCCTGAAGCCCTCTAGGAGGAGGTCTGTTACCACCGGGGCTCTATTCTTCCCCGTTTGACCCCCACACTGGTGCCTGTTCCATACCACTGCTCCCCTCCTCGGGCCCCTCAGAAGCCCCCTCATATGAAGCATTGTGGGAAGAGAGCAGATGCCTCGGAGCAGCTGGTAGTTCTGAGGAGGGGGGTCTCACCATATCCCGCAGAGCGAGTAGCTAGCTCTAAGGTGACATTTTAGACAGCTCCGAATCTGCCCATGGGACTCCTCACTTGGCCTCCCCCCCCCCCCGCCCCCGCCCCCGCCACGGCAGCTCCTTCCTTCCTCCTCCCTCCTTCCTCACCTTCTCTTTGGAGACACGTGTCCCCTGTACCCTAAGCTTGCCTTCTTTCAAACATCAGCTCCTGCCTTGTCAGGAAGCAAAGACTTTTCCAAACGAGCACGTCCTCTCTCGTCTCATCATGCCAGCTAGTGGAGCGGGGACAGTCCTGTGGCTCGGGAACAATCTGACAGCACCTAGGATACGAAGTATGCGTAACTCTGTGGCGTCCCACAGGCAGCTCCCACGCAGGTCTACAGGAGCCTTCACGAGGATAGTTCTCCAAGTGTTGTTTATGGCAGGGTAGTGTAGGATTAAATCAGCGGTCCAGCGTCAGGAGGACAGATAGGTGTGAGCCACGTGGCCGTCAGGAGCCACGAGCAAGGTGACACATCATCCCCGGGAGATCCTAAGAATATGGTGCTGAGTAAAGAGGTATGTGATGGGCAGGGGCTATACCGTGAAAACATTTCTGTGAACTGAGAGCACCGGCATCCATGAATCATACTAGATAGTTCTAAGGATACCTGGGTATTGAAGGACATCCCTGGGAGGCTAGAGGGCGCAGGGGGGGAGGAAGGACACTGAAATAAGTCTGCCCAGGGCACCTCACAGGGCCTGAGTGGAGG
Organism: Acinonyx jubatus; assembly: GCF_027475565.1. Lineage (NCBI taxonomy): Eukaryota > Metazoa > Chordata > Mammalia > Carnivora > Felidae > Acinonyx > Acinonyx jubatus. The sequence continues at coordinate 102,991,832 of NC_069388.1, read as the reverse complement.
CCTGTGCCTTGGCTCACGCGCCTGGGAAGAAAGAGGCAAGAGTGGGGAAGGGCATCGTGGCTGGAGGGAGAGGGTGAGCCGCCCCAGGGGGTGTGAAGCAGTTGCGAGGGGTGGGGCTTGTGTGTGGGGACCCAGGCAGGGCGGCAGCCCTGAGGGTCAGCATTTGATAGTGCAGCCCTGGGAGAGAGCAGGGGCGGGAAGGCTAGGGAGGCATGGCCTTCCGCGTGCCTCTCTGCCGAGGTCGGAGTAGGAGGCCGAGCCAGCCAGAATTCTTGGGCCACCTCTGGCTGAGTGCAGAAGGCGGCTGTCCCCAGTGGAGGGGTGGGAGTCTTGGGCCCTGGAAGCGAGCCAAGGGATGTAGATGCTCAGAAATGTGCGGACGTGAGCAGCTCTGCAGTTCCTGGCCTGTGGCTGGCCAGCCCTGAGCCTGGCCTGTATTCTGCCTCTCTGGTATCCACCACCCTGGAGGCCAATGGCTCCGCACCAGGCTTGAGTGGGAGGGACCCCTAGGGCAGAAGTTCACCGTGCGTTGACTCCAGGATGTGGAGGCCCTGCCAGGGCTGCGGGAAGAGGCGGGAGGGGCGGGCTTCCTACTCGCGTAGACACAGCCCAGGAGCTGGCCCACGGGTGGGTAGGAAGGAGGGCAGTCGTGCACGGGGCTCTGAGAAGCTGGAGACGTGGGTCCCCGCCTCTGCCTGTCCTTTACCAGTGGCGTGACCTTGGGCAGGCTGCTTCCCTCCTCTCCAGGGATGTTGTGAGGTCAGGTACACTCCTGGAGGTGGAGGAACTTTGTAGCTGTCAGGTGCTGCTCGAGTGGGAGGTGGAGTGAAGGGCTGGCCTTGCAGCCCAATTCAGCGACCTCAGCGGGGCCAACAGAGTGTTCCCGGGGGGCAGGCAAGCGTCTGGGCTGCAGGCTGGGTCCTGCTCTTTTGCCTGCCCTCCCAAACTAGCACCTGTGCTGGGGCATGTGTGAGCCTGGGACCGGATCCCTGCCCTGGCCAGGACACAGGGGTGGAGCCCACAGAGGCTTCAGCTGGAAAGTACTATCCTCATGAAAAGGGTTATCACAATGGCAAGATGGGCCTGATATTTTTGAGAAGCAAATCATCTGCGAGAGAGCAGCCGGTCTCTTTACATACGGCGGGTGCCCCATGGGAGTGCGGCTCACCGGAACTGCCTGCTTGTAGCCCTGAGTGTGTCGTGGGAGCCACACTGGACAGCTGGCCAACGCTCTTTCCATGTGGCTCTGGCGGATGCACTCAGAGACCAGGAGACGCAGGTCAGGCCCATCTGCTTGAGTTACTCGCAAGCGTGCTAGGTCAGTGCCCCCTCCCCTGCAGCTAGACCCTTGCCAAGGTCATAGGTGCTCAGTAATAGTCCTGGCCAGCATTCCAGGTCTCAGAGCCCTGGGCAGCTGCCCAAGGCTGGAGGTTTCTGCCCTCGTGGTCCCCTCCCAGAAAGCATGCTTGTCTGGAAGCCTGGTTATGAAGCAGCCCAGCTGGCAGTCCTGTGAGGGGCAGGTGATGCCAAGAGAGAGCATAGAGGCCCTCCCAGGTGCCCCCTCCCAAGGGTACTTTGGTGGGGGGTGGGTACACTCCGGTCTGACCTCACCTTTCCCATGCAGGGGTTGCATCCACGGCACTGTCACATGGCCATCCGGGCTCTGCTTACATCCTTCTGAGGACAAGGAGCTCACTGTTTTGTGGGCAGCTGGGCTGGGTATTTTCAGGCGGATAGGGAGGATGGAATACAATATCTTTAAGTGCTGGGCACCATGCAGGGCCCACGGAGGTGCCCAGGTAATTTGTGCCCTCCTTGCTCCCAACTGTTGGGTGGTCTTTGTTAGCAAGTCCTTCCTGGGGCACCTGGGGGGCTCTGTTGGTTGAATGTCGGGCTCTTGATTTCAGCTCAGGTCATGATCTCATGGTGCATGGGTTCGAGCCCTGTGTCAGCACTGACAGCATGGAGCCTGCTCGGGATTCTCTCTCTTTCTTCTGCTCTCTCTCTGCCCCTCCCCCGCTCACGCGCATGCATTCTCTCTCTCTCAAGATAAACTTTCCCTGGTAACGTCCATCTCAACCCTCTAGAGGCAAGCACTGTTTCGATGGGTTTTGCCTATTCTAGAAACTCAGATAAGTGAACTCTTACAGTGTCAGACTTTTTTTTTTATCAGCAACACGTTCTTGAGAGTCACTGACCTTGCTGCGTATGTCTGTGGCTTGTTCCTTTTTGTTGCAGGGTAGTGTTCTGTTGTATGACTATACCACACTGTGTTTAGGTTCCATCCTACTGATGGACAGCTAGGCCATTTACAATCGTTGGCTGTTATGAACAAACCTGCTAAGAACGTTTGTGTTTGAGCCTTTGTGTGGACATATGTCTTCATTTCTCTTGGGTAAATATTTAATACTGGAATTGCTGGCTCATATGTAGATGTATATTTAATTTTATAAGACACTGACAGATTTTTTTCCCCCAAAGTGCCTGTATTCTCTTCACTCCCACCAGCAACGTCTAAGAGTACACCCACTGCTCCACAGTCCTGGGTTAATTCTGAATCTAGATCCTCATTCAACGAGCTTGCTATCCTTTCTAGCCGGTGTGACCTCGGCGTTGGTTAATAGATATACTGTGGTCCATCCAACTCATTGTCAAGCTCTTGGGCTAGGATAGAGTCCCATGGCTGTGTCAGAGGCCCAGTCTGTGAATAATTAGTTGCTCCTTCATCTGTGTAAATGCACCGAGCTATAACCTGTGCCCATCGCCACCGAGGGGACCGTGAGACAGTTTGTCAAATCGAGAAATGCTATGCTTCTAACATCTTCTTCCTAATGCCAGTCAAGTACCAAAGAGGGGAAGGGGTTTGGGTTGGCATGGTCAGCGGCGGGGCCCTGCATATCAGCGACTATTGCTTCCTTCCAGAAGAGCCTGCAGACGCCATTTCCCGGTGCTTGTGAATCAAGCCATTGATTAATTTGCGAATCTTGCTGGAGATAAAATTCAAGCTTAACCGTATGCGGGTCTTTAAATGTCTTCTTTGAAAATGGGTACAGAATCCCCCCATGACTTATCTGTTGGCACCCCTCGTGCCTCCCTGGTTTTTCAAAGGTCACGTAGTCAAGACAGTGAGTGCTTGGTCGTGTCTGCAGGTTTCTGTAGTTCCTACCTGGGGAGGGGAGGGAAAGGAAGGAGGCAGACAATGGACATTACTGAATACCTGTTTGTGAGCTAGGTGTATGTCGTACACAAGCCATCTCCTCTCAGGTGTCATCATTCTCCTTTCAGATGAGGAAACTGGGTCCCACAGAGGCTAAATAACTGCCCGAGGTCACAGGGGGGATAAACGGCAGAGCTGGTATCTGAACAAGATTTGCATGGGTTCAAAGCTTCCTCCTACAGACTCAGAAGAGCCCTTTGGTGTCCTTGAGCATTGGTTGTGAACCTCAGACCTGTGTTATTTTGGGGGGAGGCTGTTCCAATGGAGTCGTAGGAAAGCTTTCCCACCACTGAGAGCAGTGTTTGGGCCAGCCCACACTTGATGGAGGTCAGCAGAGGACATGGGCCTTGGAAGTGAGCATTCTCTTCGTTCCTGGTACACCTGATGCAGTGCCCTGGCCTGTCCTCACTGGAGGCCAGATAGGTGGAAAGCAAATGGCCAAGTTCAGTCTTGGATCTAAATCCAGGCCTCTCTACTCCAAACAGTGGAGGGTGAACTCACCCTGCTCATGCCTTCTGCCCACGATGTGAGCCCATTAGAGTTATGGCAGGCCCGGGTGTCTGATATTGGGGTCCGCTGTGAGCCCAACGGGCTTGCCCAAAGGATCTATTTCAGCATGCTCCAGGGAAGGGGTGGGGATGATGACCTGGTCCTGGCAGATGAGATTATTCACCGGATTTCAAGGTTGTCAGTCACCACCACCCTGCAAATCAGGGAGCATCTCGAGGCACCATTTACTTCTAAATTTGTGAGGGGGAGGTGGGATTTGGGAGGGCAGGGCTGAACCGTGACAATAACTAATTTTGGGAAAGCGACTGCACATCCAGAAAGACAGCCTCTCAAGTGCCCCAGAGGGCAAGCAGCCCTTGAAGGTAGCAGGGCCAGGGGACTGGGACAGGGAGAAAGAATGTTTGCAGGCATTTCAGATGTTTGCAGGGTTTGGCCAGATTGCCTATGAAGATGAAGGATTATGGCATTATTGCCCAAAGCCTGGCATGCAGCAGGCACTAAATAAGACACTTAAGGTCAAAATTGTACACGTCGTAAACAGAGCCATTTTCTGTGGGCTGTTAATATTTCTTGGAAGGAAAGGTATAGCAGAGGGACCCAGAGGGTTCCCTGGTCCAACAATGATGCCTTTGTGATATTAGCTGTTAGCTGAGCTACTGGCCCTGGGAAACTGGGTTTAGAGGGTTTCATTCAAGTGGCTAGGGATGAAAACGCAGGGCTGTTTGGAGTCTGGATGGAACCAGAGGACAAGTTGTGCATGTGTCTTGGAGCATGAGTAGGGCAAAAGTACAGAGGGTACAGGCAGCCCGTCCCTAGGGCTTTGGGGGTGGGGTGGGGTGTCCTATAGGCTCCTTCAGTCTGGAGGGCCCCCAAGCCTTGCTGGGGTTGCTCGAGCTTCCCTCCACTCTGAGAGAAGGAGTGGACACAGGGACTGAACAGGGCCAGGGAGACCTGAACCCTAGGGTCCAGCTCTGTGCAGTGCCTCATGGCCCACGTGAAGCGGGGTTGACAAGGAGCCTGATCACGTGAGCAGGAGCCGCATGGCAGAGTCCTGCGGGGAAGGGCACTGGGCTGGGGAGATGGGGTTCCAGTTAGGGCTTCATTATGTCTTCTGAGAGTTCACAGACCCTCTAGTCCTTTGTGCCCTCAGCTATGAAACAGGGACGATGATGCCAATCCCTGACCTGACAATTCACAGAGCTGATGGGAGGCTAGAAGGAGATAATAGGCACAGCTCTGGTAGGATATGGAAGGTTGTGAAAGACCATTGTTCCTGCCATAGCAACAAGGATCAGGGAACTCAAAGACAGATTGAAATAAATTATCCAAACTGAAGAGCACAGCAGACAAAAATTTTTAAATGTTTCCTTTAAAGCCATAGGATAGCTGTGGACACACACACACACACACACAGTCCAAGTGAACTAAATTACAGAGAGGGCAAAGCCTTTCAGGAGAGAAGAGATTGGCAGTTGCTTTCATACTGCCTGGGGGGGGGGGGCAGGTTGCCTAAACTGGGTAATGGAGGAGCAGGCCTGACAGGTGGAGGGACTTTCCTGGGAAAGGAGACAATGTCCAAACTTTCAACAACCAGGTGAACTTGTCTGGTATATTAGAGTCTAGAGGAGCCCCCAAAGATAGAGCTATCCTCTGCGAGCTGGCCTGCCAGTTTTTCTCAGGGAGCTTTGGCTGAATAAGCATCAGCCGGGGCCAGGTCTGGAAAGTATGAGATACATGATAGATTAGATAGATAGATAAGCAGATAGAAACATAGATAGAGGGGCACCTTGGTGGCCCAGTTGGTTAAGCAGTCGACTCTTGATTTCAGCTCAGGTTGTGATCTCTTGGTTCGTGAGTTTGAGCCCCATGTTGGGCTCTGTGCTGAGAGCATGGAGCCTGCTTGTTGTTCTCTCTCTCTCTCTCTCTCTCTCTCTGTCCCACCCCTGCTCGTGCTCTCTCTCTCTCTCTCAAAATAAATAAATAAACATTAAAAAAAAAAGAAACATAGGTACACACACACACACACACACACACACAGATATCTCACGGTGCTTAGATCCAAAGCCCTGATGGAGGGGGATGGGACCTGAACTCACCCTTGAAATATTAAAACCTCAGTGAACTGAAACTAACCCAGCTGCCATCTTGCTCTACTCTTGACAAAGACCAATGAGATAAACCCCTCAGGCTAGCAATCTGACAGGAAATCCAAAGAGAACATCAATGAAAACAAGAGTGGGTTCTTTGAAAAGATCAATAAAATTGATAAACCTTTAGCCAATCAAACTAAGAAAAAAAGAAAGAGGACACAAATTACTAGTATCAGAAATGAAGGAGGGTTCATCACTCCAGCTCCTTTATTAAAATGATAATAAGGGAATATTATGAGCTGACGTATGCCCACAAACTTGATAATCTACGCAAAACGGACCAATTCCTTGAAAGATACAATCTGCCAACTCATGCACGGTGAAATAGACAATCTGAATAGGCCTATATCTATTAAAGAAATTGAGTCAATAACTAATAACCTTCTAAAACAGAAAGCACCAGGCCCAGATGGGTTCACTGGTGAATTCTACCCAGCATTTAAGGAAGAATTTATACTAATTTTCTACAATTGCTTGAGGAGGATAGAAGCAGAGGGAATACTTCCTGACTCATTTTGTGAAGCCAACATCACCCTAACACCAAAATCAGAAAAAGAAAACTATGGACCAATATCTTTCACGAACATAGATGCAAATAAAAGCTTGGAGAATCATTGCTAGGAGACTTATACTACAAGAAATATTAAAGGAAGTTCTTCGGGCCAAGGGAAAGAAGCCCAGACTACCAGAAAGAAATGGAGACTCTAGAAATTGTAAACATTTGGACAAATATAACAGATCAGTCCCCCCCCCCCCCGTTTTTAAAAAGGCTTTTGGCCATTTAAAGCAAAAATAATAAGAATGCAGAAGTAAAATATACAGTAACACAAGCACAAAGGACTGAGGGGTAAATAAATTACACCATTGCAAGACTCATTTATTATCCTGATGTAAGTGATGGCTGCAGGAGTGTACCCATTTCAGAGATTCATTGAGCTGTATACTTAAGATTTGCACACTACATTGCATGTTAATTATACTGTACCGCAATAAAGTACTGTTAGCATGAAAAGAGAGAAATAATGAATATATGGAGCTCTGTAAGCTGTGGAAAACTCACAAATAGAACAGATGTTTATGTTTGTCAGGGAGGGAGTCAGGTCCTGCTCCCCGGAAGAGGCTGTTACAGGCTGAAGGTAGAGATGGGCTGAGAGGTTCAGTCTGCTTCCTGCTGTGCTGACAACGCAGGAATTTCCCTCTGTGATTGACTCCTGCTGGAGCCCATCTTCCTGCCTTCATGGGAGCCCCAACAGGACTTGGCCCATGAGATGAAAGGTCCTGAAGTCTGCCTTCCTGTTCTGGGACCTGGGGTGGGGTTGTGGGGTGGGGGTGGGGAAGCTGGGGAGCTGGAAGACTGCTGACACCCTTTCTGGGACCCTCTCCTTGTGGTGGGGAAAACTAGAATGTCAGCCTGGAGGGGACTTCTGATTCAGTCAATTCACTGCTGCTGTTTTGCAGAGATAGGACGTGGGGCTTAGAGAGAATAAATCTGAGAAATTGGACTTGAAAGCAGACCTCCTCTTTGCACTAGAACAGCTGCCTGGGGCCCATTTAAGCTTGTCTTCCCTGAACAAAGCCAGAGAATCCAGTTATCCCTTTCTCTGCCCTTTAAAAAAAAAAAAAATTCCCCTTCCACCAATGCCCATGCTTTGTTAGCTCTGGGGAAAGCAGCTGATAAAACTAGTTCATACTAAGGTGTGAGTGACTGATACCCATTTAAAGCCTTCCTAAAAAGGGCATGCAGATTAACCACCTCCAAGAAACTGTCTTAATGATGTGATCCCATCCAGTATGGCAGGTTGAGGAGAAATATTTGGGGTCAGGGGCAGGTAAAGGAGGTGAGAAAAGAGTTGTCAGTCTGTGGGCAGCATGGTGTAGGAGAGACGGCAAGGTCTGTCTCCAAGTCACTGGCTCATCTCGGGCACATTATATGACCTCCCTGGGCCTGTTTCTTCCTCTGTAAAATGAAGGCTGGATGCGAGAACAGCTCAAAAGTCCTTCACCTCTGACATCCTGGCCCTTTTCACTTACATCCTTCTAGCACTCACTTTACAAGAGTGGTTTTGCTACTATCTTTGGCTCTTATCACTTTGGAAGGAGACTAGAGCCTTGGGTGTGGGGGGTCTCCAGAAGGAAGGTCACTCAGTGGGATGGACTCTGAGTTTCCCCCTTCCCCCAGGCTGCCTAAAGGGGCTGGAGGGGCCTTCTTTGCACACCAGAACCCCGACTGTTTCCCCGGCCTGCCCAGGGCAGCAGTGCTCTCCCTGGATGGGAGTGGGGGTGGGGAGACAGCCCCACTCAGGGGCCCCAGAGGGAAGTAGGGGACCACCGCCAGAGGGGCTGTTCTCTCTCAGCTTCTCCCCAACATGGGCCTCACAGCCACCTCCAACGTCTTCACCAATTCCCAAATTCCCCTCACCTGCACCTCTGGGCCTTTGCCCAGGAGCCCCCTCCACCTCGGCTCATGCTCCTTCTATCACTGAAGTGGCTCCCCGTGGCTCCCCATGGCAGGGTGCGGTTCACCATCGAGGATGGACGGCCATTTCCGGCTTCACTGGGGGGTTCCCTTGCTCCCGGCAAACCCCCCGTGTGGGGAGGACCATGTCTCGTCCCTCTTGTCTACCCACTCCCCAATGCAGTGTCTGCTTCCAGTCAGGGTCCAGGTCATGCGTTCTGATCACCTCAGTGGGATGGCCCAGCACAGTGTCGCTGAGTCCCCTTGCGAGACTGAGGAAGGGACAGACTGAGAAGCCACAGAGGCAGAAGATTCTGGTTTCAAATCCCAGCTCGTAACATAGGAGCAGGTGAACTGGGACACTTGGCCTTATGCCTCTAAGCCTCACCCTAAAATGGGGGACTAGCGGGGGGCCTTTGCAGACCACGCTCAGTGAAAGTAAGCGAGACAGTGTATATGGAGCAAAGTGCTCGGTTAATGACAGTTCTCATCCTTACCGTTTATACTCCTATTACCACCATCTGGCAGACCCCGGCCAGGCCACTCAGCATCCTGTTTTCTTGCTTTCAGGATTCAAAACTGTTTATTTCCAAAATAAAGAGAGCAAAGCCCGTCAAATGGCAGTAGTTATGTGATAATAAAAGGGACTTCATGGGACTAAGACTAAGGGAATGAGGCATAACACTGAGAGCCACCAGTGCAGACTGACAAAGAATCATCGATGCCACTCCCCAAGGGATCAGGGGGAGGGGATGGGAGGGTGGGGGGGAGAGCCCGGAGGACATGCGTTCCTGGCCCCTCCCCTTAGGCTGCAGATTCTACTCCAGGAAATGGGATTCCAGGCAAAAGGCTCAAGAGCAGACCCCTGGGGCCACCTACAGTGGTCTCGGGGAGACTGAGGCCTGTTGGCAGGACTTGCTTCTGATCAGAGAAGCAATGAACCCGTGCCAGGACTGGACCTTGGAGCACATTTGCACTAGGCTTGGCGGATCTTGGGCCACGTGTAACCACTCCTGGGCCCATCACGCACCTGTTCCTGCTGAACCTGCAGGAGCCTTGGGATTTCTCCTAAATCCGCGCTCCAGACTGCCAGGCCCAGCGAGTGGACAACTGAAGAGCCGCGGCCAGATCCGGAGTGGCCCCGAGCATTTGCATGACTGGATCCATTTTCTCAGCTCCGTTGTCCACAGGGGAAAGCAGTGACTTGGGCCTGGCCGACGGACCTGGACAGTTCCTTAACATCATCGTTCAGAGCGCTGTTTCCTCTTGCTCAGGCGAGGAGGTTGCGTTGAGCCCTCAGGCCTCCAAAAGCCCACGTAAGTCCTTGTCAGTGCTGCTTGGAGCTCCTGCCTGGTTTTGATGGAACATCTCTTCCCAAAATTCCCCGAGAAAAGGGGCCGACGAGGCAGCTATGTCTGCAAATGTCTTCAGCGTATCGTCACGCTTGATGCGTAGTTGGGCCAATGTATTCATCCAGGTTCTTGTAGCAGATGGCTGGCTCCAGGGAGGATTTGACCCCCTGGCTGGTTGACCCTTTTGGCCCCCAGCTGCTGCTGGGGCAGCTCCCCCTGACCTTGTGCACATGTCCCTCTCTCGACCTCCATTGTAACATCCTGTCACTAACCGCCCTCACCGCCCCCCTCCACCCCCGCCTGGCGATCATTACAAACAAACACAGCAAATAGGCAAGGAAAACACTAACGGGCAGCAACTTTAATTCCCAGCCAGGCACATGGAGATCACATTCCAGGAAAGTATTTTGACAAGACGCACCTCCTGGGCAAAAATGGAAAGCATTAATAAGAAAAAAAAAAAGAGAGAGAGAGAGAGCCCACCCCTGCCTCTCCCAAACTCTGCTCTAGCAGTAGCTGCCTCCTGTTTGAGAAGACCTACATCTCAGGAATATTAAGTTTTTTATTGGGGTTCCTCCCCCCTTTTTTTCTTTGTTTTGGCAGAGAGGGCGTTTATTTTTTGAATGAGTACAGCAGCAGTCGAGGTAGACATGGGGTAATAGCCAAGCTAGGCTGAGGCCTCCTTTGCCTTGGCTGGGGGTGGGGGGGGTGAGGGGGGGTGAGGCGTGGGGCCTTTTGCCGGGCCTCACTGGCCACACAGCCTCCCAGTCTGTGGCATTGTTTCAGGACTCCCGGTATCAGAACGAATGGACAAATAGGACGTCGGGTGGCTCGGTCGGTTGAGCGTCTGACTCTTGGTTCCGGCTCAGGTCGTGATCTCATGGTCCTGGGATGGAGCCCCGGGATTCTCTCTCTCTCCCTCTCTCTCTGCCGCTCCCCTGCTCGCTCGCTCTCTCTCTCTCTCTCCTCTCAAGATAAATAAACTTAAAAAAAAAAAATTAAAAAAAAAGAAGAAACGGACAAGTAGAGCGCAGGGAGCAGGCACAGTGGTGCCCAGCCTGGGATCCCGGCCGGGGGTTGCTGGTGCAGATCAAACACCGTCAGCAAGCTCATGCTGCTGAACTGGGGCCATCTCCTGGAGAGGCACGGGGAAGATGTGACCCCCTGCTCATTCTTGGGGAGGCAGGAAGGGACTGGACTGACTCCATCACTCTCACTCCGACCTCCCGTGGAGAAACTCAAGGTTGGTGGCGGGCTTGAGGTCACCAGCAGCTAGTCCGGGACCCTCTGAGTGCCCCTCGTGGATGCTCGCCATCCCACTACGCGCACCCGGACTCCTCCTCCAGCTCTGCAGACCCCAGGGAGGGGTCCACTGCAGGGACTGGGCCGGGTTAGTCATAGCTCAGCAGTTGGGAGAAGGGACCCCCGGCAGCCACCTTCGCGGTCTTTCTGGGTGTGCAAGGAGAAGCCTCTGAGAAGCAGGACCGCCAACAGAACATGACCCCATTTGTGTAGAAAACAATGAATATCTTACTCCCGTATTTGGATTTTAGAAGGTTCAGAGGAAGACCCCCCCCCCAAAATTGTTAATAATGATTCCTGGGGAGAAGGAAACGTTTCGTCGTAGACATTTGGTACCTGTTTACCATGAACAAGTATATATTTTTGCATGGAGTATTTTTATGAAAAAATAATACCAGCTGAAGTTACTATCTCTAGGGACAGAAACTTGTTTGGGGGAGCAGGAAGTAGTTAAAAGACACATTAGCATTGCCTAGAATATTCAAGTGTGTGGGGTTTTGGGTTTTTTTTCTTACAAAAAGATGTTCTTGAGCAACTTAAAAAAATCTTGAAAACCTAGTAAATAAATAAAAAATAAAACTCTTGGCTGCAGCTCCTGAGCACTGCCCCGCCCCCCCCCCCCCCCCCATCCCTCCTCCACTGCCACCCCGCCTGGGAGGCTCAGGTCTCAGGAAGGCAGATTTGGTCTGCAGCTGAAGGAAGGCCTGCAGAGGCCACACTGGCTGGACTCAGGCAGGAGCCAGGCCCAGAGTGTCTGTGTGCTGTGGCCAGGGCAGCTCGGCGCTCAGGAACCCAGCTCCATGGGCCTCTAGGAGGGGGGCTCAGAAGTCACAGCATATATCCAATCCTGCCATTAGCTTCAGGGGAGCAGGGCTGGCCCCAGGAACCCGGTCCACATCCCCAGAAATGGCTGGTGCTCTTGCCACTGAACCCTGCTCCCTCCCCACATGGGCAAAGCACCATTCCAGTCTCCAAAGCCCCTCTAAGCCACTCTCGTTGAGTTCCCAAAGGGGCCCTGGCTGACCCTGAGCCCACCGGCTGCAGGGTCCACACCTTTGCCTGGTGAGAGGCTTGACTCAGCATGGGCTGGGGGAGTGGGTGTGCTTGGGAGAAGAGGTCCCAAGCCCCTTCCCGGCACCAAACTCCCTTCCCCCTCCCCACCCCCCTCTGCTCTTCGGTGGCTGGCGGGCGGCATTGTTCAGCACCTGACAGCTCCCTCTGCTCCCCCAGCTCCTGCCTCCCTCACTGTCACGTCAATTTGGACAGCTGTCATGCCAGCTCTGAAACACACCCAGTTTCCCCCACTCAGTTCTGGAAAGAGCCCTGGACAGGAGCCAGGAAACCCAGCCTGGAGTCCTCACTTTGCGTCAACTAGTCTGGCGACCTTGGCATTCTTTTCCCTGGGTAGTGAGAGGTATACGACCTTCCTGCCCAGCTGGACAAGAACATCAGGAGAGTTGAGGGCTGGAGGAGGGAGGGTTTTTATTTATTCAGCATTTACTAAGAACCTGTAGCATGCCAGGTGCAGTGCTAGGGAGACTCTGATAAAGAAGAAGGGGTCTTTAACATCGAGGAGCTCACAGTGCATTGGGGTGAGCAGCTGATGAGTGGACAGAGAATTATCTGGGAATTCTACCGTGAAGGCGTTTGAAGTAACAAAACAGGGCCTTGAGTTCTGCCTGGGGGAGCTTAGAAGTTTGCAGAAGAAGGAGTTTTTGATCTGGGCTTTGAGGGATGGCTAAGAGTTCACCAATTAGAAGAGACCGGAGGAGGCCCATCGGCAGCAGGCAAAACAAAGAAAGCAAAACATGTTTCACCTAGAGATGCATTAGAAGGGCTGTGGTGGAAGATGAGGCTGAAAAGGCAGGTGGGCACCAGATAGTGTTTGGCCTTTGTGTTAGAGTACTTTTGGCTGCAACTGAAGGAGTTTGCCCATCTAAAATGTGTAAATGCACGTGATGCTTTTATTATGTCACATAACAAATAGAGGCAGGGCGTTGCCAGGGCTGGCTAATTTAGCAGCTCAATGATGTAGTCAAGGACCATTTTTCCCCGCTTTGGGCTTGTTTCCTCATGGTCACAAGATGGCTGCCACTGCTTAGACAACATGTCCTCACACATCCAAAGACAGCAAATGGGGAGTTTCCCCAGAAGTCTCAGCAGACTCCCCCCCAGGTCCCTTCACACACACACACACACACACACACACACACACACACACACCAGTTCTCACATTATCCCCTAGAGGGAGGAAGGAAGGGTAATTGGCACGGGGTCACCCCGAAGAGCAGCGATCTAACTTGCTCAACGGTTCCCTGAAGGCTGGCTGTCTCTGTGGGGAATGTGCAGATGGCAGTGGAAAAGTCAGGGAACCCGGAGCTCAGGACAGGCTCAGGACACATGGCGGAGTGGGGGACACTGTGCCAAAGTCTTCCCCCTCAAGGCTGAAATCTCTCCATTAGAGCTTTGCGCCTTTGGATTAAGCATCACCCTCCTCTGTTTCACAATGTGAACACCAGTAGCAAGGCAGAGACACTCAGGCCACAGTGGGAGGCCTGTCCAGAAAGGCCAGGGGCCCAGGGGGTCTTGTTGGGGAGGAGGCTCTAAGAGAGAAGAAGGGGCCACCCAAGATGATCTCCGCTGATGTCCCTGGATGCTCCCAGTACTTCCTCTTAGAGCCCTCACTCTGCCAATGACGCCTGTCATGGTTGTGGCCGCAGAGGCCCAGGCTGAGGGTGGGTCAGTCGGGGGGACAGTGCGGCCGGGGGCAGAGTCTTCCCTGAGTGCTCCCTGATGGCAGAGGCACTAGCATTCTGCCTTCTTTCCAGACCAGGCAGCTGAGGCCCAGAGAGCCCTGGCACACAGCTGAGCGTAAGCAGAGGGAAGAAAGGCAAGGCTTCTGTACGTGCTGCCTGGGGGTGAGAGGGCTGTGGGTGGGCTAGAGGTCCCCCCTCCCTCACAGAGCAGTGCCATTAGGTTGGCTCCAGGCTCCCCACAGGCAGGTGTGAGAGAGAAATAAACTTCCCTCTTGTTCACACACTGTTACTCAGAGCCGAAATGAATCCCAAGGGGCATGAGCCCGTCGCCTTTTAAAGTCCTGCGAGGTGGCCAAGTGGCTTCTGGGAATGAGTTCCTTCGCCACGCACCCCCTCCTCGACCATCCCTGAGCCTCCACCTCCCTTCTCTTCCACTTGGTTCCTTGATACACGTCATGTCCCCCACTGTCCTGTGAGTCACCCCCATCCCCCCTCACCATCTCTCCCACACAAGTGGGACACATCATCCCCGCCTCCCCAGTCCGCTCTTCCCCTGAACGCTTTCCTGAGGCTGACTGGAGGTGGGGGCGGGCAGGTGGGCAGGGCCCCAAGCACACCCTGCCTCTCACCCTGCCTCTCACCTCCCAGCCTACTCCCTGCAGGGCGCTCTTCGGTCAGATGTGGAGACTGACCCCGTTGGAGGGGCAGTGTTGGGGAAGGTGTTCAGTTCCCAAGAGCTGACAGAGTGAGCTTTCAGAAAGTGTGACCGGCTGTGGTACCTGGACAGGCTCCTTACCCCTCCAGTCAAGGCCCAACTCTCATTAGCTGGCCGTGGAGCCCACACGCCCAACACTAGGCGTGTACTCCTCTAGGTGATGGCACTGTGTCTCCAAGAGGGCCCCTCTGAGAGGCACAAGCTCCAGTAGGGCCGCTGGGGTTGAGCTTCAATTCTCTGCGGTTGGTTCATTCCTCAGCTGCTCTGGCCAGCCGCCCCCGGCTGGGGACAAAGCCAGGGAAGGCACCGGGCAGGAACTGGCAGGGCTGGCCTTCAGTGCTGTCCGCCCTCCATCCTGCTCTGTGGTCACTTTTCTGGACCTCAGGTCCCCTTTAACAGAATGGGGGTAGATGTTCTTTGAGCTTCCTCCGGGTTCCAACGTTGAAACTGACACCCGTTTCCGTTTGTAGCTGTGTGACTTTGGTCACATTGCTTGCGCCTCCTAGGCCTCAATTTGATTCCATGTGAGTGAAATAGACAATGAGAAGCCCTGGAGATTAGATCGTTGGGATGGAAGAATTGTAACAACAGTGACCCCGTGGCCCTCTAGCATTTGCAAGGTGCTTTTACCCAAAATATCTCATTGGACCCTCCCAACAACCCCGTGAGGCGGTGTTACTTTCACCGCCGGCTCACAGTTGGAGAAACAAAGGCCCAGCTAGCTATAGGGGAACAGGTGGAGAGATGGGCCTTGCCATTCTGTCCCCTGTCACCAGATGAAAGGCCAGATCCCCAGGGAAAGGCCCGGGCATAGCACGAGGGAATGGTGGCCCAGAATGCCCTCCTCCTCACCTTTCTCTCCTGGGTTGGGATCTCTGGGAAGGCAGATGAGAGGTGGCCCCTCCCCGAGTGCGGGTTCGAGGGGGCAGAGAGATGCTGCTGACAGCTGTGCAGATAATTGTCACTTCTCCGTCGCTGCTAATAGCATGTTTAGCTTGCGACTCCTCTGTTTGCCTGGTGCCTCCCACGGGCCCCGAGCTGGGAGTCTCTTAGCTTCTGCTTGGGCTAGGAGAGTGATGACAGAGAGTGTTCCCCAGCCCTGACCACAGCCAGCAGTCTACTTGGACCCTGGACTTGGTGGGGGTGCCCCGCAATTCCATGCCTGGGCTCTGCCCCACCCTAGGAAGATCCCTCCAGGCTCTGGGAAAATGGAAAAGGCCTCCTGTTCTTGGAAACCCGGCTTCTCCATCCCTCCAAGCCCTACTGCTCTGTGAATCTCTTGCCCCCATGCAGGAGGACCTAGTGAGGGAGGATTCTGCATCTGAATGGAGTGGGCTTCACAGAGTGGGCAGGACTGGGGCCGGCCCACCTCTAGATTACACTTGGACCCCTCCTTCCTACCTGCTTACCTCCACGGGCCACCATGGGACACATCCTACATATAGATCTGGTCCTGCTAGGACAGGTTGGACCCCTAGTCCCCAAGGCACAGTCAATCCTGAGCCCCTACTTGCCAGGTTAGTAGACAACCTAGCTCACACTCTGGGGGCCTGCTTCTCCCCCTGGCTCGTCCGCAAACCCAAGCGTTCATGGGCTTTCCAAAAGTGCCCTGCCAGATTTCCCTCCTGAAGACCCTTCAGGCTGGCCGTCTCCATTGCCCTTGGCCTGGTAAGTTATTGTCGCACGGTGGCCCTGTCTTCCTCACTCCGGGGTGAGTGCCTGATGAAAGGCTTTTCCCTTGGGAGTCCGTGGTCCTCTGCTGGGCCACATTCTGGTGACCCACTTGCCCAGACAAGATGGACCCCACAGTGAGCAGCAGAGAGCAGCTAGGGCAGGGGAGTGGGGGTTGGGAGAGTCTCTCTGTTCACTGCCTGTCTTAGGGAGGCACTTAACTGATGATGTTATGATTCCTTGTTTACCATATGCATCACTTCTGGAATGTTCCTTCCAGGAGGTTAAGGGCTTGGTCCCATGCATGGCAGTCTCTCCAGTGCCTAGAGCAGTACTAGTCTGGCCTAGACCCAGTACTCAGTTACCATTTGCCGACTGAATAAACATGTACACGTTTTTGTTCTCTTTTCCCTTAACATTATTTCACGAAGAATTTTCCAAGGTTGCCGTTTTTCCTGGCCGTGTCATAAATATTCTGCCTTATTGACACATCATCCATCCGCTCCACAACTTGCAGAGCCTTTTGGCTGATTCCAGTTTTGTGCTATTATAAATAATGTTGCTATAAACAGCCGTGCACATATAGCTACTTTCCCCTTGCAATTATGTCTTTGGGAGGAATTCCAAACAGTGGGATTACTGGGTCAAGGAACATGGCATATTTATGGCCCTGGTTATGGTGGGACTGGATGATGATCAGTCCCCAGGATGGCCCTAAGCTTTGTCTCTCAGTGCCGTCCACAAAACCCTTTGGTGCCTGGAGAGGCGCTCTCCCTGGCTCCTGATGGGCTGTGGGGCCAGGTGCAGTGACAAGGGAGTTTGTGGAGGGGTCAGAAGGAGGTGGCTGTGGGAACAGCAGAGATGGGGCGTGTCCCCCAGTTCCCGGGGCCAGGAACCCTGCTCTGGGAGCCTGGGAAGGCCACTTCCTCTCTCAGACCGCCTTCCTTCTCTGGGATCAGCTCCCTCCCGTCCTGGAGAACCCACCCCAGTCTCTGAGAGGGGAGCAGTATCCACCTGGGAGCTGCAAGAAGGGGCAGACTCTGGTGCCTCAGCTATTTCTGGCTTCCCTCCTCAAGGCCCTTTGGTGGAAGGCCACGTCTGGGGAGAAACAGGAGGCGTGGAAACAGGTTTTGAGCAAAGGTCGGCATTACTGTAGAGAAAGGGTCCGCTGTCTCCAGTCTCCCCCCAAATGCTCGTTCTGCCTCGCACTTCCTTGCTCCCTGAGCTCCCTTAGTCCATCATCAGTCCCCAGACCCAGGGTCCTGGATGGTAGAGGGGGAAGGGTCCACATCAGCCCCTTCTGGACCCTGATCTAGAACCTGCCTTCTACTGGAGGGGAGGGTGGCCAGGGTGTACCCCTCTCCAGGCGTACCTGTCCAGTCCCGAAGAGACTCAGTCACAGTTGGTGAAGCCGGCCTGCTCCTTGGATGCCTGCACTTGATGGGGACCTTGCAGGCTTTATGCCTGATGGAGCCTGGTCCTCGTGATGAATGGTGTGCTGGGAAAAGGGGCTGCTGTTTCCAAGAGCTGGCGGAACCAACCCCAGCAGTGCTGGGTGGCAGAGACCTGGGTGCCCCCAGCACGGGGAGGGAGGAGTTGGGGCTCCCAGTGTCCCTTGGCTCTCCTTGAAACTCCTTCCAAGCTCTTCTGGCTTCCAGGCCTCCGGTGGCAAGAAGGTCTGGGAAAGAGTACAGAAAGAGCATGGGACTTCTCATCCTGCCTGTCACTAACTGGCTGTGTGACCCACGCTCCCTGGGTGGGTCAACAGCCGTTGACGCCAGGGCACTGACACTCACTCCTGCCCTGTGTGGTTTCTGCAGTGGCTTGGGTCAAGGCCTCAGCAGGGTGGGCCTCGCAGGGTGACTGACCTGATCCAGAGCTAGCTTCGTGGCCGGAACCAGACGGGTGGGAGCCTGGAAGGAGCCCGGTCCCTGCCTCCTGAGGTCAGCCCTTGGCCAGGTGCTAGGAGCCCCTCTAGGTAGGGGTGCCGGTCCTCTTTCCTCAGCCTCCCCTCCTCTTCCCATGCCTCACTCGGCTTCGCAGAGATGGGAAGCTTTTTGCTGGCTGATGAGGGAAACAATGGCTTTGGGAGCGTGTGGGTGCACACGGGGGGGAGCGTGTGGGTTGTGTGATTTTCCCGGACAGGCAGGCGTGAGAGGGAGAAGAAATTATTCTGTCTAAAATCTCAGAGATGAGTTCTTCTCCAGAGCTGGCAGAGTGACTGTTTCATGGCTGGGTGGGGAGGCACGAGAGAAGGTGGGCCATTCCCAGGGGCAGGCGTGAGGCAGGGCAGGGCCAGTCCCTCGTGAGGATCCCAGGCGGGCCATGACGACAAAGATAACCTTTTATATTTGCCCAGGCATCACCCCTTGCAAGGAGCTGTGACACCCATCATAGCAGCCGGTCCTCACCAGAACCCAGAAGGACCATCGGGCAGCCAGACCTTGTAATTAACCCAGCTTACAGATGAGGAAACTGAGGCTCCAGGGTATTAACTGACTTGCCCAGGTCAGAGAGCCAATTAGTGATAGATCCAGGGCTTGAACCCAGGCCTCTGAACCCTGAAGCTCACCTCTGCCTGGCACCCACTCCTTAATGTCCACATGGTTTCTGAAGATAAAGACGGTGAGGGACCACCAGAGCAAGGAGCTTATGTTGTGGATCCTTAGGTAGAGTTTTTCAGAGGTTCCCTCTCATCCCCCACCCCTACCCAGACTCGACCTTCAGAAGTATTGTCTTTCATGCTGGAAGGGGGAAAAGGTTGGGTTGAGGAGAAGGCTGTCCTCCTGGGACCCCAAGTTCCGAAGTGTGGGGAGTGGGGGCCTTGGCAACCCTGGGATTCACAGGGAGTCTCCAGCAATCTTTTGGACTTCTAGCTCCCAGCCTTGATGTGTTTTTGTCTTTGTTTTTGCACCACAGAAAAGGAGCAAGCTAACAATGGCAGAAACTGAAGCCTCCCCAAGAATCTCTGCCTCCTTTGCTGGCAGCATTTCATTAGCATAGTGGGACTTCCTGTAGGGATGGGCCAGTGAAGGGAGAGTGGTCATTCTGGTAGTCAGTGGGGCTGTTTCTTCGATTCCAGGCTCATCGTGGTTGACTTCTCCGTCCACTGCAGTTCAGGCCTGCGGCATCTGATTGCTCTGACCAACCAAACATCACAGGAAGCGATGTGCGTGTGACTTCCAGGAGGAAGCTTTAAGAGCCCATGTTAGTCTCCCTCATCTCTTTCCGTGTTTGTGAGGTCCTGGATGCACCTGTTGAGATGCAGCCTCCTTCATACTGGGTCACTGAGTGACGATATCCACGGTGGACATGTTGCATGTGTAAGACATTTTACTGCTTTAAAGCCATTGAGATTTGGGGGCTGTTTGTTACCACAGCATACCCGAACCTGTCCTGACTGATAGTCACCAAGTTGGCCAATAAGAACCTTGCCTAAGACTTTAGAATTAGGACCTAGGCCTTTCTTGTGGGCTAGACCCATGATATGTAAACCTTATTGCTTTGGTTTTTTTCCATGGGGATGTGGAAGCAGAGAAATCATTCTTTAAAGAGAGAGAAGAAAACAGGAACACAGGTAAGGAGAGATGGAGAGATATCCCTAGCATTATTCTTCTTGCCTAACATCTGGATGCATAAAAATCCCTGTGTCCGTTTATGAAAGGCTTCTCCCCACACCTTTTTTAAAAGCTTATTTATTTATTGGGAGAGAGAGAGAGCACAAACCAGGGAGGGACAGAGAGAGAGGGAGAGAATCCCAAGCAGGCTCCATGCTGTGGAGCCCGTGCGTGGAGCCTGACACGGGGCTTGAACTCACAAACCATGAGATCATGACCTGAGCCGAAATCAAGCATTGGATGCTTAACTTATAGCCATCCAGGCACCCCGAAAGGCTTCCCCTTTTTATTATACAAGCTTGGGTTGGTTTAGGTTGCTTCCAACCAAGAGCCCTAATACAGAGTGAAAGGGGATTTGAGGACAAGTCTCCCTTTTACGGATGAGGTCGCTGGGGCTCATGGTGGTCAAGTGGTTTGTCCAAGGTCATAGCCATTGAGGACAAATGTTCACGTGCTCCCTTTCTTGGTGAAATAATTCAAACGGTAACAATAAAAATGTTAGTCTTGGGGCGCCTGGGTGGCGCAGTCGGTTAGGCGTCCGACTTCAGCCAGGTCACGATCTCGTGGTCCGTGAGTTCGAGCCCCGCGTCAGGCTCTGGGCTGATGGCTCAGAGCCTGGAGCCTGTTTCCGATTCTGTGTCTCCCTCTCTCTCTGCCCCTCCCCCGTTCATGCTCTGTCTCTCTCTGTCCCAAAAATAAATAAACGTTGAAAAAAAAAATTAAAAAAAAAATGTTAGTCTTCACTTCTTCTCCCAACCCACCCTCCAAAAATTACTGCTCATCAATTTGGTGGGCATTTTACTAGAACTTTAAAAAAATGTGTTACAAACATATATATATATATATATATATATATATATATATATATATATTTTACCCCACTCAGTTTTATTAGAAAAATGGGATCATATTATCCCCATTTTTCTGAACTTCACTTTTTTTCACTCATCAGATTGTTGACACTTGCAAATTCTATCTGTGCCTGGCCAGTCTGGTGATGTGCCAGGGAGAGAAGGGGTGGATGAGGCCAGGGGCCAGATTCAAAGGACTGAAGGTCAGAAAACCCTCTAGGCAGTGGGTGTGGGGATGAGGGGGAGACTCAGAGTGGGAACCTTCCAGGCACCTGCACAGCCCGCTTTGAGGCCCCTGACAACCCTCCCAGGCAGCCAGCTCCTCTGGCCAGCTCTGCAAGGATGGGGAGTTTGGCATTTCGTTTAAGTTAAAATCTGCTTCCCCTGTGAGTCCTCCCACTGGCCCAGGACCTCTCCATTAGTTCCTGGGGCAAACTGCTTTATCTGCCTTCCTGCCCCCCATAGTAGATCAAGAAGGAGTGGGTGCGACTCCCTCATTCTCACACCAGGGCCTCAGCAGCCCCAGTGATCAGCTCTGTAAAAGGCGGTAACAAATGGCCAGGAAGAAATCCAGAACTCAAAGGCAGAGAACCAAAGGCCCAACAGTTTACAGAGAATGGAGAGGAAACCAAAACAGCCAGAAGGCAGGCAGGCAATTAAAGGAGGGGGCTGAGTTTTCAATTAACAGGCTTCACTGCTAGCAGCGGATAATTAACAGATTAGCAGGGCCGGTAGCAAGGATTGGGGCAGGCACTAGCGGTGGAGAAGAACTGGGGCTCCAGATTTCACAAGAATGAAAAGGAATCTTCCAGCTTAGGAACCTGAGGGCACTGGACTAAACAGGGACATAGTGTGCAGGCTGGAATGCAGGGGAGAGGCCCAGAGGGCAGGGGTAGTGCCCGATTGCCTCCTGGCCAG
Source organism: Acinonyx jubatus (assembly GCF_027475565.1). NCBI lineage: Eukaryota > Metazoa > Chordata > Mammalia > Carnivora > Felidae > Acinonyx > Acinonyx jubatus. The sequence continues at coordinate 102,970,318 of NC_069388.1, read as the reverse complement.
AGAGGGCCCTTGGTTTGCAGAGCCCTCTCTCCCTGGGGAGGTGCTGAGGAGGAGATTTATGAAACTATCGGGGAGTCATGGTGTTGACATCCCTTGAACTTGCGCATTGCTGTACAGCTCACAACAAGCATTCAAAGTCATTGGGGGCAAAGCTGTATAATATAGACTTGAGAGCAAGGACTGTGACATTAGACACTCCTGAGTTAAAAACTTGCTCTCATTTCCTGACTGCGTGTGCCTCATTGGACATCCTCGCTGCTCTCTCAGACTTCCCTGCTCCTTTCTAGGTAGGCAGGGCCACACCAAAGCATAGAAGAGCCAGTGTGCAAGCCTCCATCTGTATCCTCCCCTGCCAGGGGGTTTGGGAAGGCCACTGTTCCAGAGAGCAGAGCCTCAATCAGCCTGAATCCCTGAGTGACCTGGGCGGAGACGATGCTCCTGCCAGCCCCCTAGAGACATATAGTGGGAGCCAGAATGAACTATTGTGTTGGTATGAGATTTCAAAGATGTTGGTTACAACAGCAAACCAAGCCCTGTCCTGACTATTTCACGGAGTCACCCCCGCCTCCCCGAGGCTCTGTTTTCTCGGACATGAAATGGCCAAGAATGATCCCCACCTCGAATGACTATGGTGAGAGTAAGGGAGATGATGTGTAAGTTGGCTGAAGGCTATTCTCAGCTCCTAGGTCCCATACCCCCTGTAGAAAACGGCAATGTTGCCACAGGCCAAGGTCAAAGACCAAGGCCGTTTTTTGGCCCCAACTAGTGGCTGGAACTTTTAAGTGCTGAGCAGATTTTAACGGTTGAGCTCCATGGGATGCTGGAGGCCTGGGCTGCACCCTCCGCCAGGTCAGCTCCCCCCCCCCCCCTTTCTGGCTTCTCCAGCTCTCTTCTGTCTGCAGTGTGGGGAGAGGGGCTGAAGGCTGCTACCATCATTCACGCCTGGGGAGGGCTGGCCGGACTTCCCTTGGTTCTTTCAGGCCCCAGGGCTATAAGTGACTCCTGTGACCTGTCCACAGGTGGCCCCCCCCCGCCCCAGGCCCTGCCTCTGCTCTTCTCCTGCAGCTAAACTTTCCTCCCTCTCCTGGCCACCCCTTAAGGCTACCACCGACATCACCTTCAGCCTGTTCCCAGCTGGTCCCACCTTCCCCCAAAGACGAGGAGCAGAGTTACAGCCATGGAGGCGGCTTTCTGTTCTCCTCCACTCTGGTTTTGGCCTGTTCCCCACTGTTCCTGTTTGGTCTATAAGATCAAACCCATTTTTTTTTTTTCAGCTGATCTCATTCCTCCTGGAGTTTCTGATGCTCCGCATCCAAAGCCCAAGCAACGGTTTCTGTCTACTTTCCAAATATGAAGCCGTCTCACACTCTCTCTGTAGTTGGCTCCCTGCTCCGAGCTCACCTGATTCTTTAGAGGCAGAATGTTCCAGGCACAGGCTTTTAAAATTTCCTTCTTAGCCTGTGCGTGTTCCCGTGGGACTCTCCACCCTCGATCCAAGGAGCTGTCATTTCCCCCAAGCCGGTAGCCACACCTATCTTCTCTGGGGCCTTCCTGTCCACCACGATTGAGCCCACTGACCCCTCTGGACTCTCAGATGCACAAACACAATCGGGGTGCCCCCACGGCCACTGAGGTTCCTGATTAGGAAAGAACTTGACTCTCAGATGTCTTACCCATAGCCGCAGATCATCAGGGGTTGGCAGTTTCCCTTGTGTCTCTCACAAATGAATCCCTGTCCAGGCTACTGCTAGCTGTTGCCACTCGAGCAACCAGAGGTATGGCCACTATGCAGTCCACCACAGTAGCCACTGGCCATGTGTGGCTCATGAGCACTTGAAGTGTGGCCGGAAAAATTGAGATGTCCTGTGAGTGTAAAATGCACACGGGATTCTGAAGACAGGATGAAAACAGAATGTGGAACATCTCATTAATAATATCTAACACATAGATTATCTAATTAATACCATAAATGTCTCATTTATTTGTATCGATTATATGTTGAAATGACAGTATTCAGAACACGTTGCTTTAAAACATTATTGAAACTGATTTTGCCTGTTCTTTAAAAAAATTAAAAAAAAATTTTTTTAATGTTTATTGATTTTTGAGAGACAGAGAGAGACAGAGCACGAGCGGGGAAGGGGCAGAGAGAGGGAGACACAGACTCTGAAGCAGGCTCCAGGCTCTGAGCTGTCAGCATAGAGCCCGACGCGGGGCTCGAACTCACGGACTGCGAGATCATGACCTGAGCCGAAGTCGGATGCATAACCGACTGAGTGACCCAGGTGCCCCTTAAAAACATTTTTTTTAATGTTTATTTATTTTTGAGAGAGAGAGAGAGAGAGAGAGAGAGCAGGAGCAGGGGAGGGGCAGAGAGAGAGGGAGACGCAGAATCCATGAAGCAGGCTCCAGGCTCTGAGCTGTCAGCACAGAGCCCAACACGGGGCTCGAACTGGTGAACTGTGAGATCGTGACCTGAGCTGAAGTCAGATGCTTAACCCATTGAGCCACCCAGGTGCCCCTGTTCTTCTTATGTGTCATATGTGGCTGCTAGAAATGTAGAAATGCAGAAATTTTTAATGTTTTATTTCTGTTTTGCAGCGCCCGCCCCGGATGCCTCTCCATCATTCCCACCATGTGGAAGGCTGCTCTTGAAATGCTGTGTATTAACTTCCCATTGCTGCAGGGTAAGCACTTACCACCAACTCAGTGGCTTAACACAATACAAATTTACTATCTTATAATTCTGGAAGTCAGAACCCTGACCCAGGCATCGCTGGGTTAAAATCAGGATGGCTCCAGGGCTGTGTTCCTTTCTCCAGGCTCTACAGGACAATTTATTTTCTGCCTCTTCCAGCTTCTGCGAGCTGCCCGCACTCTTTGGCTTGTGGCCCCTTTCCATCTCCAAAGCCAGCAACTGCTGCTCGAGTCTCAGATCACGTCTCTTCTGCCTCCCTCTCCATGTTTAAAGGACTCTTGTGATGACATTGGGCCCACCTGGATAATCAGGATCATCTCCTTATTTTAAGGGCAGCTGCCCGGTATTCTTCATTCCATCTGCAGCCAGAATTCCGCCTTACCGTATAACCTGTGTCGTGTAACTGTTTCCAGGGATCAGGACGTGCATTCATCCAGGTTCATTCTTCCGCCTCCCATCTGCTTTCTTATCCTGTTCAAACTGGCAAGATCTTGGAGGTGACTGATGTGGGGACATGTTTCATTTCCCCTGTTTCCCTCCCCCACGGTCTCCTGGGAGCTGTTTTGGGATCATATGGTCCCAAGGAAACGGATTCCATCTTGAAGAGGGGGTGAGGGGAGAGGGAGCATCCGACTTGACTGAAGTGAATGAAACTTTGGACATATAAGAACACGTGAAGTCCGGGGGCACCTGGGTGGCTCAAGTGGTTAAGCGACTTCAGCTCAGGTCACGATCTTGCGCTTCAGTTCCTGAGATGGAGCCCCGCGTTGGGCTCTCCGCTGTCAGGGCAGAGCCTGCTTTGAATCCTGGAGCCCGGCGTTGGGCTCTCCGCTGTCAGGGCAGAGCCTGCTTTGAATCCTCTCTCTGTCTCTCTCTCTTTTTTCCCCCCTCCCTGCACGCTCTCAAAAAAAAAAAAAAAGCATAAAGTCGGCCTTCAACCAGCCATCCTTCCCACAGGACCCTGCCTCCCGTAACCCCAAGGAGGACTCTCCTGCCTCTGCGTCACCCCTCCCCTGATGGGTAGTGCTTTGTCTCGGGTGTGCTAGTCAGCCTCAGCTAATCCTACGGCTGGACCGATGGGATAAGAGGTGGACGCAAGTATGAGCTGGACCATCAGACCCTCTTCCCCACAAATCCGCAATAAGAAGGCAGACACGCCGGCAGTCCATTGTCCAGGGGAACGTGGGAGCTGTAGGCTGAGGAAGCCTCTCTTCCTCCAGGGGGATAGAAGGTGCAGACAGCATGGGCGAAAAAGCCAAGGCGGGCTTGGAGGCAAGCCCGAGGCCAGGAGAGCCAGAGAGGGCAGCCCAGCCTTTTGGGGACCCTCGTGCGGATGCCAGACAGATGAGGCTCCTGAGACTCAAGACTTTCACCCAACTGCCAGGGTCACAGAGGCAGCAGCAAGTAGTGGGACTGTACCCCAGCTCTTCTGACCCCAAACCTGGTGGCCCATGTGGTTAGTTGTCTACCCAACAGCCATTTTCCCCTTCTTCTTCCTCAAAGCCAGGGATGGTTACACAACCCAGATGACCAATGACAGGTGGCCTCTGAGTAGGGATTTCTTGTGAGACTCGGTGACTCTTCCCTTTGGCCTTTCCCTTTCCCCTTATTCCTCTCTGGACCATGAAGCTCTGCCTGAAAAGGCAACGGGCGTCTTGTGACCATGAAGACAAAGGCACTTGCCGAGGATGAAAAGGTAGGAAGCTGAAAGGACCCCGGTCCCTGATAACCTCACCCAAACCCCAGTGGCCTCCTGGCCTCTGGACTTCTTATTACTTGAGGTAAAAAAAAAAACCCAAAGCTTATTTGCTTAAGATGCTATCGTCAGGCTTCTGTGGTTTTATGAGCCTGTGACTGATTCTCACCCGTGTCCTTTTGGTCATGGATGGAGTTTCCCGGCAGGAAAGGAAAGGGCTTCAGGGACTCTCTATTGTCATCATTTGGCACTATCAGGTTTGCAACGACAGACGGAAGATCGGCAGGAACTTGGCGTTCCTTGGTGGTCTAAAGGGGAAATTCTAGGAGGATTCCTTCATCAAAGAGGAGAACCCAAAGGAAGATGGCCACCACAGGAGTCAGTCGTTTCATTTTATTAGTAAAGAAACTGAGCTCCGTGTCAGTTAAGGTATTTTGGCTACCGGTAAAGAGGGCTCAACCAATGGAGGCCTAGTTGAATGGGAGTTTATTTTACTCACGTAACAAATCCATGTGGTTTTAGGATTGTCTCACAGCCCAGTAACGTGACAATGTGAGGTTAGCAGGTCTGAGATTTTCTTGGCATTTCCCTCATTGCAAAATGGCTGCCACGGCTCCAAAAATCACGTCCTCGCTTACCAGTGAACAAAACTGGAAAGAAGGGAGAAAGGCAGGGGAAAGAAAAGAGGTGAGGGCCTTCCCCATCTTTTCCAGAAATACCGCAGCCGGGTCCCCCTTCTGTGTCATCGCCTGGGAATGGGTCACATGGTTACACTTCGTTGCAGTGGAGGCTGCCCAGGCACGTATTTAACAAAGGGCAGAGGTACTGTCACAACTGCTTACACAGTCGTGATCTCTCCTCTGGCTGGGCGCATTGCCACCAAGCCGAATCAGGGGTGTGTTTGCAAGTTGTGAATGCCTGCCACGTGGGTGACTGACAAGGGGATCCGACTTGTCCAGGATCAGACATTGATTGGTGAAGAAAACAGGGCTAGAACCCCAAACCCCTCTCCACTGACTTGTGAAGGGAAGAACCTCTGCGTCTCGGTGTCACAGATGCTGCTGGAGGGTCAGAATCCGGTACTGTTGGGGTAGTCCACACCCTGTAAGCCAGTGCCCTCTGCTGGAGACTGGCCAAGAATGAGTGCGTGATGAAATTCTGGCCAGTGAGATAAGACACAGAAGCTGCTAGGGGGATTCTGGGAAAAGTTCCCTTACTCTTAACAAGATGTAACCAGGAGAAGAAAAAAAAAAAAAAAAGAAGAAGAAGAAGAAGAAGAAGAAGAAGAAGAAGAAGAGTAAACCAGGAAGAGGTGGTCTCCTCTGCTGTGTGCAGTCATGTCTGGATGCGATGCCTGGAGCTGTGGCAGCCATGCTGTGATCATGAGAGAAGCTGCCCCAAGAGCAGAGCTGGCCCATTGAGGACAGCACGGGAAGCTGTCTATAAGATCAAACCCATTTTTTTTTTTTTCAGCTGATCTCATTCCTCCTGGAGCTTCTGATGCTCCGCATCCAAAGCCCTGGGTCTCTACTGATGTCACTGTAGCACTGAACTAACCAGCCCTGAGCCGTCCTCCCTCGGGGCTTCCTCGTGCAGGAGACCTCTCTTTTATTGTTGAAGCCCCTTTGAGTTGGGCCTTCTATTTCTTTCAGCTGAAAGCACTCTAATCAATCCGTACATCTCTCTCTGCTGCATTTCCTGCTCCAGAGGCAGGTGCAGATCCGCACCAAGCCTCCCCATTCTGGGGGAAAGCAGCGCTACCTGTTCTTTGCCCACAGTTGGAGCTCAGCCTCTTGTAGCTGGCTGTTCATTAGGCAGCATGCTGCTCACTACGGCCATGAAAAAGCCTGAGAACTGCGTTCAAAACCCCAGGCAGCGGGAGAGGTGGCTTGAGGGGAGGTGTTGTGGGGGCCACATAAAGAAAGGTCTTCAGATCCCCATGCCTCCCCCCGCCAGTGCCCTCAAGAGACAATGCAGCAGCCACCCACCAGGTGCTCGTGGGCCGGGTGGGGCAGAAAGGCTGGTGGTTAAGTGCTGGAGAATCCCCAGACCCTGGGGCTGGCCCAGAATGGGTTTTTGTTGAGGGATTGGGACCATTCTGTCTCTGCAGCTCTCCTGGTGCAGGATGAATACAGGCCAGTTAAGTACTTTTCTGGCAACTGATTATATAGATTTGCTTCCATATGAGCTCTCTTGCAATGACCCAGGACCCCAAGAGGGCCCTCCCCCAACCATTTATGTTGAAAACACTCTGAGCCTGCTAGCCTCTTTGCTTTCTGGGAAAGAGACTCTGGCAGGGAGAATGGCTTAGAGGGGGGCACTTCTGGAGGCATTTTCTTTGTCAGAGGAAATGCGAGAGGGCCTGAATGTCGCCCGCTCCCCCCAGGCCACCCACCGCTAGCTGCCAAGTGGTCTGCAAATTGCAGATCTGATCCTTCTGCTCAGAGACTCTAATGGTGCCTGCCTCCCTGGGACGGCCAGGCCTGAGCCAGGCAGCAAGGAACCTCATATTCTGTTCCGTCTTCATGTTGCCAAGCTCTTGCTTGGGCCATTCTCTCTATCAGGATTCCCAAACGGTCCCAGGTGATTATGCCACCCCGGCGTGGCCATCAGAGCCCTGGGGATTGGTTCAGGTGTGGGCATGTGACTCCGTGACTCAGGGTTAGTTGTGGGACTTTTGTGGGAACCTCTGGACGAGGGACGCCCACACTTCTGGGTTCGTTGGCTGGAGACTATACAGCTGGCATTGCTAGGGACCATCTTTGTCATCCAATGGGGTCAGCCTAAGAAGGAAGACAACCCAGAGGCAAGCCGATTGGAAGAGCACCCGGGGACATCCTGATGACATTATCTCAGTTCCTGAATCCGTCTATACCTGAAACCTACCTCTAGGTCATTTGAGCCGATAAATTCCCTTTATTAAAAATAAATAAACAAAATTGAACAATTTTTAGGCTCTCTGTCACTCCCATTACAAGTCGTTACGTATATAAAGGCAGGACTCCCTCTGGGGCAGAATTAATGTCTCACTTCATTAGCATCCCCTGTCCTTTCGCTCCCTGCCCAGCTGTCTCCTTCTGCGGGAGTGGACCTTACTGTCGCCTCAGCTGCTGCGGGGCCTCAGGTACAGTTCATTGTACTCTCAGGGGAGTTAAGTTCCCCGGTGCATTATCATCTTTGGTCAATATAAAACGCCTCTCTTGTTTTCCTTATTCTCTTTTATCTCTACCCCACTTCCATTCCCTTCCTCCGCAGAGGCAACATGCTAATGGAACTCGTTCCTCCACCCCCTTGTAGGTGCTTTTGCAAGATGGATATTGTCTTTATGGGTTTTTTTTTTTTCCCTTTTTTTCTGCAAATGGTAGTGTTTTGGTTCTGGTGTCATTTCTCACATTTTACACTCAGCATTAAGGCCCATCCACGTTGCTATGTGTGCATTTAATCTCTCCTGCCTGCTGCATAATTCACGGCGTGAGCCATTCCCATGCTTCTTCCCACTCTCCCCGGGATGGACACCTAGGTTCTCTCTGACAACCCTTGTCCCCAGAACATCATGCTATACACGTCCTACGGACCTGCGCCCACTTCTTTTGCATCTCTACCTGGGAATGGAGTCACGGGGTTGTAGGGCTGTGTGCTCTTCACAGCAATATCTCCACCACGGCTGCTCTGGTCTGTCCTCCACCGCAACACCCTCGCCGACATCCCCACATTTCCACCTGACACTGACATTGGGCTTTATTCAGCTAAGTCTGGCCTGTCTGCAAGATTGCCTTAGTTCTCTGCTGCTGTGCAGCAAGTTACCACAAACGGCGTGGCTTGGAATAATATGCATTTTTTTACCTCCTATTTTCTGTGGACCAGGAGTCTGGGTCTGGCTCAGCCGGGTGTCCTGCTCGGCCCGCAATCAAGGTATTGGGCAGGCTGCATTCTCATCAGCGGCTCAAAGAGACAGAGAACCGCCTCCAAGCTGCCTCAGGCTGTTGGCAGAATTCATCTCCTTGTGGTTGTAGAACTCAGGTGGCTTGCTTTTTTCGGGGTCAGCAGGAGAGTCTCTGATCTCTATATCCTTTTTTAAAAAAAATGTTTATTTATTTTGAGAAAGAGAAAGAGAATGAGGGAGAGTGGGGGGAGGGCAGAGAGAGAGAGAGAGAGAGAGAGAATCCCAAGCAGGCTCCACAACACCAAAGCCCACCTGGGGGCTCGATCCTATGACCTCGAGATCACAACCTGAGCTGATATCAAGAGTCAGATGCTGGGGCGCCTGGGTGGCTCAGTCGGTTAAGCGTCCGACTTCGGCTCAGGTCATGATCTCGCGGTCTGTGGGTTCAAGCCCCGCGTCGGGCTCTGTGCTGACTGCTCAGAGCCTGGAGCCTGTTTCAGATTCTGTGTCTCCCTCTTTCTCTGACCCTCCCCCATTCATGCTCTGTCTCTCTCTGTCTCAAAAAGAAATAAACGTTAAGAAAAAATTAAAAAAAAAAGAGTCAGATGCTTAACCAACTGAGCCACCCAGCACCCCTCCACGTCCTTTTTAAAAAACAACTCGCATGATTAGGTTTGACTCTCCTAGGATAATCTCCCTTCTGAGTAAATTAAAGTCAACTGACCAGGGGCTTTCATTACATCAGCAAATTCTCTTCACCTTTTCCATAATGCATAACCTAATCAGGGGTTGACATCCCATCCCCTTTGTTATATTTCACTGGTTAGAGGCAAGCTTATAAGTTCTGCCCGTAGTCAAGGGCAGAGAATTATACAGCGCTTGGGCAGTGGGGCTCATCTTAGAATTCTGCCTACCACGTAGGTGTAGCATGATATTTTGGGTGGTGGTGGTTTTTAAATTATGGTGAAGAATCCACATCATTAATCTTTACATCTTAACCACTTTACGTATACAGCTCAGCGTTGTTAATTGCATTCACACCGCTGTGTAGCTGTCACCACCGCCCATCTCAGGAATGCTTTTCATCTTGTAAAACAGAAACTCCGTACCCATTAAACACCGAGTTACCATTTCCTTCTTGCCTCTGCTCCTGGCAACCACCATTCTGCTTTCTATCTCTATGCATTTGAATGCTCTAGGTACCTCATATAAGTGGAATCATACACTTACACCAGTCTCTTTCTGCCTGGCTTATTTCTCTCAGCCTCGAGGTTCATCCGTGTTGTAGCATGTGTCAGAAATTCCTTCTTAAGGCTGAATAATATTCCATCGTATGTATGTATCACAGCTTGTTTATTCATCTGTTGATGGACACTTGGGTTGCTTCCATTTGTTTGGCTACTGTGAATAATGCTGCTTATGAACATGTGTGCACAAATATCTCTTGGAGATTCTGCTTTCAATTATGTACCCAGAATTAGAATTGCCATATCTTGGAGCTCCTAGGTAGCTCAGATGGTCAAGCTTCCAACTCTCGGTTTTGGCTCAGGTCGTGATCTCCCAGTTTGTGGGATCGAGCCCCATGCCAGGCTCTGCACTGAGAGCATTGTGCCTGCTTGGGATTCTCTCTCTCCCTCTCTCTCTGCCCCTCCTCTGCTCTCTCTCTCTCAAAATAAACAAACGTTAAAAAAAAAAAAAGGATTGTTGGATCACGTGGAAGTTCTAGTCTTAATTTCTTGAGGAACTACCGCATCGTTTTTCCTATTTTACATTGTTTACCCATGTTTCCATTTTATACTCCTACCAACAGCTGCAAAGGGTTCCAGTTTCTCCATATCCTCACCAACACTTGTTGTTTTCTGTTTTCTTAGTAGCCATCCTAATGGGTGCAAGGTGGTATCTCATTGTTTTGATTTGCATTTCCCTAATGATTAGCAATGTTGAGCATCTTTTCATGTGCTTCTTGGCCATTTGTATGTCTTCTTTAGGGAAAAGTCTGTTTGGATGTCTTATTGTTATCATCTGAATTTCACTGCTAGTGATTTTGACCATATCCACATAGGTTTCTTAGATTTTGGGGGGGTTTCCTCTTCCAACAAGTGCCTGCTCATATCCTTTGTTCATTTATTTTTCTTGCTGATTTGCAGGAGTTCCTTGTACACTAAGGCTGTACTAATCTTGTAAATTTTAGACTTTGCACATATCTTCTCTCATTTTGTCATGTGTCACTTGGGACAGATATCTTTCATTATGATATAGTAAAGTACCCCTCTCCTCCCCCCCCCTTTTTTTTTTTTTTTGCTTTATGGATTGTGCTTTGAAATTTTGTCTATTAAATCCTTTCCTCGCTCTGGGTTTCATAGATATTCCCCTCCATGTGTTTTTTTTTTTCCTATCAATGTTATCATTCGGCCATTCACATGGACTCTTTGACCATCTGAGCACTCTCCTTGTAATGGGATAACATCATTTTTCCCTATAAAGTGAGTCAGAATTTTCCCAGTAAGACCAGCAGACTTTGATGCACCTTTTATTGTATATTAAGCTTCCTTAGAACTAGGGATCCATTTCTTTTTTTTTTTTTTAATTTTTTTTTTTAACGTTTATCTATCTTTGAGACAGAGAGAGAGACAGAGCATGAACAGGGGAGGGGCAGAGAGAGAGGGAGACACAGAATCAGAAGCAGACTCCAGGCTCTGAGCTGTCAGCCCAGAGCCCGACGTGGGGCTCGAACTCACGGACTGCGAGATTGTGACCTGAGTTGAAGTCGGACGCTTAACGGACTGAGCCACCCAGGCGCCCCTAGGGATCCATTTCTAAACTCTCCACCATGTCCCCATGGGTTGTCTGTTCTTTCACTAACATCAGACTGTTCTTTTGTTTTTAAACAACGTCATTGTAGTATGCCTAAATATTTGGGAGAGAGAGATTCCTGTCCATTCCCCCTTTACATAGGCATCTGTAGAAATTTATTCCTCCTCACACATTTTGGAGTAAGCTTTCATAGCTGGAATTTTTATTGGGATTACAGCGATGTTACACATTAATTTAGGGAGAGGTAACATCGTCGTATATTAGGCCACCCCTCCCAAGAGCATGAGATGACTCTACTTGGGGAGTGTCTACACCCACACTTTGCTCCCACCTAACAATTAGCAGGCAATGGATGGAGTTTGCTAAATCAATGCTAGGAGTTGATCTCCAAAAAGGAAGAAAGGGTGGCTCTAGAATGTTACTCAGCACCACTTCCTCCGATCCCAGGCAAGTTGGGCAATAGGAAGGGAAACATCCTGTTACAGAACCTATGTTTTCTGGGTAGACGAAATCCAAGTATGATGGATAAAAAGCATATAGTGGGAAGTTGAGCTTCCCACCCAGAAGGGTTGGGTTCCCTTGAAGTGAGAGCAAGGGGCAAGGGGATCACAGAACAACAGAATGATTCCTGGCTTTCCCCAGGGTTGTCCAACCCTCCTGGCCAGCATCACATGGTGGCACTGGCTGGTTCACCATCATCAAGGTTGTTTGGAGGATTGATCATGCTTTTCCAAACCCATCCCCTCCACAGTCTTCCTGAACCACATTCTAACCATGCGAAGTAAGTAGACAGATTATTATCTTTATTCAATAGAAGAAGAGAACTAAGGTCCACAGAGAAGGAAGTCCACTCATCACTCAACAAATATTTATCAAGAGTCCACAGTGCTGGCCCTGGGACGTAGCAGAGACCAAACAAATGGTCCCAGCCTAGCGTTGGTAATAAGTCAGCAGCAGAAACCATGATGGGCATGTTGCTTTTTCAGCCAGCACCCCTTCCGTGAGGGAATCAACCTCTCCACATCCCATTCCTGTTGTGGTGGTCAATCAAGGTGTTCCCCTCTCATTTTGCATAGTTAGGGAGAGAGGGCAGTGGTCTGGGCAGAACCAATATGGCACCATACTCCCTAGACACAGTGATTGGGCAGAGGGTGGGCAGACGATCCTAGCAGGACCAATCAGAGTCTTCCCCGGGGTTTTCATATGGATGTTGGGGGACAGACATTTCTTTCTAAGGTTGCTAAAGCAGATGGGTCTTAGGTTGCTGGCAATCATCTTGGTATAGGAGAGAAGTGTCAAGAAGAATAAAACCAATTAGAGACAAGTAGTGTAGACACACAAGAGAGAATCAGAGACTGACAACATCGTTTGATCCCTGGATCCGGTTATGCCTGAAGTTAGCACACCTACACTTTCTAGTTATGTGAGCCAACCCATTATCTTTTGGCTTGGGTTTATTTGAGTTATGATCGGTGGAGAGGAAAAGAGTGCCCCTGGACAGAGACCACAACAAGTCCAGCTTTATGCCCACTCCGCTCGACTGTCATTCCTCAGGATCACCACTTTTAGGTCGAGGCTGGTTTTGGTTCTAATTTCCCATTTCGCAGAATCTCTTTGAACCCTAATTCTGCCAGCAAATACCTTTTATTCCTAATGGTTTCATGGCATCTTCTAGAATGCTAAACCCACCTTCTGGGTCAATATTCAAGTTGTGGATAAAGATGTTGGGGTGAAGGACTGAGCCCTGTAACACAAAACACCCTCCTTCCTCAGGCCATCCAGCCTTTAACTTTTCACACTGTTTCTGACATTCCTAGAACCCCGAATTCCAATTATTATACAAGGACTTCATATTCCCACTCCTCATTCCCCATCCCCCACCCCAGCTTCTTGGCTCAAGTGTTCTTCCACAGATCTGCCAACCTCGGCCAGGGAGTGAGATGGTGAGCATCTCTTTGCAGCTTTCGTTTTCCCACTTTCCAGCCTCCAGCACCCGGATTCCACTCCTCCATTCTCAACTGTGCAGTTTATTGCAAAATTTAACAAGACTTTATGGAAGGTTCTGGAACAGTGGAAGGGAAGTGCAACACAGAGCACAACCCAATGGTTACCTCCGAAGGTAACTGGGCTGAGCCCCTAGACCCGGAAAGGGAGGTGGTAATCTGAGAAAGGGACTCTTTCTCTGACACCCCCTGGTGAGTGTCTTTCTCTGTCTGGGGCTCCTGAGTTGCCGTCCAGGTTGGGTGGGTCCAAGCCCAAATGAGCTGCTCTGTTTCTCCCAAGGTCAGGTCAGTCACAGTCATTCTCCGCAGCAGCTGGCCTGCAGGTCTGGCTGCATGGCAGCTCCACATTTTCTGCACCTTCTTGAATCTTCAATTCCCCAACTCAGATCCACGTCTGAGAGGTGAGGTTTCTTTTCAAATGTCCAAATTACAGCAAACAACAAAAACAAAACACATTTTTTTTTTTTTCCAAAGAAGCAACATGACTGAGAACATAACTCTGCTCACTGACAGACTTGGTTTCCACTGTCACAATCCGGGCAACTCTCCAGTCTGAGGCATCTTGGGAATGCTTGGGGCTACGTCTCAACATTGAATCTCCCTCAGGAGGAGAGGTGGGAACCTACCTCAGATAACTGTGAAATTCAACGGCCTATACAGATAGTGTTCCCAGAACAAAGGGGGTGTCAGGTAAACTCAAATCTGTTCTCTTAGGAGTCAACCCACAACTTCTAAATAAAGGTGGTTTTGTTTTTGTTTTGTTTCAGCCTCAGGATGGCAGGATCTAGTTGTGGCCAGTGCACCCAGAAAAGAAAGGTATCATGGAAAACATGGATTTTGCAAGTGCCAAAAGGGCACCGCAAACCCGGGTTAAAGTCAACGGACACAAACATACAGCCTGGGTAGATATTACGCAAAGTGGCACAAAGGAGGCAGAGAGATGGCTACACCCTGGAGGGGTAGGTTGGGGGCAGTCACATCAAGGGCAGTGAGTCGAGGAGGAAGGGATGTGAACCACCTTTTCTCTCTCTCACAGCCAGGCCTCCATGTGGTTTTGCTCATGCTGTGACAACAATATTCTGAAACTGGGTTTCTCTTGTGCATCAAGTGCGTTCATTACAGGGGAGCAGTGGGGGAACACAGCCGTCATTGTTCCTTCCCTCATTTATTCTATATGGTTTGCCTGCTACTTGCGGGTCCCCTGATGTGTGTTGGGAACAGTCAAAAGATGAATGGGTTAATGCAGTCTTCATTCACCTGAAGCTTAGGGCCGAGACATGAGTTGGGTATCAATCCAATAACCACACGAATAAATAAACGGGTCACAGGACCACCTGAAACCCAGGTACCTGGTGACTGCAGCTCGTCCCTGACTATGGTCTAGAGTTCTAACCAAGGAGGGAAATGACACTGGGGAGGACTGACTTGTTTTCCCATGATCCATAACTGGCTTCTGGTGATTCTCTTTTCTAAACGTTCCCAACTTGGAATTTTGCTGAACTCCAGCTTGGGAGGCCATATATACCCCGGGAGAGAAACTCATTTATTAGAAACTGGCTGCCCTGGAGTCCTTGTTTAACCTTCGGGTATCCTCGAGTCTCAAGGACGTCTCCAGGGGTCTCCACGTCCCCACAGGACCTGCCCGGAAGGGCGAACCGGGCGCAGCACAAAAACAGGGGTGCCCCCAGGAGCCTGTGCCCTGCACGCGACTTCCATGCCATCAGAATGCAGCCGCCCCGCCTACAGTCAACTCGGCCCCCGCCCCCAGGAAGGATCACGTGGCCGAGCAGCGCACGCGTGGCGTGGCGTGGCGTGGCGTGGCGTGGCGTGGCGTGGCATGGCGTGGCGTGGCGTGGGGCGTGGTGGGGCGGGGCGCCGCGGGGGCGGGCCTCCGAGCCTGGTGCGCGTTCCAATTGGTGAACAGGGCTCCCTTTTAGCCGGCTACGCAGAGGTCGCCAGCCCTTGCCTTCCGGCGTCTTCACGGGCTGCTGTTTTGGCGGGAGTTCGCGGCGGGTGTGAGGTGAGAACCGTGGGTTTGCTCCCGCGGTGGGGCAGGTCAGACCAGGTCTAGGATAGTTCCGGGGCCTTCCCATCTTGGGAGCCAGCTCGGCTCGGGCGACTTTTCTGGGGGGGGTGGCGAGGGTTGGACGGAGTGCGGACTTTGCAGGGCCTGCCGCGCAGATGAGTCCTACTGTGGCTTCCCGGCAGCCTAGACGCGTCCAGGTCAGACGTTCGACCCCGCCACTGGCGCAGTCGCTTTTTCTTTATCTTGAGACAGCTCGGGAAACGCTTTGCGAGGGGTCTGGTGAGAGGCCCGAGTTCCGAGCCCGCTCCTCCCTCCGTTCCCTGGGCACGCCATGTTCAAGCTGCGGCTCTTTGTGGGGAACAGACATTCCACACAGGAGAGCGGGTTTGGATGTTATCCCTTGACCAGGGGCTGCAAACTCAGCTGTGCACACGGGCTGGGTATCAGGTGTGATTGATGTGGCAAATGGTAAGGCAGTGCTTCCGGGCTTCAGCCAGCCCAGGCCGTCTGGGGTACAAGCCAGAGACGCCCGCTCTCAGGTTGGGGAGTGTTTTTTTTTTTTTTTAATATAACAGCAGTAGTTGGAAACCTGTTGTTTTTAATAGAGCAAGCTCACTAGCTTTAAATGTTGAAGTTAATTAATCAAATTTTAGAACATTATGTGGCCAAGTAAAGTACGTATATGAACTACATTTGGCCCTTGGGATGCTAGTTTGCCACCTCTGCTATAGATGTCCAGGCAGGAGCTACAGAGTGACAGAAGGCCCTATTTTGGGGACTTGAGCACTAGAAAGATCTACCCCAGAACTGATCTCTGGATCTTATGAGCTGAGTAGTTGACTCGGGGTGAATGGGAGTTACCCCTTGCCCGTGTTTTACGCTGCCCCTTTAGGGTTGGCACGGATCTAATGGGGCTAGATTTTAAGAGTGGGGGTGGTCTGAGGCTGGGGAGAAAACATCCTCCTTGCAGAGTAGGCAGAACTCCTCACATTGCAGCCTTGGCTTGGGAGCTCCCTGTGCCAAGTGTCTGTGAATGGGGCTGTGAGAACGTTTTTCAAAGTAGGAAGTACATTTGGAAGGAGTCTACCAGAGCTTGTGCACTGAAGGAATTTCCATTCTCCTGCCTCTTGGCTTCATGGTTCTGAACTGTGCTAAGTGGGAAGAGGAGAGACCCAGGGGAATTCTGGGAGAGGAAGTTCCAGTCTGCCATCCAGCACTTCCTGGGTCCCTCCTCTGTGCAGCTGTTGCCCCCAGGAGATTTTCAGATGATGTGGGGAAATGAAACCTTGGCCCTGCAGGAGGCTTCTTGCCCAGCAAGCTTGGGCTGGGGGAATCAATGAACAGAGGCAAAAATTAGAGGGTGATCCAGAGGCATCAAGGATGGAGAGCCATGGACAGAATTTGGTGGGATGACAGGGAAGGGAGAAGGCACTTCCACATGGTTATTTTGTTCATTGTGTGATAAATAATTGGATCAGCCTACCCATCAGCGACATTGTGAGAAATCTGGTCAGAGGGGTTTTTAGCGTCCAGTTTCTAGGCCCGGAGGAGTTCAGAGTCGTTTTGGGGAAGAAAGATGTTTGTTAGTTCAGGGGAGTATTATGGTGGGAAAGAGGGTGCTGAGGAGATACCAGGTGGGAGCGTTTGTGGAGAGTACTATTACGAGGGGATCCACTATGGAAAAGTCTGTCTTGCTCCCAACCAGATGAGCATTCTTTGGGAACAGGTCTGTGTTCTGGCCCCCAACTGTCCCCCACCTAGTACCCATGATTGGATGGATAAATTTCTGTCTTCTGGTGCAAAGGGAAGAGCAGCTGAGCAGGACCTGGTAGCCTTGTGATGATGGTCCTGTTCCTCTTTAGCAGTCGGATGCCTCCTTCCTGCCAATCCAGCCTTCTTTCCCTGTGCACAGAAGGGGTCTCAGTTTCCATTGTCACCCCTGTCTGTACTATGAGATGGCAGGGTGGCCGTTGATGGCAAGGCAGCCGATCCCTTTCATGTTAGCCTGAGGGAGCCCCTGATCTGGACGTTGTGGTATCTTTTGAGGCCAGCTGGCTTCCTTTGTAGGACTTCTCAGGTATAGGGTGGGGCTTTGATCTGAGCCAGTCTCCCTCCATCTTCCATCCCAGCTTCTCACTCCTCCTGGCCCAGGTATTGTCCGTCCGTTCTGGAGGTGGGGGCTGAGGAAGAGTCACTCCAGGAACTTCTGGTTGTGGCCCAAACTACAGTTTCCCCTCCATCCTTCTTCCTCTCCCCAGGTAAGGTTCCTGGGGGGGGGGGGGGGGAGAGGCGCAGAAGTGGCTAGTTCCCAGATTTTATAGGCCCCCAATGGATACCATGTTGGAAGCCAGACTCCAGACCAAGCAGAGGAACACCCAGAACAGCCGGGAGGTAGTGTGGCCCTTCCCATTCCCCCAGTACCCTCTGTCCTCTCCCCTCCCCTCCCATGTCCCCTCACTTCTGGAACTTCCTTCCCCCTGCTAAGGACTTTGAGACCTCTCATTTCTTCCTGTGGCCCTTTTCCAGACCAGCTTGTGGTCCTCAGGCTTTGGGATGAAACTGGAGGCCGTTACCCCATTCCTGGGGAAATATCGCCCCTTTGTGGGTCGCTGCTGCCAGACCTGCACTCCTAAGAGCTGGGTGAGTGATGTTGGGGCTGGGCCCCATCCAGGAAGCTTGGGGAAACTTGACTATGAGAGCCATGGCTCTGGGAAGCAGCTTCCTTTATGTCTTTCTGAGTTCAGCCCTCTCCTGCCCATGCCTCTGCTCTTCTCTCCAGGGGATGGATGCACCCGTGTTGGTTGTATTGTCAGCCTGGGGCTGGCTTCCAGGCCTGGGAGAGTTGGGTGAAGTGCAGAGAGAGGAGCTAGGGTGTGGCCAGAGGGCGGGGTCTGGCCATGCCTGCCTGAGTCTTACTGTTCTGTTCTGGGGACACTAAAGTCACATAACATGCAACGCATGCTTGAAGACCTTGTGTCCATGCCATGTGCTGGTGCTGATGAGCCCCAGGGTCCTGGCAGAGATCCAGGCTACATGTTCTCTGATGTTGATAAGAGAACTTCTCAGAGACTTTATATGCTACGCTCCAAGAGGCTGATTCTGTAGAGAGTGAACACTTCTGTTTTGACCATGGAACTCTTCTTCCTGAGGAAGTCTCCAGATGAGAAATGAAATGCTGTGGTGTAATTGTCTCCTGGTATACTCAATAGTTCATCAGGCAGAGACTACAGAAGATAGAGCAGGAGCTTTCCTTTGTTGGTTTGTGAAGGCCCCCCCCCCAAGGACATGCTGTCCCTGGCCCCTCTCGTGCAGGAGTCCCTCTTTCACAGAAGCATAATGGATCTAGGCTTCTGCAACGTGATTCTGGTGAAGGAGGAGAACACCAGGTAGTCAGAGCTGGGGGATGGGTGGAGGGTGGTGGGCAGGGCCCTTGGGTGCAGGGCTGCTGGGGCCCTGCTTTGTGGTGTCATTATTTTTCCCTTTGGTGGAAAAAGAAGGGCCCCCGTCCTCTGTTCCATACCTGCAGGTGGGGAGAGGCAGCTTGGAACTCTCCTGCAGATTGTTCTGTGAGCATTTATGGATTGCCCACAGTGTGTCAGGCCCCAAACCCGTACCCCACTCAGCAGGGAGAGGGGAGGGATGGGGGCACAGAGGGGCAGGTGCTGCTTCTTCCTGCTCCATGATAAGCCAAGCTCAGGTGTTCTCAGGCCGTGGGACTCAGGTGTGATCCCTTTCTGATGGAGCATGCTCTGTAGACCCTAGTGCAGCGTGGGCCCTCTGAAACATCTTCCCCCTGCTCTGGGGGCTGTGCTCAGGTTTCGGGGCTGGCTGGTTCGGAGGCTCTGCTGTTTTCTGTGGTCACTGGAGCAGCACATACCACCTTGTCGGGACGCCCCAGAGAAGATCATGGAAAGAACTGGGTGAGGAGGCATGAACTGGGGTCTGGATGGCACTTCTGAGACCCTTGAAGGGATGACAAATGCTCTAGGTAGGGGTGGTTGAGAGGGCTGGCTTCTAGAGCATTAGCTTTGCCTGGTGCCCTTCCTTAAAGATGTAGGATAAATACTGGAATCTGTGCTCGTCGGGATGCTGTGGTGCTGAGGGAAGTTACCTGAGAGATCTTAGTCCTGCCCCAGCCTAACACCACTCCTCCTCACACCACAGGGTGCAGAATGTCATCTCAGGGAGGGACCCAGGAGGGGCTGGAGAAGGCCAGGTGTCAGGCCTTGTGAAGAAAGAGGTACAGCGCATCCTGGGCCATATCCAGGCTCCACCCTGCCCCTTCCTACTCAGGTAACTCTGTGCTGAGGGGCATTCTTTTCTGGGCTGGGGCCTCTGCCCTTCTGGAAAGTGAGTGTTGGTTAAGTTTGGGGAAAGACTAGACTCCCCTCCCGGGAAGTTCGATGGTGTGTTTACCAGAGAGCCCGAGGGAATGCCTGAAGATGCTGTGAGACCTTTTGAGGACAGCTGGCTCTTTGGTGGGGCCAGTCAGGTATGGGATGAGGCTTTGACCTGAGTCAGCTTCCAGCCCAGGTTCTCACCATTGCTGGCCTGGCGTTGTCTCTCTGTCCTGAGGATAGGGGGTTGGGGGTCACCCCAGGAAGCCTTGGTTGTGGTCCAGACTTCAGCTCCTTTTCTGTTCTTCTTTCTCTCCCCAGATCAGGTTCCTGTGGAGGAGGTGAGGTGGCTGGTTTCCTCCATCTTACAGGCTCCCATGCTCTCTCCCACACTCCTGTAACACAGGTCTGAGCTCTTCTGAGATGCAGGGCACTGTTCCTGGAGAGTGGAGGGACGCTTGGGACAGAGTAACACATGGCTGCAAGGACAGAACAAGGGCTAGGATTGAGAATACCTGCAGGGGAGAAAGAGACTTGTAAGCCAGGGACACAAAGGGGAAAAGAGTCAACGTCGAGGGGGCAAGGATGGAGGGCACAGTCCTGGAGGGAATAGCATGAGCTGTGGCCATAGGAAAGGGACAGGTTTGCTCAAGAAGCTGATGGGGTTGGAAGCTGGTGAGTGAGGGAGAGAGAGAGCTGTTGGAGACGAAATTGAGAGAAGGGACAAGATATGCAGGGCCATTCAAGTTGTTTGAATTTGATTTTTAAGTGCAGTGAAAACCAATGGAAAGGTTTTAGGCAGGAACTGACAAGGTTAATTGGAATCAACAGTAGAGAACAGAAGACTATTTGGGAAGCTTTGTTAGTCCAGGTGAGGTGCCATCCATGGGGCATGGGGTGGTGACAATAGGGGTTGGAAAAATGGATTGAGAGACCAGTGTGAAATTAACAGGTCTCCCTGATGGATTGAGGGTGGGGGCAATGAGGGGAAGAGATCTCAATCACGGGAGAGCCAGGTTTTTGGCAGAGCACCTGGTGTTGTGGATGGAGGGGGCAGGCTTGGGGAGGAGTGAGTTTGGCCCACAAAGGATGTTTTGGACATAAAGAGTTTCAGATACCTGACTTGTTGGAGACACTGAAGAGGTAGTTGCTTAGTCTGGAGCTCAGAAGAGATTGGGGCCAGGAGCATAGATTTGCAAAGCTTTAGCATACGGATGATGTTTAAAGCTGAGAGATGAATGAGTCACTGAGGGAAAGAAGGCACAGGGCTGTGCGTGGTGCTTAGCTGTCTTGAAAGTGCTCAGTGGTCAACTGCTTGGTTAGGACAGGAAGTAGAGGTTGTCAGTAACTTTGACCAGCCTTCCATGTGACAGTTGTTTGACTTTGCTGAGACTTCTAGTCCCTTGACCTGACCATCTTTATACCAGTCATCAGCCCCTCTCTTGTCTTTTCTTCCCTCCTAGACTTGCTTCAGTTCCAGAGCATTGGAATTCATGATGATAATGTCCTGGTGAAGGAGTCACTTGGTTCTGTTTGGACTCAGCTACCTGCCTTTTCTGTACCTGCCTTTTCTGTTTCCTTTATGAGATTCTCAAAGAGGCACATAGCATTCGCCCAGACTGATCCAGACTGCTCCTCAGGTTTACCCACTGTCAGCTGATGCCCCCATCTTCTGCTTCATAGAGAAATAGAAGCCACTGGACGAGGGCATGCTGCCTGTCCACCACGTCTCTGTGGTGCTTGCATCTACGCTTCTGTCCTTGTTCCCCACCAGTCCCCCCACTGGGCCTCTGGGGAATGCTGCCTCAGGATCTTGGCCCTTTCAGTTCTCCCCTTTTTGTATCACTAACTCCTTCCTTTATATTTCACCTTTCCCAGCAGTTTTCAAAGACCAGGCTTTGGGGTAAATGGAGGCAGGAGATGCCCTGAAGCTGATTTGAGGCAGTTGCACCATGAAGTCTTGGGAAAGTAACAGCACCTCACAGGCGTGGAGTTTGGTGTCAGGCCTGCCTTCCAGCCTCTGCACCACCACTTAGCTTTCTCTACTGTTCAGCTTCTGTAACCTCCTCAAGGCTCACTTCCTTCTTCCATAAAGTGGGGACAGTAATAGTACTTGCCTTAGAGGAGTGCTGGGCAGCGTTCTGAGGGCCTGTGGGGCCCAGACACAACCTCAGACTGGCTGTCCCTCTCCAGGCTATTCAGCTGGGCGCTGCTGCGGTTCCTGAAATGTGTCTTCCTGAACGTGCAGCTCCACAAGGGCCAGATGAAGATGGTCCACCAGGCCGCCCAGGCGGTAAGGCCCGCCCTCCATTGGGATGGGGATGGCGGGAACAGAGGAGCAGAGGCTAGCCAAGCCCCAAGTTGGGACCAGCCCCATCAGCTGGTGGGAAAAATCCACTGCTCTTTGACGACCTTCTCTTCGTGTCTCACGGTCTTGCTCCCATGGGGCTTCCTCTAACGTCTTTTCATCATGGTCTTAACCATTATGTCAGTGCATTACCTTAAAAGTTGTTGACAGAGCTCCTCTACTTTTGGGAAATGTGCTCAGAGGAAGAACTGCTCAGCTGAACCCTCCCTCCCTCTGGGGCTGCCCTGGGTCCGGAGGTGCTGGGTTTCAGCTTCCTGCATCTTCAGGGTGGGGGCGGATTGGCACTTCCCTCTGGCTGTCCCCAAGCAGGGCTTGCCGCTTGTCCTCCTCTCTACCCACAAGTCCCTCCTGGATGGGATCCTGCTGCCCTTTGTGCTGCTCTCCCAAGGCCTGGGTGTGCTCCGTGTGGCTTGGGACCCCCGCACCTGCTCTCCCACCCTCAGGTAAAAGCTTTGTGCCCCTAGACATACAAGGCAGAAGTCCCCAGCCCAGGGCAGGTGTGTGTGGGGATGTGTATGGGGGTGTTGCAGCTGCCCAGAAGCCTTCTTCATTGTCTCTCTGTTCCCAAGTCTGCCATCTCCGCCAGTGGGGCTCAGATGGAGGGTTTAGCCCTAAGGCCATGCCTGGATTCAGGATATTCAGGCAGGATCCAGGCTGGCCGTGGTGGGCCAAAGCTCTCACTAGCTTATCCTGCCTTGGTCCCATCTCCGGAGCCCCTTCTCTCATCAAGTTTTGCCTTGTGCCCCATAGAGCTCTGCTAAAGAAGCTTGGGGGGCTTTTCCTGCCCCCAGAGGCCAACCTCACCTTGGACAGCTCTGAGGGAGTCCTTGCAAGGGCCGTGGTCCATGCCGTAAGTGCCCCCAGTGGTTCCAGTGGGGCCAGCCCAGAGTACAGGGACTTGTTGCTGCTCTGGCCTTGATATCTGCCTCCCCTAATTCTCTTCCAGGCTATAGAGCAGCTGTTGGTCAGCAAGCAGCCCTTGCTTATATTCCTGGAAGAGCCTCCTGGGGTCCTGGGGCCTCGGCTGTCAGCCCTGGGCCAAACCTGGCTGGGACTGGTGGTGGAGGCTGTCCAGGTGGGCGTTGTCCCAGATGCTATGCTGGTGCCAGTGGCCATCACCTATGATCTGGTTCCAGATGCACCCTGTGATGCATACCACGTGAGATCCTCCTGCCCTGGGGACCCCAGATGGGTACCATCTCTAGAGAAGATACACATTGTTTTGGTTTTTTAAAATTTTTAAAATTTATTTTCGAGAGACAGATAGTGCAAGCAGCAGGGGAGGGTCAGAGAGAGAGGGACACAATGGAATTGAAAGCAGGCTCCAGACTCTGAGCGGTCAGCACAGAGCCTGATGCAGGGCTCGAGCCCACGAGCTATGGGATCATGACCTGAACCGAAGTCGAATACTTAACCAGGTACCCCATGAGAAGATACACATTATTGTGTCCTGTGGCCAGTTCCCTTTAGGGCTAGGGTTAAGGGGAGAATTCAAAGGACTTCTTCAATCATCATCCTGTGGCACTTGCCAAGGCCCTTATAGTTACTGAGTCATTTCATCCTCACAAGACCCAGTTAGAGGGATTTCTCCTGTTTCATGGTTGAGAAAATAAGCTTGAAGAGGTCATGGTCATGTACCAGTTTGGGTCCAAGATAAAGCAGAGCAGAAAACAGTGACCCCAGGAAATTTGTTCACTCAACCCCTCCCTCCCTGCAGGCCTCGGCCCCACTGGGGTTGTGGACAGGAGCTCTGGCTGTCCTGCGGATCCTGCGAGGCTGGGGCCGCAGCCGCCCAGTCTGTGTCCGTGTTCACCTGGCCCAGCCCTTCTCCCTACAGGTATGCAGCCTGTTGGGTAAGGCTGGGAGTACCTGGGGTCTGTCCCATGGCTTCTGGCAGCCTGGCCCTCAAAGCCCTCTGCAGGGATAGCCTTGCCTGCCTCAGGTGGGCTATGTGCAGGTTTCCTGGTGGGCCACCTAAGAGCCTTGTCCTGGGCAGGAATACACCATCAACGCTAGAAGCTGCTGGGGCAGCAGGCAGACCCTGGAGCAGCTGCTGCAGCCCATCGTGCTGGGCCAATGGTAGGGGCATGGGCATGTGTGGGTCTCAGGGGCAAGGCTGGTAGCCCTGTCAATCCAGCTTGTAAGCTGGCACCCCTTTCCCCCATACCCACAAACACATCACCGTTTCCTCCAGCCTTCCCTTGCCATTTATCCAATGGGTCAATCTAGAACAGTCCCAGGCCTCCCTCCTTGCCTATAACCTGACTGCGGGACATGGCAGATAGGCCTGGAAGGGGCTAGAGTTACATGGGCCACCTCTTGCCTTGGGAGTGGGGATGGGGAAATATCCTTACCTTTGAGGAAGGTTGGTTTCCCCACAACTGTTTTTAGGTTTGGTCCCTTTATCCTGTGATCTGTGTCTCTATCCCAGCACTACTGTCCCAGACACGGAGAAGGAGCAGGAGTGGACTCCAGCAACTGGGCCCCTTCTGGCGCTCAAGGAAGAGGACCAGCTCCTGGTCAGGAGGCTGAGCCAT
Organism: Acinonyx jubatus; assembly: GCF_027475565.1. Classification (NCBI taxonomy): domain Eukaryota; kingdom Metazoa; phylum Chordata; class Mammalia; order Carnivora; family Felidae; genus Acinonyx; species Acinonyx jubatus. The sequence goes on along the minus strand of NC_069388.1, from coordinate 102,945,956 downwards.
CATGTCCTGAATGGTGAGGGGATCTGGGCCTTTCAGGGGAGGCTCCTGAGTAGTGTCTCTACTGGTTCAGCCAGTCATTGGGACCCTCCATTCCAAACGGGTTTCTGCACCTGATGCCCACTCCTGTGTGGCCCACTTGGGACGTGTGAAGAGGAGTGGAAGCTTTCTTGGCTCTGGGGAGCCAGGGCAGCCAGGGAGAACAGGAGGGAGCCACTAAAGGAGTGCACACAGGCCGGCTAAGCCATGGAGGATGCACTGTGCAGGGGGCAGATGCCTGGATGAGCCACGTACCCAAGGCCATACCTGGCCCTGCCTTGGGCTCCTCACTTAACCTCAGCTGTAAATGAGGGTGATGTCAGCTGCACAGAGTTACACATATAAGGGACTTAAGAGCACCCTCTAAAGCAGATACTAGGTTAACCGAATTCTCTTTACTACCTTTCTTGAGCGCCTTCTCTGTGGTGAAGACTATGGGTTGAGTAGGCTTGTGAGGCAGGGATGGTCCCTGAGCTCTCAGCATGTATTTGATAAATGTTGGTTCTCCACAGGAAAGGGTGGCACTCAGGGACCAGGCCTTCTCTCCCCTTGCCTGTGGTGGAGTTGTGTGGGGGGTGTGTGGCTGCTGCTACGGGTTGGGGGAGGAGGGTTCTTGACTAGGAAGACTCGCTGGGTGATGGAAGGAGTGGGCTGCTGGGCCTCAGGCCCCGATCAGCATTCCCACTCCTCTCCCACCGTGGCCCCAGCCAGCGTGATGAGCTCGGCAGTGATGAGCACGGCCATCATGGCGACACTGCTGCTCTTCAAGCACCAGAAGGTAGGGGACAGAGTAGTAGGGGCTGGGGGAGGGGGTGTGGCCCTCCTGCTCAGCTCCTGTACCGTTCCCCCCCCCCCCCCCACCCCACCGCAGGGTGTGTTCCTGTCACAGCTCCTGGGGGAGTTCTCCTGGCTGACCGAGGAGACGCTACTGCGTGGCTTTGATGTGGGCTTCTCAGGGCAGTTGCGGTGCCTTGTGCAGCACACGCTGAGCCTGCTACAGGCACATGTGACCCTCCTCCGCGTCCATCAGGGGGACTTGCTCGTAGTTCCTCGGCTGGGTCCCGGCCTCACCCACCTGGCACATCTGAGTGCTGAGCTGCTGCCTGCCTTCCTGAGTGAGGCTGTGGGTGGTGCGTCCCCGGGGCCTTGGCTGGGTGGGACGGGTGTAGGGGTGAGGGAGTGGCTTCCTTCTTCATTCGCGGCCCTCTCCTCTCCAAGCCTGTGCTGTCCGGGGACTGTTGGCAGGCAGGGTGCCGCCTGAGGGACCCTGGGAGCTACAGGGCATCGAGCTGCTGAGCCAGAACGAGCTGTACCGCCAGATCCTGCTGCTGCTGCACTTGCTACCACAGGACCTGCTGCTGTTACAGGTCAGCCCTGTCCCGTCAGCCTCCCCCCACGTGGTTGTCGGAAGAGGTCCAGGGCCCATGCCTGCCCAGTCCAACCCCTTAAATCCTCCTACGGCAGGAGGTCTCTGGCCCTGCTCTGGCCGGGCTCCTGCCCATTTCCTGGTTCTCTTGAGGCCATATGGGTGCTTTTTCTCCTCAGCCCTGTCAGTCTTCCTACTGCTACTGTCAGGAAGTGCTGGACCGTCTCATCCAGTGTGGGCTCCTGGTTGCCGAGGAGGTAGGCGGAGCGGAGACAAAGTCCGACTGGGGCCTGGCTGCCTACTCCCACCCAGAGTGACAGCTGCCCCAGGCTCTTCCTCTGCCCTAGTGTGCTATGGGGGTGGACATGTCCCTGGCCTGGCAGACAGGGAGGCCTGGGTCCCGCCTCTGCTCTTCTTTGCCCTGGATTTGCCACATCTTCCCTATCATGACAGGACTGGACAGCTGTACCTCTGAGGTTCTGTGCATACCTCCTGTTTGCCACCCCCCCCCCCCATTTCTTGTCCACAGAACTATGGTTCTTGAGTCAGTGCTCACTTCCTTTCACCCTGCAAGTTGGCTCAGCAGGTGTCACGGTCTAGGGTGGTTTAGGGTGGTCCTGGGTGTCCTCTTGGGCTCCTTGGGTCTCCTTTTCTGGTTTCACCTCCATGTGCCTGGTCTACTATGTACTTGGTCTAGGGAAGTGGGAGGCTCAAGGCTGAACCTGTTAGGGACCAATAACTCCCATGGCCCCCAGACCCCAGGCTCCAGGCCAGCCTGTGACACAGGGCGGCAGCGTTTAAGCGCAAAGCTGCTGTGGAAGCCAAGTGGAGACTTTACTGATAGTGACAGTGATGACTTCGAGGAGGCTGAGGGCCGGTTCTTCAGGGTAAGTTGGGAGAAACCACAGTGGAAGGAGGGGGCAGGCAGGCAGTGGGAGCTGCCCTCATTCTGGTCTGTCCCCCTCCAGCTCAGTCAGCAGTCACGCTGCCCTGACTTCTTCCTCTTCCTGTGCCGCCTGCTTAGCCCGCTGCTCAAGGCCTTTGCACAGGCTGCCACCTTCCTCCACCAGGGACAGCTGCCTGATACAGGTGAGGCCCACGCTTCCCTGGCTCTCCACAGAGGGAGCGGGGAGAGCTCAGGGCAGAGGCTGTGCAGGGGCCCCAGGCCTAGGTTTTTCTCTCCCACAGAGTCGGGCTACGCTGAGCAGCTGTTCCAGTTCTTGCAGGCCACTGCCCAGGAGGAAGGGTTCTTTGGTGAGTCTGCAGCGGCCAGCCCAGACTCCCTGAAGGCAGGGGAGGGTTTGCCGGTGGCTGCTGCCCCCTGCTGGTCAGTGACAACCCCAACTCCAGGAAGGAGGGCTGCAGGGTACAGAGAGGGTCTTCACATCTATACTGAGCCCTATCTTTTTGGTTAGTTCCTTCTTAACACAAGCCTATTCCCAGTGGTTCCCTGCCACTCCCTATAGCCTTCACTTCTCTCTTCCTTCCAGAGTGCGCAGACCCAAATCTTGCCATCAGTGCTATTTGGACCTTCAGAGACCTGGGGGTAAGAGGGGCCAGTTTTACCATCCTCCTGTCTCCCACCCCTACACCCTGAGAGAGTTGCTCTGGGAAGAATAGGTATGGCGACAGTAGTTGGAGAAGGTAGGATGGTTTTCCTGGCCTTCTTGGTCTCCTAAACCACTCTCCTACCCCTGGGGGGCTTAAGAGGCAGCACTTGCACTCAAACACTAAGGCCCAGTGGTCCCCAGGTCTCACGGCAGTTTGCCGAGGGATGGGCACAGCCTCCCGGGTGGGCGCTCACAGCCCTTCTCTATGGTCCAGGTGCTGCAGCAGACGCCCAGCCCTGCAGGCCCCATGCTCTACCTGTCCCCTGCGTTCACCAGCTGGGAAAATCAGGAGAAGCTGGAACAGTTCATCCGGCAGTTCATTTGTAGCTAGAACTGTGGGATGGAGTGCCTGCTGAGATTCTCAGCCCCAGATCAGGAGCCAGAAGACTGGAAGGGAGGCTGTACACCCTTACCCGAACTGTATATAAAACCTTTTCTTGTTTCATTGTCCCTTGTCGACTCTCTTGCATTCTCCATCCTTTGGTGTGTTAAGTGAGGGGACTGGACTTTTCCCAAGGCCAGTGTCTTTTTTGGGGTATCTTCTCCTTCCCTGTAAGAATGCTCTATCTTGTTCCCTGAAGCCCTAAAAGACGATAAACTGTAGCAGAGGCCAAGCTGCTGCTTTGGGCTGAGAATTTTATTGACGGAGGAGGGCTCCATCCCTCTGCCTCCACCCAGAAGAGGCAGCTTGAAACAGCTGGCACTGGGCTGCTCCCTGTGATGGACGGCAGTGGATGCTCCCACCTCTTAAGTCCAGGGCTTGTGGTAAGACCCATCACACCACCTTGTTGATGATGACGCCTAGTTCTTCGATTTCACACTGAACTTCATCACCCTTCTGCAACAGCAGGCCATGAGGACATCAGTCCTTTGGTCTCCGAGGCCTGGATTTCTCAAGGCTGCCAGGGATTCTGGGTATGTGTGCCCTTTCCTCCTTTCAGTCAACCTACCTTGAGAAAGACTGGAGGTTTCCTGAATACACCAACACCTGGGGGCGTCCCAGTCAGGATGACATCCCCTGGGTAAAGAGTCACGAACCTGGGGCAAATGGGACAGGTGAGACCAGGGGCTGAGATGGCCGCTGCCAAGACTGGAAGGCTCAGCTCAACCTCAGGTGGGTGTGTGAGGTAGGGCCCCATCCCACTTACTGGGAGACCCAGGCTATCAGCTCTTCTGTCTTAAACACCATCTGGTTGGTGTTGCTGCTCTGGACCACTTCCCCGTTCACTCGGCAGCAGATCTTTAAGTTGTGTGGATCTGAAAAATGCAAAAGCACCATGTTGGGGTTCTTGTTTTCTCTCAAACCCCTTCCTTTACTCAAAGCAAATACAGAGGGAGGCTTTATGACTTCCCAAATGAAAGGCCTGTCTGCTGGTCTTGCGTCTACCACCTAGCAGAGTATCTGCCTGGGTGAGTTTAGGAGGGCCTGTCCCAGACCCTCAGTTGGGAGAGAAAAAATGGCTGTTTTTGCCTTAAATGGCCATCTGTCCACAGCAGAGGCTGACAGCTGCAGATACGGAAGTGACTTGGTATCTGTATAGGCAGGGGCACTGAAGTCTCCTGCATCTGACGGCAGGGGACAACTTACCTGTACTAGTGCCCTAATAAGCACTTTTATTTTTTGCCGTATACACTCATGCTCCTTAGAGCAGCTGGAACAGTTTCACTTCACTGATGGCTGGCTACATCAGGTGGTGTAAAGCTGGACCGCATGGACACACCCCCACCTAGATGGCTGTCTGCCCTCCTAATCACGGGCTTTCCTCTTGTTCACTCTGCCCTTGCTGCTTATAACCGGTACTGCCCTGTTAACACTGGCTGCAGAGGTCCTGATCTTCCTTACTGTGGAAAAGGTGTACAGGCTTTTGACAGCCACTTTCTGATGCTCAATACCTAACTTTTGGTTCTTTCCAACTTAAAGATGCTCCTGGATAGTGGCAGCTAGAGGAAGTCATACCTCTGCAGTGAGGGACATGAAGGACGCCTGTGAAACTCGTGGCCTAGGCTGACTTGCTCTCTAGGGAGTCAGCAAAAGGCAACTCCATCCTCCCAACTTCCTGAGTGCTGCTTTTCATTTACTCTGATGCATCCATGCAAGAGCAGGAAGAGTCCCCACATGGGTTATCTCAAGACCTACCTGCTATACTGTCCTTGGTCACCAAGGCAGGGCCCAGGGGGCAGAAGGTGTCAAAGGTTTTTCCCAGCAGCCACTGCTTTCCATTGCGTCTCATTTGCCAGTCACGAGCACTTACATCATGAGCCACAGTGAAGCCGGCTACGTGAGCCATGGCATCTGTGGCCTTTAGGGGACAGGGGATTTGGCCAGATTGGAAGTTAGATCATCACGGTAACACCAACCCCCATGACCAAGCCTTTATCCCATGTTAGTAGCCAGAACTAGCCAAAGATGGGCAAGGAATAAGGCTGGGAGCAGGTAGTTGTCAACCATTTCCCAATGCCACAGACCACTGGCAACTCCTCTTCCACCGTACCTTGATGTGCTTGCCTTTCCTTCCAATGATCACAGCCAGCTCCACCTCCCAGTCCACCTCCTGTAAAGAAAGAAGCAGTGGGCTGCCTGGCTCCATTCCCATGCTGAGGGGTATGCACCACCCTGCCTCAGGCCCTGGGTCTCTAACAGTGGGGAGTGGCTGTGGGCCCACATAGGTGTTCACCATGAGCCAGATGTAGTGAAGGAGGGGGAAGTGTGGCTTGTAGACCCATAATCCTCGAGCACTGGCAGGTAATACTCCATGCAGGCACAGCTCTCCACTGTGACTGCAGAAGGCAAGAGGAGTCTGGGCACTGAATTTACAAGTGACTTGATGCCTTCAGAAAAGGGTGAATACCAAGTAATAACAGCTAGCCCTACACGCCAATAGCATTCTATATGCTTTCAGGTATTAACTCATTTAAATGAAAAGAAATGGGCATGGCCACAGAAAAAGGAAAACATGCTCAGCCTTTCCCATAATCTGCAAAGTACAACTATAAAACAGATATAACTTAGCCTTTCAAACTGGTTGCTCGTTCTAATGGTAACAACCAGTTGATCTGAGCACCCCGACACCTGATCTTGGTCTCTAGGATTGCTTCCCACTAGACAGAACTAGGTTTCTTAGGGGAAATGGCAAATTCCAGGTCTGAGACAGAATACAAGATAAGCCTGGAATATCTTGGCCAGAAAGCAAGGGAAGTACTCAAAAAGTGACAGGGATGGGGCCAACTTGGAGCCCCCCACTGGCCAAATTGAGAGCATTTGAATATCAAAAAGAATGTAAGTGATAGATTACAACATACTGGGTAAAAATAAAAATCAGAAATACACCCTGCTAGGGACAGGAGTATAAAAAGGGAGGCAGCTTTTCTTCACAGGATGCCAGCTAATAAGAGTAGAAGGCGGCATGACAGAAAAATCACCTTTTTCTGACCCCTAATACATACAATAATGGATTCAGGTGAGGATCCCTGAATGAAAAGCTATGTGGCAATAAGAATAGTCACAGGTTCTCAAATTACTACCCTCTAGACTGCTTAATTACCACAGTGAAATGCACCTTTCCAACGAAGAGATCGTGAACATCAAGTAAACCAAGTGATCAAACGGCCTCTCAATGGGGTGTGATGCACATCTGTTGGTACAGACTGCATTCATATCATGAACAGGGTTAGTGCCCTTATAAAAGAGATTCTTGCCCTTCTACCATGTGAGGAAACTGCAAAAAGACAGTAGTCCATGAACCAAGCACCAAATGTATCAGCACCTTGATCCTGGACTTCCCAGCCTCTAGAACTGTGAGAAATTCGTTGTTTATAAGCCACCCAGTCTGTGATATTCTGTTACAGCAGTCCAAATGAACTATGTAAAATCCTTGACAAAAACATTTAAATCTAATCATGAGGACACCGACAAATCCAGAGTGCGGGATATGCTAAGAGAACTTGTCAGGATTCTTCAAAAAAATCAGTGTCACGAAAGCTAGAAAATGGCAGGGGGACTGTTTGCTATCAGAAATCACCAAACTATGGCCCACAGGCCGGACCCAGTTCCCTGCCTGCTTTTATCAAGTTTTCCTGGAACACAGCCATATTCACTCATTTATGTATCAGCCACGGCTGCTTTTCCATGACAGTGGCAAAGCTGAGTTGTTGCAACAGACACTCTATAGCATTCAGAGTCTATTATTTGCTAATTGACCCTCTGAGAAAGTCTGTGGATCCCTGTTTAGATTAAAAGCCCTAAAGAGACATAGCCAAGTACAATGTGTGGCCTTGACTAACCCTGGTTCAACAAAAAATAAAACCGTACCCAAATTAGAAATCCTCTTTGGAGGCAATTGGGAATATTCCCAATTGGACCATATAATGGGTATTATGTTAATTTTCTTAGTGGTGATAGTGGCTATTATGGTCATGCAGGACACTGCTTACTCTTAGAAGATGCATGCTAAATTTTATTATTTTTCTACAATTAAGGTGCACTATTTTTGTAATCAGTAAAAGATATGTTAATTCCTTTTTCTCCTGAGACCAGCCTTCCACTGTATAGTCCCCAGTAGTATCTGCTTAATACACTAAGCAACAGGCGGCTTCTTTAGGCATCCTGAGTGCTGAGCACCCATGCGCTGGGCCCCGGTGACTCGGGAGGACAGTGAGGAAGGAAGCACTGACCTGGCTCAAGGGTGGGAGGATGACCTCGTCGTAGGGACCCACGATGGAACTGGCAAACTTGCTGAAGATGATGGGCTCCTTGGGCACAGGAACGTTCTGCTCTTTGCAGTGGTCCACATAATTCATTCCCACACACACCACCTTGTCTGGCCGTGTGACAGGGGCCAGAAAGGTCACCTCTGACCGTGGTAGGACTGGCAACTGGGCAGCCAGAGCTCTGCAGAGACAAGAGCAGGAGAGAGGGACTGATTGGGAGCAGGCCAGCAACCCTTGGGCACGCTGGGCAGGTACTGCAGCAGCCACAAGTTTTGCTCTTTAAAGGGGCGCCTGGGTGGCTCAGTTGGTCATGCGTCCAACTCTTTTTCAGCTCAGGTCATGACCTCATGGTTCTCGAGTTCGAGCCCTGCAATGGGCTCCATGCTCACAACTGGAGCCTGCTTGAGTTTCTCTCTCTGCCCCTCCCCTGCTCTTGGGCACAATCTCTCAAATAAACAACCTTACCAATATATACTTCTAGATCTATAAACCATCACAATCAATGTAGAAATCAAACCCAGCTATTGTCCCTTGGTATCAGAACACTTTATTTTTATCTATGTTGATTTCCTTTCCCCTATTAGGTAATACATGTCATGTAAGGAATTCAAAAGGTACAAATGGGAAGAATGGAAAGGCCTCCTAGTCACCCTGCTCCAACCTTGGACACAGCTACTGTGTCCTGTGTAGCTCTTCATGGCTGCTCTATGTATACTCTGCTCCTCCTGTCCTTTTTTAAGGCAAATGACACCAAATACATTTTTTAAAAATACATATATTTTTTAGGGGCACCTGGGTCGCTCAGTTAAGCGTACAACTCTTGATTTCAGCTTAGGTCATGATCTCACGGTTCATGAGTTCAAGCCCCACGTTGGGCTCTGTACTGAGAGTGCAGAGCCTGCTTGGGATTCTCTCTCTCTCTCTCTCTGTCTCTCTCCCTCTGCCCCTCTACTATTTGCATGCATGCATGCTTGTGCACTCTCTCTCAAACTCAAAAACAAATAAATAAATACATATTTTTGGAGATCTCTCCACAACAGTATATACTCTCCCCTCTTTTTCATATGGCTGTATATACCTGCACAATACAGATACACCCAATTACCTGATGAGGGATACAGAAGTAGTTTCTTTCTTTTTTAAATTTTTTAAAATGTTTTATTATCTATTTTTTGAGAGGGAGAGAGAAAGACAGAGTGTAAGCAGGGGAGGGGCAGAGGGAGAGGGAGACACAGAATCCAAAGCAAGCTCCAGACTCTGAGCTGTGAGCACAGAGCCCGACGTGGGGCTCCAACTCACAAACTGTGAGATCACGACCTCAGCCGAAGTCGGACGCTTAACCGACTGAGCCACCCAGGCGCCCCTGTAGTTTCTAATCTTGCAAGACTATGACAGTATAGGAAGCATACCGTCACCAACGTTGTGTGCTGCCAAACGTCTGTATTTTTGCCGGTTTAATATGTAAAAATAAATAATAACTCAAAGTGGTTCTCAATTAATTTCATCAGATTCCACACGGATCCTGGCTTTGGGGAAGTCCCTACCTAATCTAGCCCAAACCCAAGAACTATCTTTAAGAACACCTCTTTGCAGTCCTCTCTCCTTCAAGGAGCCAAGAGTCCAGACCTTCTCTCCCCTCCTCCCCCACTCCCAGGTCCCAGACTCCTCAGGCAGCCAGGAACTTAATACCCTGGGGAAGGCAAGTGTGATGAAGCAGTTCTGGCTCCACCACCAAATGTGTGGCTTTGGGATAGTTAGTCACCATCCCTGGGCCTGAGGATGTTGTCATACAAGATTTCTAAGACTCTTCACTAAAAGAACAGGTGAGAAAGGAAAGGTAGAGTTACCCTGCTCACTTGCAAAAAAGTTACTAGCTGGTTGTTTCCCAGGGCAGGAATGGGTGGAACGAGAAAGAGGGTAGCAGGACAGCCATTGTAGGGCTATGCTGCCTGTTGATTTACCTTCTTGCCACCGAGAGAGTGGCCTCTCCCTGCTCCAGGAACTCCATCATTGTCTTGGGCAGTGTGGGGTCAAAGGCGTTGAGGTTAATGACCCCCCCGTCATTCCCTGATTCCAGGCCCAGGTGAGGTCCCATCAGGTGGGGTGCCTGGAACTGCACCAGTCTCATATTTCTGGAGCGTTGAAAGGGCCACTTCTGAGCCTGCAGCAAAGCTGTGAGCAACCTTCTACAAGAAACCAGCATCAGAACCTGTGAAGAAAAAATTAGGTCCTAGGGGACAGAGGGAGCTAAAACCACCATCAAGATCCACAAAGTTCCCTGAGCTGCAGCCCAAGCCCTTTTGCCCACCAGCCATTCCTAGAAGTAGTCTGCATTTATTAGTTATTTCACTGTTACATTTTATAAGGTGACTGTTTGTTTGTTTTTTTCTCAATTCAATGCATGTAATGAAGCATTTCTAGAAGAGTGACTACTTCATGCCAGGCACTAATCTAGATAGGAGGGATTCCAGTGTTCCTTCAACCAGTGCTTTCTAGAGGTTTACACTGTACCTGGCACATCTCTGAGGCACTGGACAAACAGTATAGATCAGACACATTCAGTCCTGCCGTCCTGCTGTCAGGGGAGACGGATGTTAACAATGACGTTGTAAGTAAGATCCAGCAATTGGGACCACTGTTGTAAAGACCAAGGGTCCTGCCTTTGTCTGGTTTCTTGAAGTGATACTGAGCTGAGCTGGGCTGGCCTTAAAATAAGCAGGACTAGAAATTAGTTAAGAGTGGGGCACAGCATGGGCAAGTGACCACTGGTAAAACTGGCTTCACAGCTGTCATAGGCAAATTTTTAAATGCCAGTTTGATCCTATTAGCTTCCTAGTGAAAATGCTTTCCACTGCTCACATTACCAAGCTAAACCCCCTACCAGGCTATCCCAGCCTTCTAGAAGCAACTCCCATGAGCCTCTCCAGACAGTAATTATTTAGTTTCTCCTGCTGAAGTACAGGCTACCTGAGGGAAGAGACTGCAGACAAAGGGCAGGGTCAAAGCCTGACAGGCATCATTGGGCTGTCTCCACTCTGGGTTCTAAGACTACATCTGTCCTTTTCACTGCTTTTTCATAGCATTGTGACTGGCACACAGAAGGCTCTACACTGCTCTCTGTTGAATGAACAAATGCCAGAAGCAGGGGCTTGACTTTTCACTACTTGGGAAAGCTTGGTGATTGTCAATATGGCTATGTCTTCCTTTCTCAAATCACTTAGAAGGTATCAACAGGGCCCAGGTTCTGTTTTGAGTTCCAGGCTTTACTCAGAGGCAAACCCCATTCTCCTGTTTTATTTTTAATCTAAGTCTGGCCTTCATTCCAAACAGTCTCTGCCCTGCATGGGCCCTTGCTTTAAAAAGTAGCCCTTTATGCTCAGTCATGTGGAGGTGGACCCAGACTCCTGGTCCTCACCCTGATGACTCAATTTACCACCTTCAGTTAAAGATTCATTAGACCCAGGTCACTGATCTGACTACAGTCATGGCCAATAAGTTTGACCAGAAAACAAGGAGCTTTGAAACTTCTGCCCTCCTGTCTTATACAACCATGCTACTGTCAAAAATGTGTTCAAGCCAAAATGCATGCACTCAGATCTCCACACACTGAAAAAACAGTAACCGCTCCCACTGAATGCCAGGTGTTAAGTGCTTTACCTATAATATCTGATTTAATTCTCTTGACAGTTATGGAAGATAGGTACTGTTAGCCCCATTTTACAAATGAAAAAACGAAGGCTTAGTAAGATGAAGGGGTTTTCCCAAGTTCCCAGGGAGAGAAAATAGCTGGGACTTGAATCCAAGTCCAGGTGACATTGAAATTCTTGGCTTGGGCTAAAGTGTCCTAGAGATGGGTGGGGGTTAGATCGCCAACAGATCTCCTAGAGCCCCATGGACACCCTGTCTGCTATCAGCCAGGGAAAACTTGGGTCACATTCTGGCTGCTGCTTCAGGAATAAGGCTGGTCATCTGCTCTCCAAGACAACCCCAGGCCCCACTGACTATGACCTTCCCACATGACAGGCATATTCAGGCTCTCATTCCACCCTACAGCAATCCCCTCAGGCACAAGGTCCCATTGTACAAAAGGGGACACTGAGGTGTAAAGAAATCATCTGCCAAAGTACCAGTTAGAAAGTGGCCCCCGTGCTTCTGCGGTAATCACGGTGCAACAGGGCACAAGCTCAGTTCAACTCTGGAAAAGTGTCCTTAAGCAAAGAGGCAGAGATTCGAGGCAGAAACAGCACACGCATCACAGCCTGAGAGACGCGGGCCCCGTCCCGCCACCCACTCGCTCAGCACCCTGAACCAGTCCCCCAGCTTGGTCCCTGGTACTCAGCGGGCACTCACGACGGCCCACCCCACCCGTGTGGTCAGAGGGATGGGGGGGGCCCGGTCCAGTCCTGACCCCAGCGGGAGACCTGGAGGGAGGCTGAGACCGGCCCGCCCCCCACCCCAACCTACCTGGCCGCGGCGGCGGGTCTTGCCGGGCTCCCTGAGCTGTCGGGCTAGGGCTCACCGAGCTGGGGGCCGAGGTCAGGGGACGCCTAGACACCTGCAGCGCGTTTAGGAAACAGCGACCGGCGGGGAACTGCGGGGCCAACACGCCAGGCTGCTTCACTAAGTAAGACTTTTGCACAAGCGGGCGCTGCCTAGTGACGCCAGAGAACAACAGCCAATAGAAGGGCGCCTCATTCCGACCCGGAAGCCAAGCCACGGAGGGGGCGGACCTAGCGCTAGAGGGCAGGTTGTCTTTCACGGGTTCCTTCAGGCGTCTGGGCAGGTCCCGACGACGCAGGTGAGGCCAACCGCCTCCGTTCCGCTCCCCCTCCCCCCACCCCGGGCGGACACTCCTCGTCAGCGCGCCCTGCAACTGCACGAAAACGACAAAGGAGGGTTTCCTGAAATTTTGTGCCCTAGGCGCCTCGCTGGCCTCACCTGCGTCGGGCCCTGCTTCTAGGCCAGGCACCGTTCTGATTGTTGGGCAAAGTGTGGTGGAGGAGACCAAATGATGGCGTGCTGGTTCACAACAACGAATATTTTTGTCTTCTGATTCTGACATATCACAGAGAAGAGGAGGGATGATTGCACCCATTTTACATATAGGAAACCCGAGGCGGAAGTGTTTTGCTCAAGGTGACACAGGAGTGTGAGTAGTGGAACCAGCATTTTTGACCCCAAGTGCAGTCCTTTACTGCCATTCTCAAGCAGCTCTGTCTTCACACGCATTGTGCTGGGCCTAGGGCAGGATAGCGGGAGGCATAACCTCCAGCATCAGAGAACAGGCATTCTCGTGTAGAGGTGTTTTAATTACACAGGCAGTTACAATCCGGCTCTGTAGGCCTCTGGCATATGAAGACATATTAAGTGGTCTGGGCAAGATGCCCAAGACTTAATCAAGGACCAGATCATCAAGGGCTTTACTCGTCCCACGAAGGAGTCTGAGCCTTATCTAAGCACACGGGACATGTCACACACAGGGTTAGACTTGCATTTGAGAACTTTTGCTCTGGCCACTCCTCCAAGGCAAATGAGTGCAGTGGGGCAGGTGGCTTGGTGTGTGGCAGAGACTGTGAGAATCCAGACATGTTTAGAAGGTAGAACAGACAGCTCTTGATGATGACAGGAAGTGGAAGTGAAGGCGGAAGAAGGTCTCAGGCCAACTCCTAGGTTTCTGGCTGGTAAGTGGCAGTGCCATTATGGCGACGGGTCCTCCATTCTGGAGGGGCAGCAGGTCTAGGGAGAGGATGATGAGCTCAGTGTTTGGATGGGTTGTATTTAATGTGCCTGTGACACATTCAAGGAGGCAATGCAGGGTGGACATGGAGACACAGGTCTTAGAACTTGGGGTTCTAGTCTAGCTTGAAGGTAGAGGTCAGCATACAGACAGAAACGGGACTTGTGAGGGTAAGTGTGATCAGGAGGAATGTGGTAAAGAGAGTCTGATATAACCCCCAGTCAGAAGACCCATCAGGTAAGGATCAGCCAGAAAGACTGAAGGGAAACAGGGAGACGGAACATACAACTTAGGCAAAATTTGGGGACTGCACCTTCGAAATGCCAAGGAGATGACTTCTGCTTCTGGACAAGATGAAATAGGTGATGTTATTAAAGACCATGATCAAAAAGATGAGAGAATACTATGAACAAAGCTACACACATATATTTTACAACCTTGATGAAATGGAGCAATTCCTTAAAACAGCCTGTCACAATTCACCCAAAATGAAATGGATAATTTGGATAGCACTGTATCTATTAAGGAAATTGAATTTGTAACTTAAAAAGTCCTGAGGGGCACCTGGGTGGCTCAGTTGGTTAAGCGGCTGACTCTTGATTTGGGCTCAGGTCATGATCTCACTGTTCCTGGGTTCAAGCCCCACATTGGGTTCTGCTCTGGGATCCTGGGAGCACAAAGCCTCTCTCGGATTCTCTCTCTCCTTTCCTTTCTCTACGCATCTCACTCTCTCTCAAAATAAACAAACAACAACAAAACTCCTAAAAAAGAAAGATCTAGTCCCAGATGGTTTCATTGGAGAATTCTACCAAATGTTTAAAGAATGAACAGCAATTCCACATAATCTATTTCAGAAAATTGAATAGGAAGGAACATGTCTCAATTCATTTTATGAAGCTAGTATTACCCTGATACCAGAAAACAAAGACAGTACAAAAAAGGAAACCACAGGGGCGCCTGGGTGGCTCAGTCGGTTAAGCGGCCGACTTCGGCTCAGGTCATGATCTCATGGTCCGTGAGTTCGAGCCCCACGTCGGGCTCTGTGCTGACAGCTCAGAGCCTGGAGCCTGTTTCAGATTCTGTGTCTCCCTCTCTCTTTGACCCTCCCCCGATCATGCTCTGTCTCTCTCTGTCTCAAAAATAAATAAACGTTAAAAAAAAAAATTAAAAAAAAAAAAGGAAACCACAAAGCAATATATCTCATGAATACAGATGTAAAAGTCCTTAACCAAATATTAGCAAATCTAAGTCAGCAATATATGAAGATAATTTTCTACCATGACCAAATGGTTTATTGCAGGAATACAAGGCACGTTCAATATCCAAACACTAAATATAATTCACCAGGTTAATAAGCTAAAGAAAAAAATCACCAAGTCATATCAATTAATGTAGAAAAATCCAACAAAATCCAACACCCATTCATGAAACATACTCTCAAAACTGAGAAGGGAACTTCTTCAACTTGATAAAGAACATTTACCAAAAAGCCTACAGTTAATATCGTTAATGGTGAAAAATTGAATGCTTTCCCCTCAAGACTGAGAACAAAGAAAGAACGCCGGTTCCTACCCCTCTTATTCACATAGTACCGCAAATTCTAGCTAGTACAATAAGGCAATTGAAAGGAAATAAAAAATGTATAGATTGGAAGGGAAGAAATAAAACGATCTCTTTTTGCAGATGGTATTGTTGTCTTCATAGAAAATTCACAGTGGGGGAAAAAACCCTCCTGGAAATAATAAGTGAATCCAGCACGTTTACATAGTACAAGATCAACATACAAAAATCAACTGTATTTCGGTACACTAGCAATGAAAATGTGTATCCTGAAATTAAAAATATAATACTATTTGCTCAAATAAAAATAAATACTTAGGTGCAAATCTAACTAAACACGTACAGGACTTGTGTGCTGAAAACTATAAAACACTGACAAAAGAAATCAAAGATCAGCATAAGTAATGAGATATATCCTGTCCACAGATTAGAAGACCCAACAGAGTAAAGATGTTAATTCTCCACAAACTGATATGCAAATGTAACACAATTCCTACAAAAATCCAATCACAATTTTTTCTACATAAAGACAAGACTATTCTAAAATTTACACTGAAAGGCAAAGGAACTAGAATAGCTAAAACAAATAGCTAACTTTTCAAAAGAAGAATAAAGTGAGAATAATCAGTCGACCTGATTTCAAGACTTATTATGTGGTTATTGTAATTAAGATTGTGTGATATTGGCAGAGGGATAGACAGATCAATGGACTCACAGAAATATACCCAGCTGGTTTTGAGAAAGATACAAAAGCAATTCAATGGAGGAAAGATAGTCCTTCCAACGAACGGTGCTGGAGCAACTGTACATCCATGATCTTATATAAGATTTAACTCAAAATGGATCACAGATTTAAATTTAAAATGTAAAATTATCAAGCTTTTATTATCTTATTTTTTTTTTAATTTTTTTTTAACGTTTATTTATTTTTTTGAGACAGAGAGAGACAGAGCATGAACGGGGGAGGGTCAGAGAGAGAGAGACACAGAATCTGAAACAGGCTCCAGGCTCTGAGCTGTCAGCACAGAGCCCGACGCGGGGCTCGAACTCACGGACTGTGAGATCATGACCTGAGCCGAAGTCAGCCGCTTAACCGACCAAGCTACCCAGGCGCCCCTCTTATTTTTTTCAAGTTTATTTTTTATTTTGAGAGAGAGAGGGAAGAGAGAATGAGTGGGGGAGGGGCAGAAAGAAAGAGAGGGTGAGCCCAAGCAGGCTCCGGGCTGCCAGTGTAGATACGGACACAGGACTTGATCCCACGAACCGTGAGATCATGACCTGAGCCAATACCAAGAATTGGATGCTCAACTGATTCATCCAGGTGCCCCTAAGATTATCAAGCTTTTAGAAGAAAATATAGGAGAAAATCTTTGAGACATATGGCTTAGTGAAAGGTTCTTAGACATTACCCCCAAAAGCTTAATACAGGAAAAAAAAAAAAAGTAGTGGACTTCATCATAATTAAAACCTTTTACTCTGCAAAAGGATGTTAAGTGGGCGAAAGAACAAGCTACAGACAGGGTGAAAATATCTGCAAACTACATAGCTGACAAAGAACGCACACTAGGATATATAAAAAACCCACAGACTTGTCGAATCACTATGTTGTATACCTGAAACTAATGTAAAGTAGTGTCAACTATACTTCAGTTAAAAAAGAAAAAAGAAAACCCCTCAAAAATCAACAGGAAAAAAAACAAGCAATGGATAAAGGACATGAAGAGATGTTTCACTGGAAGCTATACAAATGGCATATGATCACATGAAAAGATGTTCAATATCTCTATAGAAATTAGGGGGGTGTAAATTAAGACCATGATGAGATATCACCACACAATTATTAGAACAGTTGAAAAAATAGTGACAATACCAAATGCTGGGGAGGATGCAGATAACTGGATTTCTTATACATTGCTGACAGGAATGTCAAATGCCATAGCCACTCTAGAAATTAGTTTGGTTGTTTCTTAAAAAAAACTAAACATGCACTTACCATATGGCCCAGAAACTGTAGTCCTGGGCATTTATCCCAGAGAAATAAAATTCTATACATGATTGTTCATAGCAGTTTTATTTGTAATAGCTAAAACCATGGAAACAACCAAAATATTTTACAGTAGGTGAATGGTTAAACAAAATGTGGTACATCCATACTATGAAATACTACTTGTCAATAAAAAGGAAACAACTTTGGATATCCACAATAACTTGGATGGATCTCAAGGGCATTGTGCTGAGTGAAAAAGGCCAATCTCCAAAGGTCACATTCTGTATGACACCATTTATAGAACATCTCAAGATTACAGAGATGGAAAACAGATTAATGGTTGCTAGGGGTTACTGATGGGGGTTTTGGTATTCCGTGCAAGCGAGAGAAAAAAAAAATCTTTTTTTTAAGCCACTGTTATTTTGGATCCCTGTTACTTGCAGTCACACACAGTCTGAACTGATAAGTCTCCTGTCACTCTACACTTTTTTGAATTTCCACCTCCATCTCAGTCCCTTTCAAACTCACCCTCCTCCACACACCCTATAGATGATGGCATCGCTCAAAGCATGATCCTTACTGCTCTTCTCCTCACTCAGTAGGATCCCTAAGCAATCTTTTTCATGCTTGATGGTTTCATTATCACCACAGAAATAAGTCTCACATGAATCCAACTGCCTATTGGACATCTCCATTTTGATGTCTCAAAAGCACCGTAAACAACACGTCCAAGACTGAACTTATGATTTTTCCACGTCAAACATGGTCTTCTTCTCTATTTCAGGGGATGTCATAACAAGCCGTCCAGCTGAACAGCTCCCAAACCAGAATTCAGTCTTTGCCCTTCCCTCACTCTCACTTTCATTTCCAATTCATCTTCATGTCCCAGCAACATTACCTTCCCAAATCTGAGTTGTTGGACTTCTTATCCCAGGTCAAGCCACTATTATATCCTACCTGGCTGCGTTCCTACTATGCCTTTCTGACAGATTTTAAAACATGTTCACAAATTGTTTAGCACTCCTTCCATCAATAAGTGGTATCTAATTTTCATCCATCTAATTTTCAGTGAGCTGAACTTAGTGACTCACTTCTACTAAATACAGTGCAGTGGATGATCCTGCCTGACTGCCAAGGTCAGTGTATTACTCTGCTTGGGCTGCCATAACAGTAGGTGGTTTAAAGAACACACGTTCGTTTTCTCAGTTTTGAAGGCTGGAAATCTGAGATTAAGGTGTTGGCAGGTTGGGTTCTTCTGAAGCCTCTCTCACTGGCCTGCAGATGACCACCTTCTTGCTGGCTCTTCACATGGTCGTCCCTCTGTGTATGCACCCCTAGTGTCTGTGTGACTAAATTTCCTCTTTTTATGAGGACACCAGTCACACTGGATTAGGGCCCACCCTAACAGCCTCATTTTAACTTAATCACCTCTTTAAAAGACTTATCTTCAAATACAGTCACATTCTGAAGTACTAGGAGTTGGGACTTCAACCTATGAATTTTGGGGGGACACAATTCAGCCTATAACAGCTAGGCAATAAAAGGTGGTACAGCCTCTTCTTGGCTCTCTCTCTCAACAGCATATCAGTCTAGGTCCAATCAGGAAAGAAATCACACGGGAATTTGATCAGATTTAAGTTTAGTATAGGAAGTATTAACTAGAACAGGGGATTGGAGTCGTGAGGGATTGCCCAGTAAGACTCCAAAGAATATAAAAGTAATAATGGATATAAGAAGTCAAACCCTTAAGACTCGAGGAAGCACCCTAGGAAGAAATCTGCCAAGGCTGGGATTCCCCCCACTCCCCTTGTTGGAGATGGCAGAGATGTTTAGAGCTGTGCTGGTGAAACCTACTAGAAATCTGGAGCTCACTTGAAATCCAAGCTTTAGGGTACTGGCAACATTTTACTGGAAGCTCTCTGTTACAAAGCCAACTGATGAAGGGAGTGCCAAGGGAGGTTGCTGGCCACCAGAGCTTCTGGGACCAGGTACTGCAGGAGCTGGGCACTGGGGAAGTGGGGAATGCTGTAGGATTCTGCTGCTGAAGAAGTCTGCAGGAGCTGGTCTAGTGAGAATGCTGAAAACAGGAAGCAGAATCCTTTCTTCCTAGAATGTCTCTCCAGTGCCCTCTGTAGATAATGCTTTAGTGTCAGCTGGCAAGGAGAAAATATTTAAAGTGCCTGGATCCATTTTTACAGAATAGGCAAAAAAAAAAAAAAGGTGAATCTAGAGCTGACAAGCAATAAATAGGTAACTGGCACAGTCCAGCCCTTTGACTACACTGCTTCCAGATGTACCCCCTGACACATATTTGAATTCTGTACATCAACAAAATAACTCTCGATTTCTATCTAATATGAGGTTACTCTTCTTAGGAGTGAAGAAGTTCTCACCCTTTCACCAGGGGTCAAGGTACCCATCACTCACTATGTTAATCATTGCTCAATTTAGTAAAAGTCCCCTGTTAGAATATTCTGTTGCCTAAGTTTCTCACAACTTGTGGATAAAGGAAAATTGGGAAGGAGAAACAAATGGTTAGCATATCCAAACATATTAAATAGAAAATAAGCAAAACTTTTCACAGAATTATAACAAACAATCCTAAAATTTGTATGGAACCACAAAAGATCTTGAATAGCCAAAGCAATTTTGAAAAAGAAAAACTAGAGGTGTCATAATTCCAGATTTGAAGTTATATTACAAAGCTGTAGTAATCAAAACAGTATGGTACTGGCACAAAAACAGATCCATGGATCAATGGGAATAGAACAGAAAACCCAGAAATAAACCCACAATTTTATGGCCAATTAATCTTTGACAAAGGAGGGATGAATATACAATGGGGAAAAACAGTCTCTTCAATAACTGGTGTTGAGAAAACTGGTCAGCCACATGCAAAAGAATGAAACTGACCACTCTTTTACCATCCACAAAAGTAAACTCAAAATGGATTAAAGACCTAAATGTGAGACCTGAAGCCATAAAAATCCTAGAAGAGAGGATAGGCGGTAATGTCTCTTGACATGAGCCATAGCAACACTTAAAAACAAATTTTTTTTATGTTTATTTTTGAGAGGAAGAGAGACAGAGTGTGAGTTGGGGAGAAGCAGAGAGAGGGAGACACAGAATGTGAAGCAGGCTCTAGGCTCTGAGATGTCAGCACAGAGACTGACACACGCGCTCGAACTCATGAACTGTGAGATCGTGACCTGAGCCAAAGGTGGATGCTTAACTGACTGAGCCACTCAGATGCTCTGCAACATTTTTTTTACATATGTCTCCTGAGGCAAAGGAAACAAAGGCAAATATAAACTACGGGGACTACATCAAAATAAAAAGTTTCTGCACAACAAAGGAAACAATCAACAAAACTAAAAGGCAACATAGTGAATGAGAGAAGACATTTACAAATGATATATCTGATAAAGGGTTAATATCCAAAATATACAAAGAACTGATATAACTCAGTACCCAAAAAACAAATAATCCAATTAAAAAACGGGCAGAAGACATGAACAGACATTTCTCCAAAGAAGACATACAGATGGCCAGTGGACACATCAAAAGATGTTTAACATCACTCATCATGAGGGAAATGCAAACCAAAACCACAATGACCTATATCACCTCACACCTTTCAGAACGGTTAAAATCAAAAACACAAGAAATAACAAGTGTTGGTGAGTATATGGAGAAAAAAGAATCTTCATGCATTGTTGGTGGGAATGCAAACTGGTGCAGCCATTATGGAAAACAGTATGGAGGTTCCCCCCCAAAAATTAAAAATAGAACTACCCTATGATCCAGTAATCACACTATTGACTATTTATCCAAAAAATACAGAAACACCAATTCAAAGGGATATATGCATCCCTATGTTTACCACATTATTTACAATAGCCAAACTATGGAAACAGCCCAAGTGTCCATTGACAGATGAAAAGATAAAGAAGATGTGGTATATACATGATGAAATATTATTCAGCCATAAGAAAAAATGAAATCTTGCTATTTGCAACAACATGGATAGAGTTAGTCAGCAATCAGTCAGAGAAAGACAAATATCATACGATCTTATTCATATATAGGATTAAATAAAACAAACAAATGAATAAAAGAAAAACAAAAGAGAGCAACAAACCAACAAACAGATTCTTAATTATAAAGAACAAACTTATGGTTACCAAAGGGGAGGTGGATGAGGGGATGGGAGGAATAGAGGATGAAGATTAAAAACTACACTTATGATGAAAAAAAAAATTAAAATGATTAAAAAACCCATGAAAACAAACAAAAAAGCAGCCAAACTACTATAGTTCTCCTTTCTGTAATTTGTCACAAGGCTGTAACCGATACTGATAGCTTTCTTCTTTCACTGCACCCTCTGTATTTCCCCTGCCCTCAATGAGAACCTTAACTGCTCGGGGTTCACACCTTGAGGAGTGACTTAAACTCTCATTCCCAAAATGTTTGAGCCCTCAATGGTCCTGCCTTTTTTCGTTTCTGTAGTTTTTCATTAACCTTTACTATCGCTGTATTTTTCATTAAACTTTACTACTAATACGTGTCTTGTGAGGGCAAATCTCTGTGCCTTCTGTGATGCAGGAGGTCCAAAGTAATCTACTTGCCACTAGGTAGCTAGCTGGTGCCCACAAGGAGTGGTGCCATATCAAGGATTAACACTGGTCTCTGCTGTTGGCAGACTGGGCACTTAGCAATAGTGTTAGGTCAGTCTTGGTAAGGGTAAGTGCACATTGCTGAGACCATGCATGGACCCTATTCCTGCCAGCCTGTTCATGGGCCCATTGAGCAAGCACTAGGGTGGGGAAAGAGGCTAACTAACATCCAGAGTACGTTAGTAAGTATCCATGTTTCCCACCTATTGTTGTGCTCCTTTGCAATGGATGCCTTTTGGTGGGCATTCACATGTACACTAATATCTTCATAGTCTATGTCCTTTCAGAGAGGTCCATCCCCATAACTCTCCTCCAGACTTACCTGTCATCAATTGGGATGGTAATTTTATGTGTCAATTTGGCTTGGCCACGGTGCCCAGAAATTTGGTCAAACATTATTCTGTATGTTTCTGTGAGAGTGTTCTTTGGATGAAATTAACATTTTTAAAAATATTTATTTATTTTGAGAGAGAGAGGGCATGAGTGGGGAGAGGGCAGAGAGAGAGAGAGAGACAGAGACAGAGACAGAGAGACAGAGAATCCCAAGCAGGCTTTGTGCTTGGAGCCCTACACGGGGCTCAATCTGATGAACTGTGAGATCATGACCTCTCATTTCATGACCTAAGCTGAAATCAAGAGTTGGATGCTTAACCAACTGAGCCACCCAAGCGCCCCAAAATTAACATTTTTTTCAGCAAGATGTATTTTTTTAATTTAAATTTTAGTTAACATACAGTGAAATATTGGTTTCATAAAATTAGCATTTATATCAGCGGAATTTGAGTAAAGCATATTGCTTTCATAATGTGCATGTGCCATGTCCAATCCATTGAAGGCCTTAACAGAACAAAGACTGACACCTACCCACCCTACACCAAGCAAGAAAGAATTTTTCCAGCAGATGGCTTTTCAATTCAAACTGCAGCTCTTTCCAGAATCTCCAAACTGCTGGCCTATCCCATTAGATTTTGGACACACAAAGCCTCCACAATCACATAAGCCAATTCCTTAAAATATCTATCTATCTACCTACCTACCTAGGTTCTATTCTTTGGAGAACACTATTACACCAATTTTTCATTCCTGTTCCTTCCAAGTGCTTGACCACAAAGCCAAACCATTAACAACAGATCATGAACCAATAACCAGTAGATTCATACTTCTGGCCATCTCTCACTCCAGAAAATCAAACACATTGCCCAAAGTTCTAGCCACAGGGGAGATTTTTCTTTACCATTGACCTTCATCCCTGAATGAGGTCAAGGTCACCCCTGAATGAGATGACCATGCTGCCTTGTAACTTTGGGGAATTATCAGCATCATTTCATGCAAACCCATCTGTAGAGCATGCTTGAATATTTTATTTTTATTTTTATTTTTTTAGTGTTTATTTTTGAGAGAAAGAGAGAGACAGAGTACGAGCAGGGGAAGGGCAGAGAGAGAGGGAGACACAGAATTTGAAGCAACTCCAGGCTCTGAGCTGTCAGCACAGAGCCTGACACGGGGCTCGAACCCACAGACCTAAGCCAAAGTTGGACGCTCAACCAACTGAGCCACCCAGGTGCCCCAGAATTTTTTCATTTTCTGTAAACATATCCTAAAGATCATCCCAGGAAGCCTTGCCTGTGGGTTGAGAGAGAGAGAGAGAGAGAGAGAAGAGGCAATGCGACTGGAATTGGTGTGAAAATAATCTGAGTCACCTGCGCATTCAACTTAGTTGTATCTTCCACACCTGCCTGAGCTCGGACTCTTAGCTACCATTTCCATTTGACGACAGACTGATGCTGCACATGCCCAACCTTATAACTGAGGGATCCTACAACACCCAGATTTTTTGGGCAGCTCAGACTGCATGGCCACCTAATATCCCATGGTGGGATATAAAACCAACAGCAAGCCAGAACCGTTTTTCAAAGTCAGAGTAGATATTTGAGAAGAGGGTATAGACATGCTCTACAGTCCTAGAACCTGAACTGTGATGATTCTCTTATCAGTGCTTTCCAGAAGCTCCATATAGTGTCCCTATCTGCCATAAGTTTCAATTATCAGATGACTCCTACCCCAGCCACTGTCTAATTGCAAGTGCATGAGAGACCATGAACGAGCATCACTCTGAGATGTAATAATAATCAATGACTGCTATGCTGTCGTAGTTGACCCCAACAGCATCCTCTCTGGTTTCCCTGCATCTTCTCTGGCCCCTCCAATTTGGAGTCCATGTTTCAGCCAGAGGGGCATTTTCAGAACAATGATTTGACAATAATACACTCATCAGTGCCTTCCTGCTGCCCTCAGGCTGAGGCCCAAGCCTTCAGAGGACCTCCCCATTTCACCTCCATCTGCGCTCAGGATTCTGGGCTCCAAGTCCCATCTCTCTAGCCCAGTTCTGGGCAGTGCTGTCTCCCTCCTGTGCCACAACCTTTTACCTGGCTCCCTCCCACTCATGCTTCAGGTTTAGCTCAAATGCCACTTCCCTCAGGAAGCCTCCTGAGGTCACGTGGCCTGTCCAAAGGTTCTCAGACCTCACCTTTGTGGCTGTGGCACTGGTTGTAAATTTACACCCTTTTGAGTGATTTATCTTTTCAGTGAAGACTTTATCAATGTCTTGTCTTCAAGAAATTTTAGGCTCCACCAGGGAGAGGTCTGCAAATATTCTGTGATTTTATCCTCAGACTCCCCCAGAGTGCTGGGCGTACAAAGGTTGTTGTTGTTGTTGTTGTTGTTTTCCAATGAATGAATGAATGAATAGTGAAGTAATGGGCTGGGATGGATGGGGGCTGGAGAGTCTCGATGCCTGTCCCACAGACACAGGGGATATGGCCTGGGTTGGGGAGGACACAAGTCAGAGGCCAGGGCCACCTCCCTTTGGGCTCCATTCGTTCTGCCCAGGACAATGTTCCACTCAGGGCTGGGGAAGTTCGTCAACAAAGCAGGGAACTTGAGGATTTCACAATACTGGTTGGGCTGGCAGTTGGCTGTGGGGGACTGACTGATGGCCTGCTCTTTGGGGCTTTATTTTTAGTTTCTGGATGTTTTACTGTATTTGGTAATTTTTCAAAACTGGGAAAAACCATTGCCTGGCTTCATTTGCTGTGCTCTTGGGTCAGGACACAACCAGAATTGCTCAGGAAAGTAGAAAAAAGAGGGGCTGAGCTGGGGGTGAGTGCTCAGACTGTGCTCTACAGTGCAGGCCAGAGGAGATGTCTCAAGAGATGTTTCAAAAAAGACCCTGACCCTGGTGCTGCGGAAAAGCGGGTCCCATGACCCATTAGGCTCAGGGCCCTGACACCTGGCCCCACCCTGGGCTGTCTGCCACGGCCTCCTTCCCTATAACCTTCGGTTCAGCAGCATTACTGACCACTCCCTTCCCAATGTGCCAGCCACAGTGCCAGTCCTGGCCCCAGGAGGGACCACCATGGCTCCCACTTGCAAGACGCCCACAATCTGGCAGAAGAGACAGCACTGGGCACTCTGGCCCCTAACCCCACCCCTCTCCCCCCGCTTCCTTCAGGACCCGCTGGAGTCTGGAGCGCATGTTCACCACCTCACAGCTGAGCCTGACATGCGGGGCCACAGCAGTTGAAAATTTTTCAGGAAAAGTACCAGTCAACCCAGGTCTAACTGGCTTATGGCGGTGGGGGTGGAGAGGGGAATCCTATTAACCAGTGGCTCATAAGTGAAGAGTCCAGAGAGTGGGAAGGGGCTTGCTTAAGGTGCAGTTTGATTTTGAGCTCAAGAGCTTCCCCTCCCCCACTTGCCTTCCGGGACCTTGCTTTCTCTCTCTCCATCCTTCAGTCAGGCCATCTTCTGCATCGGCTTCATTCCCGCGGCTCCCTGCAGGTACGAAGCTGCAGCAACAACTCCAGGACTCACGACCCAGTGTCTGAGAGTAGGGCAGCAGCGCCTTTTCCCAGCATGCCCAGCATATGTCTCCCTGGGCCTCATTGGCTGTAATCGGGTCAGGTGCCCGCCCCCCAACCAATCACTGACGGGGAAAGGCTGTTGCCGCGATTAGCTTCGTCTGGCCTTGGAGGTAGTGTGGCCGCCAGGGCTTCACCAATGGAGCGTGGAGGAGGGCTCCGCAGGCGAGATTGGGAGGCTACTGCCAGGAACAGGGGGAGGATGCGGGGAAGCGGAAGACTGGTGTCTTTCGTTCCCGTGGTGCCCAGGGACCTCAGTGAGAGCGAAGTTCCTGACAGCCGTTTGTTGCCAAGCGAATGGAGGGGCCATCTCAGGCAAAGGGATGGGGTAGACTTAGATACTGCATTTAAAGGAAGGTTCGGTAATGTTCAAAGCCAGCTAAGAGACCTGAACAGAGGGAGCCCTGCGTCCAGATCGAGGTGTGAAAGCAAAGATATATGAGTTAGAGGGAAGCTGGGGTTTCCTAGTGGAATAGACAAAACAAAAAAGTACACAGCAGTTGTTAGGGAGCCCTGTTCTAAGACTGATGGCCCTCAGCAGTCGGGACAGATGTCGGAGGGAAGTTTGTGGGTTGGACTCTTGTTACACTGTCCCTTCTCTGGGACCTCTCAGCTCTGGCCAGGGTCTAATTAAACCTGTATCTTCCCCTTCAAGAGGGGTGTGGTGGGTACAATGGATAGAGTGTTTCTTACAGATCCCTCATCTTGGCCCTGCTTAGGGAAAGGTTTAGTCTGGGCCACATTGTCTCTGGTTCTGGCCTAGGCACCATTCCCTGTGCAGACAGGCACCATTCCCTGTGCAGACTGACCCTACCTATACCCCGCCCTCTTCTCTAATCTCTGAACCCTGCAGACCTCACTATGCAGGCAGCTAGATTCTGCACATTCTCTTTATAACAAGCTAGTTCAGACAAAGTCCATGTGATTAGAGCTGGCTCCTGTGAAACCACAGATGGCTTGCCTCTGGTATTCCCCTAGCCTGAAGGGCTAGGGTTCATGTGAGTGGGTGAGGGGGGCAGGGAGAGAGGGCTTAGTACCGGCTTTGGGCCGGCAACAGTGTCCATGGCCTTGGAAGCTTGTCTGGGATGCAGAAGGTTAATGGACCAATGAAAAGAACAAGGAACCATGTCCAGGATGACAGAACCTGGCTCGAGGAGAGCCTCACAACTAGCTCTCAAAGCCTTACTGACTGCAGCACAGCTCCCCTCTGGAATGTGTCAGGGGAAGGCAGGACGGACAAGGGAAAAAAGGCTCCCAGCCACTCTAAAATAGACATCGCAAATACTTATACTGAGGCGGGCCCCTCAGTTCCTCACTTTGAGCCTGCTTCCTCTTGTTTTACTCACAGTTCTGTGGGACGTCCAGGTCCTCTGGCAGTCTTTCCCAATGAGCTTTGTCCCCCACCCTGGCATGTGCCTCGTGGTAACTTCTGTCATGGTCCGAATCACTCCCGTGGACATTTTGCCTTCTGGGTCCCCGGACTTGAATTTCCCAAAGGCAGAGACAGTGGTTTATCCCCGTGGTCTCACATTGCAGCCCACACATAGTGTATGAGAAGGTATCTAATAAAGGTAGAATGATGCCTCCCTTAGCGTAGACCCAGGAATTTGGAACTTGGCAGGGGCAGGGACAAGGATGAGTGGAGTGTCACTGCCTGGCGTGGAGGAGGAGGCAGAAAACCACCCCGAGTAGACACATAATGATTAGAAGCTCATGAACAGACCGCCTGTGACCTTGGCTGTTGCTGAGGCTCCAGGGCACCGAGCAAAGGTTAGAGACCGGAGAGTGCTGAGAGATTGCAAAAAAAATCTCTGTCCCCACAAATGTTTTACGGGACGGTGTGGTTGTTTCAAAGTTTGGTTCTGTCGGGATCACACCCTCAGCTGTTTGACGTGTGCTCTACACACGACTCTTTCCCGTAGGGTCTCTGACAGCCCAGATGTTTCTGCGACAAACTACTGTCTCCTGTCTGGCTTTTTAGACCCTGTAGGGTGTCCTTGAGGTTTTCAAGCTTTCTTCAGGATTTTCAAAAGCCTAGTGGGTAAGCCTAAGTGGGGAATCCAAACGTTAACTTACTTGCCATGGGCTGGAATGAAATCTGCTCAGTGAGGTAACAGTTACGCAATCTGATGAGTGCTTATGTGTGTCCTTAGTTAATCAAATAGGGACTGACAAGTGTATCTTCTCTCCCAGCACCCAGCTTGGTAGACTTTTGTGGAACTGTTACTTGATCAATTGAGTTTTCTGGGGGGAAACTATGTGCAGAATGAGGCAGAAATACGAAAATGTCTTTGGGCTGTGAAAAGAAATGACTCCGGAGCCTGTGGAGGGCGGGAAATCTGTGAGGAGGCCCGGTTGCAGCGCAGTCGCCCCCTGGTGGTCAACGGGGGAGCACAGTACTTGTAACCACAAGCAAACGGTGTCTCCAATGAAACCTCCATGTGGGGAGGAAAAGAGAAGCCATTCATCTTCTAAATCGTAGACTGGCCATTGCTTTGGAAAGTCTGGAGCAGAACACGATAGGGAAGGGTACGGGCACCTTACCCAATGTCTCTGGGCCTCACTTTTCCTATTCCTTGCAGTAAAGTCACCAAAGAAGAAGCCTCTTGGATAGGCCGTGTGAGGGAATGAGACAAGCCAGGCCACAGGAACTTCTGCACTTGCTCTGGGCCATGTCTCGTGTCTGGGGCCATGTATCATGTCTCTCGAGAGGAAGAGAGAGAGAGAGAGGAGAGGGAGAGGAAGAGCGAGCGAGATCGGTCAACCTGGCCACGAAGTGAGTGGTGGCAGAAGGGTGGGGCATGTGGACTATGGGTTACCCAATATGGCCTCACTGGTACAGATTGCTCCCTGTTAGCCAACTGGTCCCCAAATAGGCTTTGGGGTTTCCAGGGAAACTGGGAACCATAACAGATTGATTTATTTCCAATTAATTCCAATACCTGGAAACTCCTTTTGAAACATCTGTCCTTTCTCTGGTGACTTACTGGTATGAGTCACCCTTATATAGAAGGGGAAAAAAATACATGAAAACTTCTGTGGGGTAAGAAGAAAAGATGTGCATATTTATCAAGAGGCTAGTAAATATTGATATTTAATCATTGTAACAATTCCATCAGAGGATTGTTTTTCTGTTCATTTACAGCGTGGAAACGGAGGATCAGCAAGGTAAACTGATGTGCTTGGAATGAAACAGAAAGTTCCGGAACTGAAGCATGGGCCCTGTGCCCTAAATGTCACAGGGCCTTAGAGGTATCTTCTCTATCTTGGGGCAGGGTAGAGGGGAGGAGGAGATTTAGATAAGAAGCCTCCCTCAATCCCTACCACCCCCTCCACCTTGGGCAGCCCTTCTAGTCCAGACTTCTGACTACTGGGTGGCCAGTCACTTCATCCTGGCCCACACAGCTGACTGGACCAGCCCTGACACCTTTCCCAGGGCAGCTAATCCATAAGCTGCTGATGGCTTAGTATGTGAAAGGCCACATCCTGCAGGAAGGGTGGTCTTCAGACCAATTGGTACCCCTGGGGCCCGTGAGAGTGTGGGGAAAGAGGCTTGGTAGCAGAAGGACACTGCACGCACCAGGGAAGTTTCACAGAGGCAGTGCCCGGAACAGGGAACCGGGCTGAATATTTACTGCTGTCTGTGTTCTTCATGCTTTCGTACCGCGGACTTTGTAGCTGGGGGAGATGAAGTAAGTCTCTCAGGATTTTCTCAAGTGTCTGTTGATGGCAAAGTTGTGTTTGTCTGAAAACATTTTTATGTTGCCCAGTCTAAAATTCCAGGTGGGCAGTTATTTTGAACACATTGAAGATATTCCACTGTCTTTTAGCATCATCGTTACCGATGAGATGTCATTTGTCAGTCTGTCGCTCTTTCCTGTCTGTCTGGCTCGGTGATCTTTGTCTTTGGTGTTCTGCAGTTTCACTATCATATGTCTTAGGTGACAGTTTCCTTCATTTAGCCTGCTTGGGACTTGTTTGAATTTCTTAAATCAGTGTATTTGTTTCTGTAATGGTTAATCTTCTGTGTCAACTCGGCTAAGCTATGGGGCCTAACGCTAATCTAAATGTCTCTGTGAAGGTATCTTGTGATGTGCTCGCTATTTACAATCAGAAGACTTTAAGTAAAGCAGGTTACCCACCAGAATGTGGGTGGGCCTATTCAGTCAGTTGAAGGCGTTAGGAGCCAAAACTTAGGTTTCCTGGAAGAAGAAGGAATCTACCTCAAGACTACCACAGAAATTTTGCCCCAGGTTCTGCCCTGCTGCCCTGCCCTATGAATCTTGGACTCAAGATTGCAAACTCTGGACTTCAATTCTTGCCTGAGTTTCCAGCCTGCCACCCTGCCCTGCATATTTCAGACTTGCCAGTCCTCATGGTCGTGTGAGCCAATCCTCTTCCACCAGAAGAACCATGACTAAAATAGTGTTGGTCAAGTCTAGAACTTCCTGGCTGTTTCCATTTTTTTTTCTTTAGGGACCCCATTGAGATTTAAGGTTTATTTTCTCACTCTATTTTCTGCTTATTTACCTGTATCATAGTTTCTATTTTTTTGTTTCTCTGAGTTACAATTTGAATAATTTCTTTAGATTTAGAATTCCAAGTCACTGATTCTTTTGTCAGCTGGGTCTGATTTACTGTTAAACCCATTCCTTGAGTTTTAAATGTGACATATATATGTTTTTTTTTTCCAGAAGTTTTACTTCTTTTTTCACATATGCTTAGGCATTCAGTATAGTGTATTTTCTATATGCCTTTTCAAGTATGCCTTTTATTTCTTAAAAAAAATTTTTTTTAATGTTTATTTATTTTTGAGAGACAGAGAAACAGAACATGAGCGTGGAAGGAGCAGAGAAAAGGAGACACAGAATCGAAAGCAGGCTCCAGGCTCTGAGCTATCAGCACAGAGCCCGACATGGGGCTTGAACTCATAAGCCATGAGATACTGACCTGAGCCGAAGTCAGAGGCTTAACTGACTGAGCCACCAGGTGCCCCTGCTTTTTATTTCTATAAACATATTAAATAGAGTCATTTTATAGTTGTGTCTGGTAATTCCATTATCTGAAGCCCTCTGGGTCTGTTGATGCAACCTGTTGTTTCTGCTAAATATCAATTACGGTGCCTTGTTTCTTTGAATACTTAGTCATTGTTGACTGAAATCTGTTCATTTTCCTTAACTGTACAAGGATCACTACAAATTAAATTCCCAATCATATTTTCTGTGTGAATTTGGGCTGCAAATTCACATGGGGTTTAGCTCATGATTCCTAATTTTAGGGGTGAATTTTCCTACTGTTTTATCGAGGGCTTGAGGTAGTCAACTTTTCTTGCAGTCTCCTGGGAGAATGTGGGAACGGCTGGGTTTTCTTCTATTTCACCTTCATTATCTCCAAGGGTGTAACTGGTGGTCCAGTTTTAGGGAGGAAGGATTTCTTGATAGACTCCTCACCTGGGTGGATCCTGGGCTTTATCTCTTATTCCTTGGGCTTTGGCAGGATGTGAAACGGAAGCACAGCCAATATCACCTGTTTCAAAAAAATCCTTTCAGGGCTCTGCTTACATCTTGAATTTCCACATCCACTCAGTTCCTGGTCCAAGAATGCTTTACCATTTGGGCAGTTCAATGATGCTTCTAACAAATTCTTTTATTCTAGATTTTTAGTTGTTTTAGGTGGAAGGAATAATCCAGATACCCAGATACTCCATGTTATTGGAAACTGAAAAGCCTATATTTTTAAGTGTTAAACCTTGCACTTCTGGGGGGTAAACCCCTCTCTGTCATGATATATTGCATATATCATGTACATCTAATATAACATTGTTGAAAGGAGTTTACTGATATTTCTTACATCTTTGTTTCATAGTTGAGAATGTCCTGTAATTTTTTTTCTTATCCTATGATTGATTTTTTAAAAATCCTGGTAATACCAGTCTTTAAAATGAGTTGGAAAGTGTTCCCTCCTTGTCTTCTACGTCAAGACCCAGAGAGACAGAAAGAGAGAGAGAGAGAGAGAGAGAATGGGACTTGTCCCAAGTTCAGGCCCAGGTCACGACTAAGGTCTCCTGTCCCCGAACTCAGGGCTCCTTCTGAACCCCTCACTGCCACCCAGCCACACAGGGGGCATAGCCTGGTCACCATCTCTGCACTGGGTGTCCAGGTGAGGAAGGTACTGAGTCAATGAGTGGAAAACAGATGTAGAAATGGATGGATGGAGATAGATGGCTGGATGGTGGACTTTCCTGACTCTGAGCTCTGTAGCCCGTCACGAAGTAGGTGATTCAGTGCTTACACCCAGCTTACAGCCACTTCTTGGCCCCGTTTTTAATAGCTGGGAGGACCTAACATCTTTTAGCCCAGCTTCCCCACCTGTGCTCTTTAGGCTGTGACCAGAGTGAACGTGCTCGGCATGGAGGTCAGCCCATGGCAAATGCAGGACATCCCATCCTAGACAGCAAGGTCAGGGCTTCCTTACCTGGATTGTGCCAAGGCCCTGGAGCTCAGGCGGAGTGGAGCCTTTGGTGTGTGTGATGGTAAAAGTGGGTTCCTGTCGTCTCTCCTCCCAACTATTGTTGAGATGCCCACCGGCCAAACCTGGTGACTCATGGAGGCGTGGGTCTGTGTTCACTGTGGAGGTGATGTCACGTGGCCTGGGGTCTGGTCGTTGAAGCAGACGACCCCAGAACCTCCTTCCTCCCCACCCTTGAGTGGGGGAAATCCCTTCATCTCTTCCCTGTCAGGTTCTCACTTCTTGCCCCTCCCCTGGCATAATCCAGAGTTTACACTTTTGAAAATAAAACCAGGAAAGGAAGATGCCTTCAGATAGATTCTACTTCTGCCCTGTGACCTGCACCCTCCAGCCAAGGGGACACGGCAGAAATGACTTCCTGGAACTGGAAAAGAAAAATGGTCTGGGAATGAAATACAAGTAGCGCCTCAAGAAGTCACCCGTCACCCTGCCCCACTGGCTCTGCATAGGTTGCAGGACTGGAGCTTCTCGTAAAGGCTTCCCAACTGTGGGCCTCTCTTTCTTCCCGACCCCGCCTTCAGTGATACCACAGTGAGAGCCTGAAATCCAGCGAGCGTGGAAATTGGCAAATGCTACAATTCGGGGAATGCAAAAGACATTTACCAGCACAGCACTGGGCAGGAGCCATGGCTAATAGCAGCAGGGATGGGAAGGGCTGTATTGAAATTCAGAGTTGGGATAAAGCCAACAAGAGTCCCTCTTCTTTGTCAAGTTTATTTTATTAAAATATACAGGACTGAATATTTGTGGGCGCTGAGAACAGGAACCACCCTCCCAGGCTGCGCCCAAGGGAGACACTTCTGCCATGCAGACATGCGGCCAGTCCGCATCCCAGCGTGGGAGACAGACCCCTCTTGGTTGGATGTGCAGCCAGTCTGGCCCAAGGCCAAGAGGGGCAGGGGCACGGTGGTGACCCTTTCCTATGGCCTTAGCCCCTTAGAAGCACAGCTACACCGGCTGGGAGGGCTGGGCTGGCGGTGGATGGAGAGGGAGAAGCTCCCTGAGCCAGGGAAAGCTGATGCCCTCCTGGAGGAGGGAAGAAAGACCCCCGAGTCAAACTGGAGACGGGGTGTCAGTGCAACTCCGAGGGAGAGGACCACCTGTGTGTGGGTGCCAAGGGGTGCCCGCGGCCAAATCAGGCCAGTCTCCACAGCCTCCACCATCCCACCTTTCCTTTGAGGGCCCTGCTCATCCTAGGGCCAGGCCTGAGCAGAGACGGGATGGCAGCCGGTGGAATGTATTGTATGGGAATGTTCCTCGGAAAGGCCCATGCTACCTGGAACTGGGTGCCTTCTTGGGGAGCCCTGGACGGGTGGGAGCAGCTAATCTCTCTCTCCTGGAGGTTTCTGTTGGCCTACGATTCAGCCTCAGGCCCCTCAGCCATCATTCCTGGCTCTGTCTTCAGGCTGACATCAGCCTCCATCCCCAGAGCAGAACCCAGTCAAGGAGAGTCCCTGGGGTTTGTGCTTTTGAATGTTGGTGGGCTGGGCTGGGGATGGGCTTTGAGCCCCCACTGCTCTGAGGCACAGAACTGACCCCCATGCTTCTTCCCCAGGGCTGCCTGTACTGGGGCCACTGCAGCCCAGGCCTCAGCTCACTAGCAGGGCCTGATCTTGGAAAAGCAGAGTGTCCCTGGCTCCCCTTGTGGGCCGCAACCTGAGCCACTCTGGGTGCTTGTGCTTTTTGTAGGGGGCTGCGTGAGCCTGTGTATGGAGGCATGGCCACACTGCTTCAGGACCCTCACCAGGAAGTGGTAGTGGGGATGCTCATCCAAGCTGGGGGCCAAGGGAGACAGAGGCTGACAGGAAAGGAGGGAGAAGCCCCTTCTCAGGCCTGTTCTGCCACCTGGGCTCCTTGGCTCCCAGTCCCTGATCTTTGTGACCTCTTCTCAGGACCTATTAAGACCTTGGGGTTGAACACTCTAGTGCTTGAGGCGAATGGGCAGCCCTACCCACTTCATTCCGACTTAGCTAGGACTGGGGCAAGGGAAAGCTTCTTCCATTTCAGTGGACTCGGCAGACAGTTCCCCTCCGAGTCTCCACCAAGAAGCCCAACCCCCGAGCTTGAATATCCCCCTTCCCAGGACGGACAGAAGAGAGTCCATGGGCCCCTTATCCCTGGAGCTTGCCCAGCTCAGTGGAGTGGCAGGCATCTGGGACCCCAGGACAGCGTTTCGAGGCAACAGCAGGCTGTCTCCATCACCACCTCTTTCCTAATCCCCCCTCCCTTGATCCTGCTGCCCCTTCAAGCGTCCTGTGGGGACAGGCATTCTGGGAGTGTAGTCAGTGGGCAGAGAGTGGCCGGGGGACAGGAAGGCCAGAGTAGCCCCTGGAGCCTGGCCCATGTATGGTGGGAAAGAAGGGTGGTAGGAGGGAGGGGTGAGGGGGCTCACACCAGAAGGGCCTTTGGAGACTGGAGCCTCCTCTGTAGGGGATCTTGAGCACTTCCCTGGCAGCACCCCATGGCCAGCAGCCTGCAGACACTGCTCTTTCAGTGCCCAGTCCAGAGGCAGCCCCACCCCGCTGGCCTGGGACAGGGACTGGCCGGGGTATGTGGTTCTCATCACTTGGATCCAGCTCCCAGCCAGACTCAGCCCCGCCCTGACCTCTGCCCACCCCCCACCAGCCCAGAGGAATGGGCTGTGTGTGTGTGTGTGTGTGTGTGTGTATGCGTGTGTCCAGAGCAAACTGTTCACTTTTTCAAATATATTAGAAAAAAGTTTCTCATGGAGGCTGCTCCTGGCAGGATTGAGGTTTCTTTGGGGGCAGAGGTGGCAATGGCCACTCAAGTACCCCTCCCCACCGACATGTCCTAGATGACGTTCTCAAATAGCTGCATGGAGCTCATGATGTTCTCATCCTGTGTGGAGAGAGAAGGATGAGAGACCTGGTCAGACCCTGGGTGGGCAGGCCGGGACAGTGCCCAAACTGGTCCTACCTTGAGCAGGTTCTCGCCGGGGACTCGGAACCCTGCGGCGACCACTCTGTCTGTCTCACTGGGTGAAGGGGCGGCTGGTGAGTCATAGCCTGTCTTCAGCCCCACGGCCTGACTGCAAGCCCATCTGGGGGCTGCTGTCTCACTGACGGACAAAGTCCCCTGGCTCTACTCAGATGGAGGCCAGGGGCACCTGAGAGGCCACTCTGGGAGCGACACAGATGGCTGAGGCCGGTGGAGGCACATGCCACGCTCCCACTCACGCACAAGGCTGCTCTGCAGACGAAGGTCACCTGCAACGCTGGGGGAGGCTCCAGGCACCTCTCTCACTGCGTGACCCTGTCCGGAGGGCCAACGGCCCAATCCTCCTCCTGTTGCCCCACGTCTGTCCCCTCTGGTGTGAGGCACTATAAGGCCGTCCAAGGGATGCTGAGGCCACGGGCTGTGGGTTGTAGGCTGGCATGGAGCAGGTGGCAAAGGGATGGGGCCCAGACAAAAGTGTGAACGTGGAGTTTGGAGGTCGGGAGGAGCTCGGGGACTGGCAGGGGCAGGACCCTGGGTGTCCTTAGCTCCGGATGCCACCTACCTTCTGACAGGTCTCCAGGAACTCATCAATGGTCACCACCCCATCCTTATTCCGGTCCATTTTCTGTAATTCAAGCCATGCCCTCAGTGAGTCTGTGGGTCGCCTCCATCCCGGCCTGTCCCGTCTATCTCCTACCCTGGATCCAGGCCACGTAAAGTGCCCTCCCTAGCTACTTCCGTGGCACAGCTGACCTCTCTGGCATCTCCCCAGTCTGTTCCCCACACCCAGCCACTTCCTAGAAGCTTTCTTGGGCTTACACTTCCCAGAACGCATCCCCATGCTCCTCTGACCCCCTCACCTCCCTGACAGGCAGCCAGGGCAGATGGAGCAACTGAGGCACAGGAGGGGCCACCGGCCAACGGGAGGTGGAAGCTTCAGCCCCTTTAGTCCCCATGGACACAGAACAAAGGCACCACAACCCCACTCCTCTTATGGAGTTTCTCTGGAGGAGCTGGGAGAGCTCTTGGAAGGCAGCGGAACACTGGCCTGGTATGTCAGTTGCCCTGGAATCTACAAGCCCTGGCTTGCCCTGTGATGAGGTTCAGGGGCTCAGGGAGTGGGGGATCCTGACAACCAGCCAGGTGGGGGGTGCCGGTTTAACCTCCTTGTTGGGGGAGTGGGGCTCAGAGAGGGGAGTGGCTTGCTCAGGGTTGTCCTAAGAGGAGGAGCCCCCTCCCTCCCCTGGCTGCCCTGCCCCTCCAGGCCCAGGGCTGGAGCACTCACCTGGAAGAACCTCTCCACGTGCTCCAGAGGCGCGTCCTCCCTCAGGATCGGATAGGTGTGGCGGCCCATCATGTCATAGATGGACTTCATGATGGCCAGCATCTCCTGGAGCAGGGCCAGAGGACCAGGCATGAGCCTGGCTGCGAGGATGTAGGGGGGTACCAGGGCCCCAGGAGAGGGGCTGCCCCAAAGGGTGAAGGCACTGTCAGGGCAGCAGTGAGTGAGCAGGCGGGGTGTTCAAGCTGGAGACAGACGAGCTCACCCCCATCTAGTCTATTCAGTGCAGGCCTCTGATTCTCCAGAAGGTGGAGATAGATTTTGGTGTGCTGTCTCCAGAATTTGAAATTGTAGCGACGATTTCATATACAAAAAAAAATGTTTGGGCAAAACAAAACCTGACTGTAGACCTGTGTGGTGAGGTCCCCCACCTGCCTTAAGGGTCCACACTGCCCCCTTGACTGGGGGGAGCTGAGGCCCACTCCTCCTCCCCCTGTCCCTAGCTTCTCCAGTTGTGTCTCCCTCAGGACCTCCCTGTGAGAGAGAATGATCTGAGAATACTGGTTGAACCGGTGAGGGGCACACCAGCTCCACAATCCCCTGCACCCCGATGTCCAGGACCAAGAACCTGGGAGAGGAGGAGAGCCCCCTGGCTGCTGTCCCCTCCAGGATTGAGCTGAGAGCCGTGTCTCTGGACAGGAAAGGGAGACAGGACAGTCAGGGTAGCAGGAGAGTGGAGGAAAGAGGCTGGGAGTGTGGAGCAGTAGAGAGGAAGAGGGGCAGACGGCCACCACCGTCGACCACCCTGTACCTCTTTGGTGATGTAGCCATCCTTATTAATGTCGTAGAGGTTAAAGGCCCACTTGAGCTTCTCATGAACTGTTCCTCGCAGCAGGATGGAGAGGCCGACCACAAAGTCCTGTGGAGGGAGGGGAGGGTGAGAAGTCCGATGCCCAGATTTTACTTCCGGTTTGCTGTGTGCCTTCACACCTCTATAGGTGAGGAGCCTTCATTACAGAGCAGGCTGATGATGTCCATTAGGTCAACACCTTGTGAGTGTGTGCATGTGTGTGTGTGTGTGTGTGTGTGTGTGTGTGTGTGCATGTGGTGGGAATGTCATGGTGGCTGGTGCTTATCTTCTCAAATAAAGATATTCAAATACATGGTGTCTTAGACCCATTTAATGCATGGCTACTGAAAGAGAAGACCTTGGGTGCTCTTTTAATAAAGGAGAATGTTCTACTTTTAGTTTACCAAGGATCTGCATGTCCAGGTGCTTGAAAACTCATGGCTTAAAAGCTAAACCAATAGTGCTCAGCTTTGGGGTCATGACATACCTGTGTGTTGGAATCACCTCTGAGGTGTGACAGAGAATTTATTACAATGTTATAAGACATAAATGTTCCAGTGGCTTCTGTGTGAAAACTCCAACTGCTCTTAGCAGTTGGTGGAAAAGCAAACCCTCCCTTCCATTTCCCGGAAGGCTTGCAGGTTGAGCCTTCTCTGCCCCACAGGGTCCTCCCAGGTTATTCTGAAAGAAGGCAGCAGAGAAGGGCTGTCCCGGAACAGGAAGTGGAGAGCGGCAGATTGGGGGCGGGGGGGAGCAGGGGCGGTGCAGGCCGTGCACCAAGGGTTTTGGTTACCACTCAAACATAAGATCTTCTGGATCTGAAGAGGCCTGTACCACGAGAAAGAGAGACTAAGGGAAACAGAGGAAAGCAATCTGGAAGAAAGAAAAATTATTCCAGGAGGAAAAAAGACATAACAAAAATGACCAGAAGTGAAGGTTGGAAATCTGGCATCCCTAAAATAAGAATAGGATGCTACAAAAAGGGAATAATTGACAACAAGAAAGAGCTCCTGGGTATTAAAAATACAAAAGCAAAATGACAGACTCAGAAGAGGGTTTGGGAGAGCAAGTGGAATCTTCCATAAAGTCGTGTGAAAAGGCAAAAGAGCTGGAAAACAGAAAAGAGGACAATGAGAGGTCTCCTATAGAGCACACAATGCCCAAGCACCAGGGGCTCCCAGGAGAACCGAGGAAATGGAGGAAAGCAGGTTAGAGAAGACGAAGGACCCCCCAGGATGGAAGACCGGGGAGCGTCCAGGTCCTGCCGAGGCCAAGCACGTGGAAACACGTGTGCATGGAAACAGCCCACAGTGTTGCCTGTGGGCACAGGTCATGATGGCATTTCAGTAAACCAGGCGCAAAAAAGAGGATCCTACAAGCTTCCAGAGAGAAAAACAGAACCAAATGGACAACACAAAAGCAGGTCCTGTACACAGGGTCAGGACTGGGCAGGTTTTGCAAGAAGTGAGGCCACCACCGCTGGGAAGGAGGACAGCTTCCCACCGTAGCTTTGCTCCCACACAATGTACCGAGCAAGAGGGAGAATAGAACGAAGATGTTTCCAGACATCCACAGGCTCCAAAGTTATCTCCCACATACTCTTTCATAGGAAGCTGCTGGAAGCTGTGCCCCTGAAAAGACAGAATAAAGCAAGGACGAGGGAGATGAAGAATTCCAGAACCAGGAGACCCACCCGGGGGAAAGGGGAGGAGGTGGAGCCAGTTGGAGGCTGAGGAGCGTCCTCAGGGAGATGCCCGTTCGTTCATTCGTTCGTTCGTTCGTTCGTTTGTTCGTTCCGAGACTGGAGAAAGGCCTGGAGGTGAATTCATGATGAGGTCACAGACCCCGGGCAACTGAAAAACCAGGACCACTGTTAACTGGAGGCAAAATAAGAATGCGCGGAAAAGAAAAACATAATCTGCTCACCAGAAGGCTGAGCGGGGCATCAAATTCACGTCATCAGAGTAAAACCACGGTCCTTGTCCCACCTGAATCCTAGCATTCTGGAAAGCCAGGGGATGGGAAAGGTGTATGCGTATGGGAGACCCAGCTCTCATCCCCACAGCAGAGAGCGGGTGGTCTAAAACTGGGCAGCCAGTGGGGCGCCTGGGTGGCTCAGTCACCCAGTTAAGCTTCCGACTTTGGCTCAGGTCATGATCTCACAGTTTGTGGGTTTGAGCCCTATGCCGGGCTCTGTGCTGACAGCCCGGAGCTTAGAGCCTGGTTCCAGTCCTTGCAGAAGGATCCTGTGTATCCTTCTCTCTGCCCCTGCCCCACTTGTGCTCTCTCTCTCAAAAACCAATAATAATAACAAAATTTTAACTGGGCAGCCAGGAAGCAGCAACAAGCGTACTATGCGGACACATGGAGACGAATGGTGCAAATCCCCTAAAGCAGCAGAAGGGGGTTGCCTCCGCAGGTGTGTGGGTGGGTGGTTAACAGCTGGTTTTCCAGAGCACATCCTGTAAATCTACTGGACTCTTAAAGCCTGGTGTGTATAAGTGAAGAAATTGAAAACGTTAAAGGAGAAAGGTGATAGTTCTTACGTGCCCAAGTGTGGGGAATAATCACTAAAGCTCGGGCATGATTTAATGAGGAGTTGAAGCGTCCCTGAAATCACGTCACTGGGGTCTGACAGGCTTTCCCGGTGGGAGGCAAGGGCGTGCAGTCCGACCGGAGGCAGCAGGGAATGGCCCGTTCTAGTGCGGGCCGCCGGAGGGTGCTGGCAACACCATCCCCCTGTCTTGTCTGCACACACCCAGGTCTGCCGTGTACAAGCCCTCACGGTCAGCCACAACCGAGGAACGCCTCCGTTCCATGTCCCTCAGAGTGTGGGTATGAGAACAGTGGTGACGGTACCAGGAGGGAGATGTGTGGGAATGTCCTCTGGGAGACCATCCATCCTCCCTAGCACACAGACGCCCTCCTGTCCCGCCAGCACACGTTGGAGTACTTGGCAGTTCCAAACGTCCAGCCCCAGGGTGCCTCGGTGGCTCGGTCGGTTAAGCATCCCACATCTTGATCTCAGCTCGGGTCACGATCTCACGGTTCGTGATGGAGCCCCGCGCGGGGCTGAAAGCACGGAGTCTGCTTGGAATTCTCTCTCCCCTTCTCTCTCTCTCTCTCTCTCTCTCTCTCTCTCTCTCTCTCACACACACACACACACACACACACACTAACTAAATAAGCAAACGTTTATTAATTTCCAGCCCCACACAGCACAATCTTATGTGGAACTGTCACTAGCTGTAACTCCTTGATCTTAACTCCGAGGCATATGACGTCCATCGTGTCCACAGCCCCTGCTCTGCGGCTGTCCCTGAGGCAGAGTGCAGGGAGGCTGAGGGTCTCTGCAGTGGCACAGTGACACAGAGAGGCCTCGGTTTCCAGGCTAAGGCACCCCTGGGTGCACATGAGCGGCATCCAGTGGAGCACACAGGAGGGGCTCAGCCAGAGGGGGGAAGCAGAGGTTTGCAGGCATAAGCTAGTAACTATAACTCTGCAGTCGCATGTGGCTTGGCCAGTGAACAGCACAGGGAGTGGGTTACTGCAGGGGGAGGTAAGGGAGAGGCAGCCGCACCTTCCTCCAGACCCACAACTGGGCCTAACTCTCCAAAGGAGCAGCAGCGTGCTGGTACAATGAGTGGGTCGAATACAAAAGGCCCTAGAAGGCACAGAGGGTTGTGATGCATCGCAGTGTACACATGTGGCCCGTGCCTGGGCTGGGGAGGCCAATGCCAGGCTCCCTCCTGTGGGCGAATCCCAGAGGACCCAAGAGGAACAGAGCAGTGGGCAGACCCTGAGGTGGGCCACGGGACCACTGCTCCCGCTTGGTGAAGATGAGGTTTGCTTGTGTGCTGTTTTGTTCACCTTTAATTAATATGTGTCTTGTCTCTCAAAAATAGAAAAAAAAAAAAAAGGATTGGGATCATTGTAACTATCAATAAGCTGACCTGACTTTCTGTTTTCTTAATTAAAAAAAATTTTTTTTTAATGTTTATTTATTTTTGAGAGACAGACAGACAGAGCAAGAGCGGGGGAGGGGCAGAGAGAGAGGGAGACACAGAATCCGAAGCAGGCTGCAGGCGCTGAGCTGTCTGCACAGAGCCCGATGCGGGGCTCGAACTCACAAACTGCGAGATCACGACCTGAGCCGAAGCTGGACGCTTAACCGACTGAGCCACCCAGGCGCCCCTCTTAATTTTTTTTTAAAGTTTATTCATTTATTTTGAGAGAGAGAGAGAGAGAGAGAGTGCAAGTGGGGGAGGGGCAGAGAGAGAGACAGAGACAGAGAGAGACAGAATCCCAAGCAGGCTCTGCACTGTCAGCATGGAGCCCGATGTGGGGCTTGAACTCACAAAACTGTGAGATCGTGACCTGAGCCGAAACCAAGAGTTGGACGCTTAACCAACCGAGCCACCCAGGCGCCCCCTGACTTTCTGTTTTAAGGGCACATTGAAAGATTCAGTCTGAGGCAGTGAGGGGGGGTCAAGAGTCACCCCCACCTCTTGAGGTCCTTCCAGCCATGGGGATCCCAACCCGTGGTGCACCCAGGATTAGAGCCTGCTGATTGAAAGGTCCCTGGGGACATAAGTGCCTCCTCTCTTTCTGAAAAAGCTTTCCTAGAGCAGAACACTGCAGTCAAGAAGGTCCTTAAGATAAACAAACACACCCATATGAAACCGGAGGAAAGGGTTTCATGGCAGAGAAGCAGGCGGAAGGCCTGGGAGGATGCCACAGATGTAGGACCTTTTGAGAAGGTGCCTAGCAGAGGGGCTTCGGCACCAGTGTCCCTAACCCCGCCACTGACAGCACACCCCACCTGCCTACCACCTTAAAGGGACCACCAGACCCCTCCCTCAGGGGGGCAAGAGCAAAGACCACAGGAGGGTGACAGAGACCTTCCTGGCCCCCACCACGCACTGGGCCCCTGGTGAGCTGTTTGATCATCTGATTTCCGAATGAGAAAAACTGTCTCACAGAGCCCTGGCTGGGTCCATTACACGAGTGCTTCTCACACTTTATTCCCAGAACTCTTCGGTGCCCCTTCAAGGATACACGAGAGACTGGTCACAGGGTAGGACAATCAATTTCTCCTGCGTGCCCTGGTAATGCTGGGGTTTTTACTGTGTGCAGGTATTCCTTTAAAATAAAAAAGATGACGACACTGTAGGTTTACACAGGCACTAGCCCCAAGAGTGTGGCCAGGAGAGGGTGGGGCCCCTGTGGTCACAGGGCAAGGCTGTGGCCTTGGGCCACCCCACCCGGTCTGCCCCTGTGTCAACGTGCCGGCTGGCTGGCGGCATAAAAATAAACTGAGCAGCATTACCGACAGGTTATTATTACACCCCGGCTCGTCCAGGGGCTTTCTGAGCCCGGCCCGCTCGTTCCTCTGCTTTCCTGTCAGCTGCCCTTGGCCCTGGAAGCCAAGCAGGGTGGTTATCGATCAGGCCCAGCTCTCAGCAAGGTTCTCCTCTCCAAAGAGGTTTCAGCTTTTCGCCTGCAGCTATTTTTGGGGCCTGGGCTCCACAGACGGGGCCTCTCTCAAATGGTCCCGTGTGGCCGGCCTAGGTGCCGCCCACGTCTCTGCCCGCCCGACAGAGCCCGGCAGGGCCCTCCCGGGGGGCAGGTGTCACTCACCAAGCTAGCTCAGGCTGGGTACTCCCCCTGTTTTGTGGCAAGGGATAGATTCTGGGGCTGGGTGCCTGCAACCCCCACTATTAGCACGGACCCCAGAGTTAATCCTTGCCCCCTTTTCAAATGCAAATTCACGTGTGCCTTAGAAGCTCCCTGGGCTTGGCAGCCCTGGAATGGAAGCAAAGGCTGAATGAGAATAGAGTGGCCAGACTGTCCCTAACTTCAGCGAGGCCCAGGGCCAACCGGGCACAGTCCACCCATTCTCTGGCTGACACACTGGATCGTTTACACCCAGGATCATGTTTGGGCCACTGAAAGGCCCGAGAGGGTGGCACCCGGGCAGGGAGATCCCCCGCCCCCACTGTGGGCTAGAGGGGCAGGGGGTGTGGGAGGGGGCAACGGGGACCTACCTCAAAGCGGATGGCCCCATTCCCATCGGCGTCGAAGGCGTTGAAGAGGAAGTGTGCATAAGTGGTGGCATCTGGGGAGAGCAAGGGCAAGGGCTGGGGTGTGTTGCCATTCCGGGGCTGGAGTGCCCCACCTTTCCAAGAGGACAGAGGCAGCTCCAGGCTGCAGGCAAAGGGTGGAGGCAAGGATCCCTTCCCCTTTAAAGGTGACACCCACTGTTTGTAGAGGTGCCATGGGGGGCGGGTGGGGAGGGTTGGGAAGAGCCAGGGGGGACTGGCCTCAGACTCACCTCCCTGAGGGAAGAACTGTGAGTAAATGAGTTTGAAGGTGTCTTCATCCACCAGGCCCGTGGGACACTCCTGCAGCAGGAAGCCACCTCCTCAGTGACCTCAGCCATCCCTAGCAAACCACCCCCCCCCCCCCCCCCGCCCAAACTCCACAGGGTCTGGCCTTGCCCCTCCCTCTGGGGATACCTGCTGCTTGAGATACTGCTGGGCTCTACTGAGGCCCGAGCTGGGAAAAGCCTGGCGGTGGGGCAGGGTGATGCAGGCGGGGGGTGAGTGGGAGGGTGGCGGGTTGTCCCTTCATGCCAAGTTGGTCCCTCCCTATGCTCCTCCCCTCTGCCAGCATCAGAGACACACAGCATGGAAGATGGTGCCTTCAGAATACTGATTCTGGGACTTGACCCACCCCCAGACAGCTCTCCCACAAAACAAGAGACCCATCAAGGCCCCTGGGATATTTGCTGTGCCCTGGAGAAGTTTTTAGAAGGTGCCCCTGGGCCAGGGTCTCTCCTGCCTGGAGCTTGGGCCAGGAGGGCTAGGTGGGTCCGGGCCTCTCCCAAGGGGATGGGGAGCACTCACATTCTTGAAGCCCCTGTAGAGGGACTGTAGCTCCTTCTTGGTGAACTTGGTCTGTGCCTGCAGCTGGTCCAGTCCCTCTGGCTGGTGGCGCACTGTAGATAGCTCCAGCTCACTGTCGCTGCTGTCTGGAAGGAGACACAGACCCCGGAGAGTGGAACAAATGCCCTTGCTCCTTCTCTTGCTCTATTGTGGGCACCAGGCCATGGGCTAAAGTAGGGGTGGAGGAACTCTCCTTACGTGACTACCAGGTATGGCTCCTCGGGCTGTGCACTGCACAAAAGGTGGGGCTATGGGGGAATGACATTCTCAGGAGTTGTGTCTCATGG
Source organism: Acinonyx jubatus (assembly GCF_027475565.1). NCBI lineage: Eukaryota > Metazoa > Chordata > Mammalia > Carnivora > Felidae > Acinonyx > Acinonyx jubatus. Next base: position 102,901,505 of record NC_069388.1, on the reverse strand, counting down.
CTGCTCTGCTGCTTTGCTCCTCACATAGAGTTAGCTCTCCCCACTTGCCTCACCTCGAGCATGTCCACCCTCTCAGCCACATGTGGGATGGGGGGGGCAGGAACTGGTCTGATCCTAGAGAGACACTGAACAAAGGTAGATGGGAGGAAAAAAAGACAGCAAGACAAGCTCAAAGGACCTTCAGGCTTCAAGACCCAATTCCTGGACCACCTCCTCCATGCTGCCCTCCCTGATTTCCCCCCAGGAATGGGGAGGTCACCCCCTTGGCCCATCTAGCCTAACATGCTGTTCATTGGCTATATTTGGTATGAGGCTGTCATTCACACCTGGGTAGGAGGTCAGATCTCAAGGGCCCATAGGGCAGGGACCAGACCTAGCCTTTAATAATAACACATCAAAATGTTAATTAACCATGGTTACCTTTTGGGGGGGGGTGTGGAGGCAAATTTCAGGTGATCTTTACTTTTTTATTTATGATTTTTTTTTTTACATTTTTCTAACATCCTTTGATATGGCGTGCATCACTCTTACAACACAAAATAAAGCTACAGACAAAACAGCACTGAGCACCTACACCTTGCTGAGCAGCATGCTCACATAATTATAGAACTTTTCACCGAAACGAAAAGCAAGATCCACACCCACTGCACTGTCAGCATCCCTGGCCTCCCCTGGCATCCTGCAAAGCAAAATGGTAAGCCCATGACGATCTCATAAGCTGCTTGCTTGTCCCCACCGCAGGGTAAGGGCTGCGAGCCTCCCTGAACTGCCCACCCTGTGCCTGCAGAGCCTAGTGCAGTGCCAGACATGGAATACTGCTAACGGGAGCACCCTGAGCCCTGTGCTGGGCTGCCCCATTCTGGGCCTCTCCCATGAGTACTGCTGGCTCCCACTGAGGGCCACCGTGCCCTGCAAAGGTGCCCAGCAATCAGGCTGTTGCCTTGGTCCATGCATATGCCTGATCTCCAGGATAACCATTTCATACCTTCCGTCTGTTTAAATTCCCAGTGCCTCCTGCCCCATCCTTACTCTCAGGATGCTTCCTACATCCCTGAGAAAACAGAAGCCACAGAAGAAAATTTCTCCCCACATCTACCGGTCTACCTGTATTGGCCTAAACATCCTCTTTCCCTCCTCCTCTGGGAACCACTGTCCTGGTTCCTGGCCAAGGCAAACCCTTCCGCGTGCACAGTAGGTCCCAGACCCTCTCACTGTCTCAAGCATGTGACTGCAGCAAGTTTCCCCACTGTTTCCTCTTTACCCATCATCTTTTTTTCCTCTCCATTCTGGATCATTCCCTTCACCATGTGGACATACTATTGAACCTGGCAATCCTTTGTCAAGTTTAGTATCGGTAAATTTTGGAAGCCAGTGATTCTACTCTGAATAAACATCCCAAACAGAATCTCAGCGAGCTAAGGGGACTGTACATTGACGTTCATGGCAATAGTGTCTTTGATCGGGGAGTTGGAGGCATCACAGGCAGGATGGGTGGGCACAAAATGGGGGATGCACACACAGCAAGGCGAACCATGCAGTGCGTTAAAGGGACACACAGCAGCATAAATAGATGTTAAAAATTGGTTGCTTACTTCAACTAAGAGGTAGGCATTTCAGAATGGATGAAAAAGCAAGACCTGACTATATGCTACTTACAAAAAGGATACCTTAAATCAAAGCCACAGATGTAGAGTAAAAGAGTGGAAAGGAATAAGAAACCTGGTGTGGCTCTATTAATGACAGACAAAGTAGACTTCAAGGCAAAGGGTACTACTAGAGACAAAGAGGAACGTTTTATAATGATATAAGGATTAATTCATCAAGAAGATAGTGCAATATGAAATATATACATATACCTAGCAACAACTTTAAAATACCTGAAACATTGGGGCGCCTGGGTGGCGCAGTCGGTTAAGCGTCCAACTTCAGCCAGGTCACGATCTCACGGTCCGTGAGTTCGAGCCCCGCGTCAGGCTCTGGGCTGATGGCTCAGAGCCTGGAGCCTGTTTGTGATTCTGTGTCTCCCTCTCTCTCTGCCCCTCCCCCGTTCATGCTCTGTCTCTCTCTGTCCCAAAAATAAATAAACGTTGAAAAAAAAAAATTAAAAATAAATAAATAAATAAAATACCTGAAACAAAAACATTCAAAACTAAAAGGCGATACAGATAAACCACAATTTCAATTGAAGTATTTAACACCCTTTTCCAGTAAATGGTACCATAAGTAAACATACAAAAGACGTGAAAGACATTCTCAACCAATTTGATCAAATTAATATTTATAGAACCTTCTGCCCAACAACTGTAGAATACATATTCTTTTCAGGAGCACATTCTGTGGTTACTAAGACAGACCAGATGCTGGAATAAAAAGCAAAATTCTGACCACAATGGTATTAAATCGAGATCCCCCGAAAAAAACAAGAACAATAAAAAAAAAATCCCAAACGCTTGGAAATTAAACAACACACTTCTAATGAACTCAAACGTCAGAGAAGGAAAATCACAAGGTGAGTTTTGAAATATTTTGCACTGAATGATAACGAAAATACAGCAAACCAAAAATTTCTGGATGCAGGTAAGTCCGTGTTTAGAGGGAAAGTTATAGTTTTATGTTCCTTTATTAGAAAGGAAGATAGGTCTAAAATCAATGATAGAAACTTCTAGATCTAAGTTTTTCAGAATCCAGGAAAAGAAGAGCAAATTAAGCTCAAGGTCATTAGAAGAAAGGATATAATAAAAATAAGAGTAAAAATCATTGAAAAAAACCAGATAAACATGGAGGAAAAACCAATAAAGTTATTAAGAAACCCAATAAGTGAGTCATAGACTGGGAGTCTTTATGGCCTGGATTTAGGCAAAGAGTTCTTAGACATGACACCAATAGCATGATCCATAAAAGAAAAGTTGATAAACTGTACTTTTTAATAACAACTAAAACTTTTGCTCAACAAGAGATACTGTGAAATAAAAAGGTAAACTCCAGACTGGGAGGAAATATTTACGAAGCATATATCTGATGAAGGATATCCAGATTATGTGAAGAACTCTCGAAACTCAACAGTAAGAAAACAACTCAAGTCGGTAAGTGGGCAAAGACTTGGTCAAACACTTCACCATAGAGGACATACCGATGGCAAATAATCCCATAAAAAGGTGTCGAACACCACTGGCGATTGTGGAAATACAAATTAAAACCACAAGGAAATACTACTCCACGCCTCTTTTTTTTTTTTTATGTTTATTCATTTTTGAAAGACAGAGAGAGACAGAGCACAATAACTTTTACGCAAACGTTTAGAGCAACTTCATTGACAGTCACCCAAAGCTGGAAATAGCCCAAATGTCCTTCAACCAGGGAGTGGATACATCATCTGTGGTACATTCACCCAGTGGAATATCACTCAGCAATAAAAGTAAACAAGCTGTTGATATACGCAGCAGCATGAATGAACCTCGAGTGCATTAGCAAGTGAACTAATCCAGACTCGAGAGGCTGGTTAATGTATGACATCTGGAAAAGACGAAATTATGGAAATCACGGGGAAAGACGATACATCAGCGGCTACTAGGGGCTATGGAGCAAGGGACGTGTTGATGACAAAAAAAAAAGGCAGCCTTAGAGAATTTTTTGTGGGGATAGAATTGTTCTATATCTTGATTGTGGCAGTGGTTACATTATTATGCATTTGTCAAAATTCGTAGAACTGGGCACCAATAAAGGGGACCTATATGTAGAGTAGAAACATATTAAATAACAACTAGATAACTGCCTACAGGAGAAGGATGTGTGATAAAAGGGAAAAAAATAGCAAAATGAAAGACGGGTTCTCTTTTTTTAAAGGAGGTTTCTCACCCAGCGCAGAGCTCAATGCCCAGTACAGACCCCAAAGCAGGGCTCATGACCCTGAGATCAAGACCTGAGCTGAGATCAGGCGGCAGATGCTTAACTGACTGAGAGGGGTTTTAAATGGGTCAAGACTGGGGAGCCTGGGTGGCTCAGTCGGTTAAGCGTCTGACCAACTCAGGTCATGATCTTGCAGCCCGTGAGTTTGAGCCCCGTGAGGTTCTATGCTGACAGCTCAGAGCCTGGAGCCTGCTTCGAATTCTGTGTCTCCCTCTCTCTCTGCCCCCTCCCCACTCACACACTCTCTCTCTCTCTCAAAAATAAAGATTAAAAATAAATAAACATTAAAAAAATTTAAATGGGCCAAGACTGGTAATGTCCCATGAACATTACCATGACTGGTAATGGCCCCTATGGGCCAAAAAATAAAAACAAAACAAATATCCTAAACTTGTTGGTATTTCTTCCACTGAATAAAAAGCAAGAAAACAAAACTTCCTCGAACCTTACCATCCCCTCCAGCTATTTCTTTTTTCTCTTCTTCTTTAACTCTCTGTCTTTACTTCCTCTCCTAGTCTCCCCTGAATGAACTTACTCCTAGGGGGCATTTACCCCACCACTCCATACAAACTGCTTTTCTGAACAATCACCGGAGACCCATGTTACTAGTCCAGTAATCTTCACTCCTCAATCACACAAGGACCGTACAAGAATGAAAATTACAGTGACAATATGGCTGGACCTTGAGGACATTGTGCTAAGTGAAATAAGTTAGGCGTAGAAAGACAAATACTGTATGGTCTCACTTATACGTGGAATGTAAAAAAAAGAAACTACATTTATAGGTACAGAGAGTACGTTGGTGGTTGCCGGGGCTGAGGGACAGGGGAAATGAAGAGATGTTGGTCAAAGGGTATAAACTTCCAGTTATCAAATGAGTAAGTTCTGGGGATCTGATGTACAGCGTGTAGACTCTAGTTAACAATACTGTGTTGTATACTTGAAAGTTGCTAAGATAACGGATCTTAAATGTTCTACCGCCACCACACATATGCACGCATGTGCACGCGCGCGCACACACACACACACACACACGCACACACACAGGGTAATTATGTGACATGATGGATGCATTAATTAACCTTATTATACCAATCGTCTCATAAATTTACGCAATGTTATATGTCAATTATATCTCAGTAAAGCTGGAAAACCTAACGAAAATTACATGCCCATTTCACTTTTGAATGTAGATATAAAACCTTACAATTTTTTTTACATTTATTTATTTTTGAGAGACAGAGACAGAGCACAAGTGGGGGAGAGGCATAGAGAGAATGAGACACAGAATCTGAGGCAGGCTCCAGGCTCTGAACTGTCAGCACAAAGCCTGACATGGGGCTCGAACTCATGAACCCGTGAGATCATGACCTGAGCTGAAGTCAGATGCTTAACTGACAGAGCCACCCAGGCACCCTGAATGTAGATATAAAACCTTAAACAACATGTTGGCTAACTGAATCCAACTGTACTAAAAAAAAAAAGTACACCACGATCAAGAAGGTTTTATCTGGGGGCGCCTGGGTGGCTCATTCGGTTAAGTGCCCAACTTCAGCTCAAATCATGATCTCACAGTTCATGAATTTGAGCCCCACATCAGGCTCTCTGCTGTCAGGGCAGAGCCGGCTTCAGATCCTCTGTCCCACTTCTCTCTGCCCCTCCCCCACTGTGTTCCCCCTTCCCCTTTCAAAAATAAATAAACATTAAAAAAATAAGGTTTGGAGTGTCTGGGTGGTTCAGTCAGGTAAGCTTCTGACTTTGGCTCAGGTCATGCATGATCTCACGGTTCGTGAGTTCCAGATCCATGCTGGGCTCTGTGCTGACAGCTGGGAGCCTGGACCTGCTTCAGATTCTGTGTCTCCCTCTCTCTCTGCCCCTACCCCCACTTGCATTCTGTCTCTCTCTCTCAAAAATAAATAAACATTAAAAAATTTTAAATAAAAAATTTAAAAAGTTAAAAAAAAGGTTTTATCTGTAAGAGTATACAGAGGGAAAATCATATGATAACCTTAATACAGAAAAGGCATTTGATAAACATCCACATGTATTTATAATTAAACACTTTAAGCAAACTAGGATAGAAGGGAACTTTCTTAACTTGATGTAGCTTATATTTGCAAATAACATATTTATTTACAGAAAATATTAGATTTAATGGCAAAGACTTAGATGAATTCCCTTTAAGATTTGGGACAAGCCAAAGTTGGCCACAATTACCACTAATTGATATCCTGCCAGTGCTCTAAGGAAATTTCAAAAAAGAAAGAAACAATTTAAGAATTGGGAAGTAAAGGATAAAACTAACATTACTTGTAGATGTTCGGTCCCTACAGGGACAAAAAAAATCAATATACATGAGAGTTTAGTAAGGTTGCCAGATACAAGATTAATTTACAAAAATCAATAGCAATTTTCTACACCAGTAATAACCACCTAGAAAATATAATTAAAAATATAACATTCATGGGGCACCTGGGTGACTCAGTCAGTTAAGCATTCCACTCTTGATTTCGGCTCAGGTCATGGTCTTATGGTTCGTGAGTTCGAGCCCCACATTGGGCTCTGTGCTAACAGGGTGGGGCCTGCTAGGTGATTCTCTCTCCCTCTCTCTTTGCCCCTCCCTCACACATCCTCTTTCTCTCTCTCTCTCTGAAAAATAAATAATAAAACACTTAAACTATACATATATAACATTCATGACAGCAATAAAAACTCAAAAGTATCTAAGTAGTAACCAAAACTCAAAGGACTTCTACATGGAAAGGTAATCTGAACAAATGAGATTTTCCTTTTTGGATAGGACCGTATAATATGAAGATACTATTTCTCCCCCAAAGTTATCTACAAATTCAACACAATTCCAATTAAAAATCCAGTTGGACTTTTTGAGGACCCCAATAGACTTACTCTGAAATATACATGGAGGAATAAAAATCCATAAAAATCTAGAAAGGAAGAGTGAAAAGGGAATTTTTCCCATTAAATACTAATATACAGTCACAGTCACTGTAATAAAGCTGTGTGGTTGGTACAAGAACAGACAAACACACCAAAAAAAACCAGACCCAGCGAGCTCAAAAAAGAGACGGAGGTATAGCAGGAACTTCACAGAAGATTTGTGGAAAGGTCACATAGTTTAGTAGGTGGTTTTAGGAAAACTGGCCCAGCACAGAAATCTGGATCCCATTCTTTTTTTTTTTTTTTTTAACGTTTATTTATTTTTGGGACAGAGAGAGAGCATGAACGGGGGAGGGGCAGAGAAAGAGGGAGACACAGAATCGGAAACAGGCTCCAGGCTCTGAGCCATCAGCCCAGAGCCTGACGCGGGGCTCGAACTCACGGACCGCGAGATTGTGACCCGAGCTGAAGTCGGACGCTTAACCGGCTGCGCCACCCAGGCGCCCCTGGATCCCATTCTTATACCACGTGCAAAAATGGGCTCCAGATGAACTAAAGAGCCAAATGTCAGAGATAAGCTATTGAGTTAAAATGTGAAAGAATCTCTTGCTATCCTAAGGATGGGGAAAGACTTCTTAAGACTCCCAAAGTTCAAAAACCAGAAAGGAAAATAAAAAGTGGATGAATTCGATCACATCAAAATGAAAGATTTCTGTTTTAAAAAGGGCACCGTGGCTGGTTAGAGACAACTCAACAGAATGGACGAAGACAGCGTACAGTGTTTAAAAAAAAAAAAAAAAACAAACAAACAACGAAAAAAGAATATCTGGAATAGATAATCATCAAAAAAGGAAACTGGAAAGATGAAGAAATACATGAACGATGGCTCAACATTAATCAACAGGAAAATGCAAATTACATTGAGAATGCAACAGCTAGATTGGCAGGAAATAATAACAATGAAATAAGCAAGCTGGCCAATCCTTAAAAGCTGGCTAGGGAGAGAACAGAGGTCAATGGGAATTTTTAAGCATGCTTGTGAGCAGCTAACCTGTACACGCACACACTGGGGGGGGGGGGGGGGGCGGTTATTTGCATTTTCGTGCTAAGGCTGCATACATCTGCATACCCTAGGGGGCAGTAACCCTCCCCTAGGTACATGTGCTTGAAAAATAAGAGTGCAGCCACCCCAGTGTTCTACCATAACAATAGCTTGGGGGCACCTGACTGGCTCAGTCAGTTGGGCATCCGACTTCGGTTCGGATCACGATCTCACAGAGTTTGAGCCCCGCATCTGGCTCTGTGTGGACAGCTCAGAGCCTGGAGCCTGCTTCATATTCTGTGTCTTCCTCTCCCTCTGCCCCTCCCCTGCTCTCTCTCTCAAAAATAAATAAACATTAAAAAAAAAAAATAGCTTGAATTGACCGCAGGCCCACTGGCAATAGAACAGATAAATAGATTGTGGGACATCCACTGGATGAAATGAACTGGAACACATGGCAATGTGGATGAGTTAGAACATACTGTTAGATGAAAAACCAGTCCTACGAGACCAGTATGATTCCATTTCTTATAAAATTCAAAACCAAGAATAGCCAAACAGTTTGTAGGGATACGTAAGAGATAAAATGATAAATAAGAATGAAAATCCTGGAACGACAAGTGCAAATCTGGCTGGTGGTAACCCCTGGGGAGGGAGAAGTGAAAGTCAAGAGAGGGGCAGG